>NC_139218.1:393602061-393925384 GCF_055691185.1 Crinia signifera
GTATGTGTGTAGCTATGGGACAGTGTGAGTGTGTGTAGCTATGGGACAGTATGCATGTGAGTATGTGTGTAGCTATGGGACAGTGTGAGTGTGTGTGTAGCTATGGGACAGTGTGAGTATGTGTGTAGCTATGGGACAATTTGAGTATGTGTGTAGCTATGGGACAGTGTGAATGTGAGTATGTGCAGTGTCGGACTGGGGCATTTAGGGCCCACCAGGGAAATATAGCCGCAGGGGCCCACTGAAGGGGTGTGGTCAGCCACTGGTAGGTGTGGTCATCAATGTGAGCAGTGGCGTCACTAGGGTTGGTGTCACCCGGTGTAGGAATTCGCAGTGTCACACACAGGGCCTTATTCTAGTTCACTCTTTATGACAAAATCCTTCTTATATGGACAAAACCATGTGCACTGCAGGTGGGGCAGATGTAACTTGTGCAGAGAGAGTTAGATTTGGGTTGGGTTTTACTTCAAAGTGAGATCTATATTGCAGTGTAAAAATAAAGCAGTCAGTATTTACCCTGCACAGATACAATATAACTCAAACAAATCTAAATTTCTCTGCACATGTTACATCTACCCCATCTGCAGTGCACATGGTTTTGTACATCTAAGAAGGATTTTGTCAGAAAGAATGAACTAGAATAAGGGCCAAACACACACACCCTCCCTAACCATCCAGAAGAGGTAATGCATGTGCGCGCCGTAGGCGCGCTGAAAATTTAGGGGTGTGGTCTATCATAAGGGGGCGTGGCCTGTACTATGATTGTATTACGTACCTGCAGATTGCACATTTTAGCAAACTTTGTAATACCCATTACATATAAAGCCACATGCCGCAATGCCAATTACACATTATGCTGCACACCGTGATGCCAGTTACACATTACGCCCAACACCGCAATGCTAATTACGCAATACACCTCACACTGTGATGCTAATTACACATTATGTCGCACACCTTGATGCCCATTACACCCCACACTGTGATGGCAATAACCCAATGCTCCCCACACCGTAATGCCCATTACGCCCCATACCATGATGCCCATTACACTGCACAATGATGTCCCCAGTGCCAGATATTCCCCCACAGTGCCAGAAACACATATGCCCCCACAGTGCCAGAGACACATATGCCCCCACAGTGCCAGATACACAAATGCCCCCACAATGCCAAATATGCCCCCAGTGCCAGATACACATATGCCCCCACAATGCCAGATATGCCCCCAGTGCCAGATACACATATGCCCCCACAATGCCAGATATGCCCCCAGTGCCAGATACACATATGCCCCCACAATGCCAGATATGCCCCCAGTGCCAGATACACATATGCCCCCACAATGCCAGATATGCCCCCAGTGCCAGATATGCCCCCACAGTGCCAGATACAATATGCCCCCACAGTGCCAGATATCCCCCCATAGTGCCAGATACACATATGCCCCCACAGTGCCAGATATGCCCCCATAGTGCCAGAGACACATATACCCCCACAATGCCAGATATGCCCCCAGTGCCAGATATCCCCCCATAGTGCCAGATACACATATGCCCCCACAGTGCCAGATATCCCCCCATAGTGCCAGATACACATATGCCCCCACAGTGCCAGATATCCCCCCATAGTGCCAGATACACATATGCCCCCACAGTGCCAGATACACATATGCCCCCACAATGCCAGATATGCCCCCAGTGCCAGATATGCCCCCACAGTGCCAGATACACATATGCCCCCACAGTGCCAGATATCCCCCCATAGTGCCAGATACACATATGCCCCCACAGTGCCAGATATGCCACCATAGTGCCAGATACACATATACCCCCACAATGCCAGATATCCCCCCATAGTGCCAGATACACATATGCCCCCACAGTGCCAGATATCCCCCCATAGTGCCAGATACACATATGCCCCCACAGTGCCAGATATCCCCCCATAGTGCCAGATACACATATGCCCCCACAGTGCCAGATATCCCCCCATAGTGCCAGATACACATATGCCCCCACAGTGCCAGATATCCCCCCATAGTGCCAGATACACATATGCCCCCACAGTGCCAGATACACATATGCCCCCACAATGCCAGATATGCCCCCAGTGCCAGATATGCCCCCACAGTGCCAGATACACATATGCCCCCACAGTGCCAGATATCCCCCCATAGTGCCAGATACACATATGCCCCCACAGTGCCAGATATGCCCCCATAGTGCCAGAGACACATATACCCCCACAATGCCAGATATCCCCCCATAGTGCCAGATACACATATGCCCCCGCAGTGCCAGATACACATATGCCCCCACAATGCCAGATATGCCCCCAGTGCCAGATATGCCCCCACAGTGCCAGATACACATATGCCCCCACAGTGCCAGATATCCCCCCATAGTGCCAGATACACATATGCCCCCACAGTGCCAGATATGCCCCCATAGTGCCAGAGACACATATACCCCCACAATGCCAGATAATCCCCCACAGTGCCAGAGACACATATGCCCCACAGTGCCAGATATTCCGATCAGCAACTCACCATTGTTGCTGTCTCCCCATCTGCTGCTGCTGTGCGGGGGGACGTGGGGTGGAGCGCAGTACATGTCCTCCTGCTCACACCCCAGTCCGGTGTCCCCCTGGCCTGCTGTCTCTGAGTCCTGCTGCCAATGCCACCGCTACGCGCTACCACGCCGCTTCAGAGGGGAGGGGAGGGGAGCGCGCCGCTCAGCACAGGGCGCATATATCTCCTTCCCCCTCACTGTTTCTATGCGCGATCTGTGATTGGCTCACGGTCCCGCAGCATGGACAGTGACAGAGTGAAGGGGAAGGGCTAGGAGATATGCGCGGCGCCCTGTGCTGAGCGCTCTCCTTCCCTCCCCTCTGAAGCGGCGGCAGCGGCGGACAGTGAGGGACTGGGTAGCCACGCCCACATGCCAAAGAGGGCGTGGCTACAAATCGGCAGGGCCCACCGGGGATTTCCCCGGTTCACCGCCGGGCCAGTCCGACGCTGAGTATGTGTGTAGCTATGGGACAGTGTGAGTGTGTGTGGCTATGGGACAGTGTGCATGTGAGTATGTGTGTAGCTATGGGACAGTGTGAGTGTGTGTAGCTATGGGACAGTGTGAATGTGAGTATGTGTGTAGTTATTGGACAGTGTGAGTGTGTAGCTATGGGACAGTGTGCATGTGAATATGTGTGTAGCTATGGGACAGTGTGCATGTGAATATGTGTGTAGCTATGGGACAGTGTGCATGTGAGTATGTGTGTAGCTATGGGACAGTGTGCGTGTGTGTGTGTAGCTATGGGACAGTGTGCATGTGAGTATGTGTGTAGCTATGGGACAGTGTGCATGTGAGTATGTGTGTAGCTATGGGACAGTGTGAGTGTGTGTAGCTATGGGACAGTGTGTGTGTGTGTGTGTGTAGCTATGGGACAGTGTGCACAGTGGTGTAACTACTGTAAGGCAGCCCCAAGCCACAGTGGGGTCTATACTGTCTCTGCCGACACCACCTCTCCATCTGCCGACACCACCTCTCCATCTCCCGACACCACCTCTCCATCTGCTGACACCACCTCACCATCTGCCGACACCACCTCTCCATCGGCTGACACCACCTCTCCATCTGCTGACACCACCTTTCCATCTGCCGACACCACCTCTCCATCTGCTGACACCACCTCTCCATCTGCCGACACCACCTCTCCATCTGCCGACACCACCTCTCCATCTGCTGACATCACCTCTCCATCTGCCGACACTACCTCTCCATCATCCGACACAACCTCTCCAGGAAGAGAGTTCCACAATTTATCTGCTCCGACTGTAAAAAACGTTTTCCCTTTAAAGGGTAGGAAATTGTCATTTCTGTAGTCCATATGCATGCCCTCGTGTCCTAGAGAAAGAAACAAGGGCGCCTGACAGTTCCTTATATTGGCCCCTAATATATTAGTACATGTTTGGCATCTCCCCCCTTAAACGTCTCTTTTCCAGGGGAAAACAATCCCAAATTGTCCGATCTGGCCTCATAGCTTAATTTCTCCATTCCCTTTATTAGCTTTGTTGTTTTTCTCTGGACTTTTTACAGTTCTATGATCAGGGCCGGAGACAGGGGGGGTCAGAGCTTCCATGCCCCATCACCACCGCCGCCTGTACTAGCTGGCCTGTCAGCGTCCCTCGCGGCCCGGCTGTCTTATGTGCACCATCTGTGTGTGGCTGAGTCTGACTGACTCACTGTGTGCCACTGCAGTCTATTGTGTGCACAACTGTACCCGCCGCTGGCGCTGTGGCCTCAGTCTCTGGGTCCTGCACTTTTACAGCGTGGGCCGTCTGTTCCGCACTCTGCGAACGACCTGCCCTGTCTGCTTGCAGAGCTCGGTGTTCTTTTGTGAAAGTGACAGCCCAGCAGGAGCCGGGAGCCAGGCCAGCAGGCCAGCAGGAAGCAGGAGCCAGCAGGAAGCAGGAGCCAGCAGGAAGCAGGAGCCAGCAGGAAGCAGGAGCCAGCAGGAGCCAGGCCAGCAGGAAGCAGGAGCCAGGCCAGCAGGACTGAGAACAAGAAAAGTCCACAAATGAAAATAAAATCTGGAGCAGCGAAAGGTTAAATGAGGCTCATGCAGAAGTGGGTTGTGTGGATTTGGGATTAGGTGGTGGGCCCCAGAAATATCATTGTACAGGGCCCCAAGATTTCTGTTGCTGGCCCTGTCTATGATGTCCTTTTTATAGTGCGGGGCCCAGAATTGTACTCCATGTTGTAGACAGCACTGACTAAAGTAGTCAGTGATCTGGCCACTGCTAAATCTAAAGGCCATTTCTCACTACTTATTCTTCTAGATCTCGCAGCTGCCTTTGACACTGTTGACCACTCTCTTCTCATACAAACCCTACAATCCCTAGATCTTCAGAACTCAGCCCTTTCTTGGTTATCTTCCTACTTATCTAATCGCTCTTTCAGTTCGATTCTACCTCTTCTTTACTACCTCTATCAGTTGGAGTACCGCAAGGCTCAGTCTTAGGTCCTCTGCTTTTCTCAATCTATACCTCCTCTCGAGGCAAACTAATCAAATCATTTGGTTTTGACTAGCTTCTGTACGCTGATGATGCTCAAATCTATCTATCCTCCCTGGAATTGTCACCATCAGTATTGCTCCGTGTCTCTGCATGCCTTTCTCCCATTTCATCTTCGATGTCATCTCGCCACCTCAAACTCAACATTTCCAAAACAATTAATTATAGTCCCACCGGCCAAGAGTAGTTGCTGTCTTGAGGGCACAACAATCAATCCTACCCTACAAGCTCGCTGCTTAGGGGTCATTCTTGACTCTGAACTGTCCTTTATTCATCACATTCAATCTTTCTCTAAATCATGTTACGCACATCTAAAAACATATCCAAAATTTGTCCATATCTCACACAAGACAATTCAAAAACTAATCCATGCACTCATTATATCCTGCATTGATTATTGAAATAGTCTCCTTACCGGTCTTCCTAAGAACAGACTCTCACCACTGCAATCCATTAGGAATGCTGCTGCTAGGCTGATCTTCCTTGCAAGACACTCATCGTCTGCTGATCCGCTCTGCCAGTCCCTCCATCGGTTGCCTGGAGTTTACCATATTCAATATAAAATACTTCTACTCACATTCAAAAGCTGTGGGCTACACTGTACAAATCTCTCTTCCCCAGAATAAATAGTCTTTGTGACGCCACAGGGGGTGACAGGGCTCCTCAACCAGGATCAGATCAAGGCAGGGGTGTGATCAGCACATTCGCTCTGCCCCTACATAGCCAGAGGAGACTAGGGTGGGGAGACACCTCAGCTGACCTGTAAGGGGAGGATGGTGGGGGGAACAAGCAGTAGGCTCCACCCCTGCTGAGCTCCTCCATCAGGCACTGGGAATTAATACCCCACTTTTAGCACTACTGATCACGCTCGTAACATATCCGCTCATAGCTAGCCCCCATCGTCACCTCCCAGGAATACAAATTTACCTCCAAATCAGAGGTCCCATTAATTATAGGATTGCCTTGGGCAGCATTTACCACCCAGGATCACATTGCAATATGCCACATATATGTTCCTGCAGGTGCAGGGACAGGGGCTCTGAAAGGGGCCAGTCCCTGCGCTCCGTTTTGCCAGTTGCCGGGGGTCTTTGCATGTGCGGTTAGTGCTGACCCCTGGCCGACCCCCCAGCATTTTCTGGCCTGCACCCACCTAATGCTGTGTTGCTGCCCACCCAGCACCATCGCCAGCCTTCACCATCACATTTTCCAGAATGCAAATGCAATGCAAGCCCTCACACTTGTGCAGAATTGCCAATATCGACAAATAGCAATTTTAACATTTCCGCTATTACTGCTGAATCACCTCCAGTGTCATTGACCGTCTATGAATTTGTACAAATGTAACCGCCATGTATAATAATAATTTTCCCTTTTCATATATACAGTACCTCAGCTTGTGAGGAAAGAATGTCCACCTTCCGAAAATGTTGAATTCTTCAGGAATTCACAGCAACAGTTCCCAGGTGCTCATTACCAATGGCAAAAATGAGCTGATCAATCTGATCCTGGCATTGCTGATAATTGCCTGCTTCTTCTGCCTCTTCTACTTCATGGCCGTGATGCTCAATGTCTTCCTCACAACCTCTTCGATCCGAGAGACCTCCCGATATATCCTCTTTCTCCACATGCTCATCAATGACACCTGTTACATTGCCTTTGGAACCGTTCTTTTACTGGCTGCCAACTATCGCGTATTGATCCCCGGTCCAAGCTGCTATTTGTTGTTCATTATAGGCTCCGCCACGTTCAAAGCCACTACCTACAACTTGGCCACCATGGCTTTAGAACGCTACCTGGCCATTTGCCACCCGCTACGGCATGGTGGACTCTGCACCAAGCAAAGAACTCATGTGGCCATCGTGCTCATTTGGGTGGTGGGATCCATCCCTTATGTTGCCGAAATAATTCTTATACTCTCCTCGCACAGTGTCATATCTTCTGTTCCTGTTATATGTTCCCAGTCAACTGTGATTGTGAATCCTGCTCAATCTGTTATAAGATCACAAAGCCTCCTGATTGGATTCACCACTGTGGGACTAACCATCCTATTTACGTATGTCCGCATTATATTGGTTGCTCAAAAAGTAAGCTCACAGTCCTCTAACGCTTTGAAAGCTGGCAAAACGGTATTGCTTCACGCGTTCCAGTTATGTCTCTGTATGGCCTCCTTGCTGTCCACACTGACAGAAACCTACCCGTACAACTACAACCCTTTCATACCGACAGTCAATTTCCTCATATACAGTTGTGTACCCAGGTTCCTTAGTCCTTTAATCTACGGACTTCGAGATGAAGTGTTGAGGAAATATATAAGGCAAGGGGTCCTGAGGACCTTCATCTGCAGAACTGGGCATGTTTCCAAGTATTGAGTGAAGACCGAGACGAGCCCCCAATTTATGGGCATCTACTGTAAAATGATACCATAGGAAAACTTCTTTTGAACATGCCTTTTATCTGTTTGCGGACCAACTTTCGCTCGTGCCTCTGTATAAATGATCTCAATAAACTCAAAATAAAGATATAGACTGGACTTCTTAGTCGTTGGGACCTACAATTAAATGTTCTACTGTTAAACAACCTAATCCAGGGATACGTTCCATTGTACCAAATTTCCAATGGTTGGTCGGACAATAATTGAAAAAACATTATATTAAGAAGTTTTTTTTTGGGGGGGGGGGGGGGGGGGGTATCATGTGGCAACATTGAATATACACAATGGCACGTATACATCAGTCTTATTTATTTACTAACAGTTTCTTATATAGCACAGAATATTCCATTGCGCTTTACAAAGGAGACAGTGATACAACAAAACAGGGTATTTACAGACAGTCAAAATGTAGGAGGGCCCTGCTCGCAAGCTTACAATCTATAGGGAAATAGGCATTGATACATAAGGATAGATACTGTATTCTTTATTGCATCGATTCCACCAGAATGCAAGGTTCTATGACTGGTTCTGGAATTTGATAAGCTTGCCTGAAGAGGTGAGTTTTTAGGTTTGGAGACTGGAGAAGAGACTTATTGTGCTTGGGAGGACATTCCACAGAGTGGGTGCAGCCCAAAGAAAGTCCTGCAGTCGGGAATGGGAGCGAGTAATGAGTGTGGATGAGAGGCGCAGATCTTTGGAGGAGCGTAGAGCAGGGCCGGATTATAATGGGGGCACAAGGGGTCAGTACCCCTGGGCCCCCCTCTAGCTAGGGGCCCACTGTGGTTGGCATGTATTTTTCAAAATATTTTTTTAGCTAAAGGTTTTGTGCATGGTAGTGGGGTACTGCTGCTGTTACACCTATCTGCTAATGTGACAATGATTAATGGTGCTGAGCATCGGGAGCCAAGGCACACTGACTGCACAAGTGTGCAGTGCATTACTGGGAGTTGACTTAGTCCCATGACACTTTGCACCAGAGGGCAGAGGCTGAGATGTTTGTGCTGAGCTCTGGTTGGTGGAGCTCATTACATGCTTCTCAGGCCCATGGAGAACAGCAGCAGCAGCAGCCTAGTCATGGGAGGGTTTTCAATCAGAGGCAGCACTGGGACTGTGAGGTCTCCTATAGAGTAAGGTGCAGAGGGACACACACAGGCTTTTCATGTGGTATGTATTTATGTGTGTGCGTGTGTGTGTGTGTGTGTGTATATATATATATATATATATATATATATATATATATATATATATATATATATATATATATATATATATATATATATAGTCTGGGGTGTATCCACACCTGCTGAGGTGTGGAATGTCAGGCACTCGCCTAATAATAATTAAAGTCCAAAAGTCAAATAAAATCCAAAGGTAGTGCAGTTTTTATTTCAACTATCCAATATAGTCATAGTTTCTCATAATGTGCCCCGACGTTTCGGTCCTAATTCGACGGACCTTTCTCAAGGAGCCTATAACATTTATAATAAAGCATTTCAATAAACAATAGAAAACAGCACTAATTAACAAAAAATTCAAATGGAAACATATGGAAAAAAGGAGTCTTACTTTTCAGTGAAAGAGACTGGCTGTCAACGGAGTTCAGGGTAAGAATACACCCATGGTGCCTGGAGCTGCTGCTAAATAGCACTGCCCGGGCCCGGCTATTTATCCCCCCAGCCATCTAATTGATCAGAGCGTGGAAACCGCATCCACGCTCTGACAGCGCTGCTTCCGGCGTCACCGGAAGTTCGGTCCCGGAAGTCGCGTCTGTTGACCCGCATAGTTGGAACGCAGGGCGGCTGCCCTTCGTGCGCATCTCAGTTTAGAAACGGAGCCGCATAGAGCGGGTTCCGTGTGTTTTAAAGTGTGGTTATATTCAAGTTCAAGCGGTGAAGCTGCTATTTATGGAGGAGGGGAAGCCGGGGATTTAAGCATAACGGCCAGTGTCATCTAACAATATACTAGGTTTCATCTGAATGCGCACGCAAAGTGCGATGCGTTCAATATATTAATGTTATGGGTTATTAACTGGCCATTAGCTGATTGGAAGTTTAGAGTGGACATAGATGTAAAGGAATAATGCGAAAATATTATATTAAATATGCGTATGCATATTGCTAATCTGCTATTCTACCAGTTTTATAGAGAGAAAGGTTACAAGATATTTATAGAAAAAAAGATATTTTTATAAAAAAAGAAATTTCATTTCAATAGTCGACATTTGTGTCGACTTTTTTAGAGACGATTTTATAATTATTTATTTTTTATTGGTTTTTATTATTATTATTATTATTTGGAAAGGGAGCGCAATGTGTCCCTGAAGTTATCCTCTTGGCAGTGGGAAAAAAGGGGATTATAATTATTTTGAGGGGCTGCAGAAAGTTTATAGAATGAAAGGGAATTTTATATAGGACTAAGACAAATAGTTTAAATAATATTCCACGGTATTAAGTCTTGGTATACAGAAGCATATAATTTTGGTTGAGAATTATCAATAAAAGTATCGATAACTGTATAATATATTATGATGCCAGGTGCTGGGTTTAAGGGAAAAAGCTGAAAAAATGGATTTATATGAAAATAGGATATAATAACCATCAAAGGATGGGATCTGATATCAACCCATATTTTCCCTCTAAGGCATACAATGGATAAAAAACAGAAGGTAATTTGTGAGCAAGTCCAGTGGTGTATAGGTACTCATTTCAGAAAAAAAGAGTTTCTCGGTTAGAGTCGCCCTTGAAACTGGAAAAGCGGAACTTCCAATCCCTCGCCACTTTCTACTAGCTGGTCATCAAGTGTCATCCCTCCGATGCCGCTTGATAGATTGGATCCCTCCACCCACACGAGGAGGTGATCGGGGACTCTTATTAAAGAAGAGAGAAAGCAGGTGGATTCACCAATTGGGAACTTTGGCCCCGAGAGGCCTAAATGAAAACAATCCATATAACATCTTTCTGAAATGAGTACCTATACACCACTGGACTTGCTCACAAATTACCTAAATTATTGATAATTCTCAACCAAAATTATATGCTTCTGTATACCAAGACTTAATACCGTGGAATATTATTTAAACTATTTGTCTTAGTCCTATATAAAATTCCCTTTCATTCTATAAACTTTCTGCAGCCCCTCAAAATAATTATAATCCCTTTTTTCCCACTGCCAAGAGGATAACTCCAGGGACACATTGCGCTCCCTTTCCCAATAATAATAATAATAATAATAATAATAATAATAAAAAACAATAAAAAATAAAAAATAAATAATTATAAAATCGTCTCTAAAAAAGTCGACACAAATGTCGACTATTGAAATGAAATTTCTTTTTTTATAAAAATATCTTTTTTTCTATAAATATCTTGTAACCTTTCTCTCTATAAAACTGGTAGAATAGCAGATTAGCAATATGCATACGCATATTTAATATAATATTTTTGCATTATTCCTTTACATCTATGTCCACTCTAAACTTCCAATCAGCTAATGGCCAGTTAATAACCCATAACATTAATATATTGAACGCATCGCACTTTGCGTGCGCATTCAGATGAAACCTAGTATATTGTTAGATGACACTGGCCGTTATGCTTAAATCCCCGGCTTCCCCTCCTCCATAAATAGCAGCTTCACCGCTTGAACTTGAATATAACCACACTTTAAAACACACGGAACCCGCTCTATGCGGCTCCGTTTCTAAACTGAGATGCGCACGCAGGGCAGCCGCCCTGCGTTCCAACTATGCGGGCAGTGGCGTAACTAACGCTAGGCAGCCCAAGCGGTCGCGGGGGGGAGCCGGCACCATTGGGGCGCAGCGTCACAGCTGAAAAAAATTTTGAGTACTGTGTGTGCGAGTGAGCTGCTGCAGCAGCCAATAAGAAATAGGATACATACACTTCTCTGTCTGGGGACGCTCAGTGACCCGCCTTAATCCTTTGCCCTGATTTTCCGGCAGCAGCAGCATAAGTTTTTCAGAGCTAGCTTGTCTGTGATTTGCTGCGCCGGATCAGGTGGGCGGCTCTGTTAGCATCAGGGAAGTGAGTGCTCTCTGTGTAGCTGCTGCTGCTGTATTGCCTTCGTCTCATCTAAAACGAAGGTATGTGTGCTGCAGGCTACAACCCTTCACATCAGCAGTAGCTCCCTAGCCTTATTTTTCTCTTGCTGGCAGGTACTGAAACAAGGCAGCAGAACGAATTATCGTTCTCCCACCCTATCTCCAAAACGTACACTGCCTCGCTAAACACATAACAAACAGCCATAGGTCAAGCCAGTGATTACTTCCTCAGATCTGTGCATTGCTGTCACTATCCCTGCAAGTGGGGGAGACGGAGTATAAGTAAATCACCAGGTTTTGCAAATGTTCCAAGCACTGTTATGTTCAGTGTTGTGTTTGCCAGAAATATCTAAACTCAGCTTATGTTTGTTTGGATGCCTAGAAATCCTATAATGGAGATAAGCAAACATCTAAATATTAGTTATATTTCACCTAACGAGATATGCCTTTATCACCAGTAATTTTGACAAAATGCACACAATTTGTTGTTACACCGTCTACATGCACTAACTGTGACTATTAAGCCCCCTACACACTAACAAACTCCCCACCAACACTGATGCTTTTTTTTTTTTTTACTAAAAATGGAAGGGGGGGGGCGCCATAATTTTTTTTGGCTGGGGGGAGCAAAATTTCTAGTTACGCCACTGTATGCGGGTCAACAGACGCGACTTCCGGGACCGAACTTCCGGTGACGCCGGAAGCAGCGCTGTCAGAGCGTGGATGCGGTTTCCACGCTCTGATCAATTAGATGGCTGGGGGGATAAATAGCCGGGCCCGGGCAGTGCTATTTAGCAGCAGCTCCAGGCACCATGGGTGTTTTCTTACCCTGAACTCCGTTGACAGCCAGTCTCTTTCACTGAAAAGTAAGACTCCTTTTTTCCATATGTTTCCATTTGAATTTTTTGTTAATTAGTGCTGTTTTCTATTGTTTATTGAAATGCTTTATTATAAATGTTATAGGCTCCTTGAGAAAGGTCCGTCGAATTAGGACCGAAACGTCGGGGCACATTATGAGAAACTATGACTATATTGGATAGTTGAAATAAAAACTGCACTACCTTTGGATTTTATTTGACTTTTGGACTTTAATTATTATTAGGCGAGTGCCTGACATTCCACACCTCAGCAGGTGTGGATACACCCCAGACTATTATTGGGATATCCGCTCACCCCGTTTATCTCTTGTCTGGCACCCCGCAGCTACAAACCAATAAGTGCGAGTGCGGTCTATGCACGTACCTATATATAGGGCCTGTTCCATACTGTGGATTGTTAAATTATTCTATGAAATGGCTGTGTAACTCTTTTTGATTTGATTTATTCTAAGCCTTATCAGAGGCTTTTTATTAAATATTTATGTTTTAATGAGAAAGTTGTGTAATTTACCTTAGCGCACCCTGATCTTCTTTGTATATATATATATATATATATATATATATATATATACTAGGTGATTCATCGCACCCTACGGGCGCTCTTCACACCGTCGTAAGGGGCTGCGCCCCCTTAATTTGTGAACATTTGTATATGAGAAAGATGGTTAGAATTGTATGACAGATGCCTGTATTGCAACTTGAGTTATAGGTGAAATGTGTTAAATAGAGAGCATATGATTTGCAAGGGGATGTGTATTGTTTTGTTTAATTAAAAAGCGGTTACAGAGTAAGATGTACATTGATAGTGTGGATGGTACAGTGACATTTGTGGGTGTGGGGGGGGGGCTGTGTGTGCATGTTGTTTAGGTGTGTGTGTGTGTGCAATAGTATAGTAGGGCGTTTTTGAGTCAGCGGCTCCCCACTGGCGGAGGTCACGACACAGAAAAAAAGGAGGCTGGGTAGTGATAGGGGTGTGTGGGCATAAGGGGGACTAAAGAGGAGGGTGGGAGATACTGTGCAGCTTCTGCCAGTGGGTGAGGGTCCAGTGTGGCAGTACAGGAGTACAGGATGGTGGCCCTGAGTCAGTGTCTCCTCCTACTGGGTGGGAGTTAGGGTGCATGAGAGCAGGAGGCTGGGCTATGAGGCATGATAGGGGCATGTGGGCAAAACAGCGTCAGCGACTCCCCAGTGGTGGAAGTTACAGTTCAGGAAAGCAGGAAGCTGGGTAGTGATAGGGGTGTGTGAGTATACGGGGGACTAAAGAGGGGCTTAGGGGTGCCGTGAATTGTGGGAGGGGCGCAGGGGGTGCCGTGAATCAAGGGAGGGAGGGGGCGCAGGTGTCCGCGAATCGCAGGAGAGGGCGGGGGTCCGCAAAGCATGGGAGGGGGCGTGAATTGCGGGAAGGGGGGTTGCGAATTGCGGGAGGGGGGGTGTGCAGGGGGTGACGTGAATCGTGGGAGGGGGGGTGCGCGGGGGGGGTCGCGAATTGTGGGAGGGGGGGCACGGGGCACGATGAATCACCTAGTTGGTTATATATTCTTGTAGAAGGATGGTAGGATGTTGCTGTCATTCAGAATGAATTTACATAAACAGTAATAGTAGCAGTAAAAGATCTGACTTAAAGCATCTACAGTAAAACAGAACAGGCGTTATATATTATACAAAGAATTGGTTGATGATGTGTAGGTTGACGTGCACATAGTAGTCACTGGAAAAAAATTGCCACAAGAAAAAATCAACACAGAAAGGTCAACACATGTAAATGTTGACATAAGTGTGGCACTTCATTGGTGTCCATGTCGACACATGAGAATGAATATGAAAACATTCAAAAAAGAAAAATAAATCTTCAAAAACTCATGTCAACAATGAGGGGGTTGCCGCAATGACAGGAGGGGGGGTCAGGGGGGGAGGGAATCACGATGGGGGGGTCGTGGGGGGTGGGGGGTACAGTGAACCGCGGGACCGGGCTGTTGGCGCAAATCGTGGGAGGGGGGGTCGCGGGATGTCACGGGGTGGGGCCACAAATCGCGGTAGTCGCCGCAAATTGCGGGGGGGGGGGGGGGGGGGGTGGGGTGGGGTGCTGCAAATCGCGGGAGGGGGGTCGCCGGGGGGTGCCGCGAATCGCCACAAGAAAAAATCAACACAGAAAGGTCAACACATGTAAATGTTGACATAAGTGTGGCACTTAATTGGTGTCCATGTCGACACATGAGAATGAATATGAAAACATTGAAAAAGTGAAAATTAAATCTTGTCAACCTTTTTCATTGTCGACCATAGCCATGTCAGTGTTTTGCATGTGCCATTTAATCCTGGGGTTGCCGTGAATCGCGAGCGGGGGTGGGGGGGAGGGAGGAGTTGAGGGGTGTCCGCGAATCATGGAAGGAGGGGTCGTGGGTGGATGCCGTGAATTGCGGGAGGGGGGGTCGCGGGGGGGTGTGGGTGCCGCGAATCATGGGAGGGGGGGACGCGGGGGGTTGCAGTGAATCGTGGGAGGGTGAGTCGCGGGGGCGGGGGGTTGCCGCAATGACAGGAGGGGGGGTCAAGGGGGGGAATCACGGTGGGGGGGTCGTGGGGGGTGGGGGTACAGTGAACCGCGGGCCCGGGCTGTTGGCGCAAATCGTGGGAGGGGGGGTCGTGGGGTGTCACGGGGTGGGGCCGCAAATCGCGGTAGTCGCCGCGAATTGCGGGGGGGGTGCTGCGAATCGCGGGAGGGGGGTCGCCAGGGGGTGACGCGAATCGCCACAAGAAAAAAATCAACACAGAAAGGTCAACACATGTAAATGTTGACATAAGTGTGGCACTTCATTGGTGTCCATGTCGACACATGAGAATGAATATGAAAACATTGAAAAAGTGAAAATTAAATCTTGTCAACCTTTTTCATTGTCGACCATAGCCATGTCAGTGTTTTGCATGTGCCATTTAATCGTGGGGATGCCGTGAATGGGGGGGGGGGGGGGAGGGAGGGAGGTGCATACCTCCCAACATGACCCTCTCCAGGAGGGACACATTGCTCTGTTTCTGGACTTAATTTATGGATTACCATCACCTGTGCTTAAACACCTTTCTTATCAATTACCCTGTTTAAAACAGGTGATGACAATCATAAATTAAGATGGAAGTCCACAAACAGAGCATTCTGTCCCTCCTGGAGAGGGTTATGTTGGGAGGTATGGAGGTGTGGGGCGCTCACCTGGTGTGTCTGGTGAGTAGCTGTGTCTTTGCTGTGTAACATGGAGAGGCAGAGGGTGTCTGGCACTGTCTGTGGGCTCACTGGGCTGGTTCTCTGTCATGTGAGTCAGTCATGTGAGTCAGAGGCTCCACCCAGCGTTACAGCTTCAGACACACTTTGAGTGACAGATGTAGCCAAATATATAAGAGATATATAAATAACCTCCAAATCACGGGTGTCACTCCGGGGCTTGTGTATCAAAAAGTGACGTTTATTTTCTTCTAAACGGTCTACGCCGTTTCGGGTATTAACCCTTCGTCTGGACCAGAAGACAATCAAAAGTGCAACAACAGTGTGCAAAGACAAAATGAACTTACATATAGGGGACCCGCCGTGTAGCGTCCTCCTCCGTCTGGGACTCCTGATGACGACTTTCGGGATCTCCCGGAAGTGACCCGTCCGTCCTGGCAGCGGAGGAGGCCACACTAGGGAAAAGTGATAAAATGCCAGTACTTTAGATCCAATGATAAAGTGCTTAGTGCTTGTCAACAAGAATATACAATGATTATACAGTGCTAATATACAAGTGAATTTATGACAAAACAACAATTAATAAAATATGTTCAGTATGAAACTAGTGCACTTTCCCTGGACTTGTTTTTGAGCGGCCACCAGATGGCAGTGTGGCGCAACATATTCCGAATATACTGTCAATTATGAAATTTGATAGCTCTATATACTCATTTTTTCTGATCTATAAGTCAGGGATTGTATGTGGACATATGAGACACTATTAATATTGGTGTGCGGCATAATCTAACACATACATATGCCAAAAACATGTTATTCTATGTCCCTCATTAATCCTTCATTTGCTCAATTAATTTATACACAGGTCTAATTCTACAGGAAGCTGCCCAAATTCATGGTTTCATTAAGGCCTCCGAGTTTTAAGGTCCCCAGTGTATGGATCCACCTGCTCTCAATTTGCAAGAGGTTTTTGCCTCTGTCTCCCCCTCTTAGGGATTCGGGAGCCTGGTCAATCAGCTGAAACCGTAGGTTGGCCACTCCGTGTCTGGCCTCCAAAAAATGTCTGGCCACGGTCTGCTCGCTCTGGCCTTTCTCTAGTGCTGCGCGAATGGCAGTTCTATGGTTTGCCATGCGCTCTTTAATAGTGCAAATAGTCTTGCCAACATAATTTAACCCACACGGGCATGTCAACAAATAGATGACATATTTTGACATGCATGTTAGGACTGGTTTGATATTGAACATCTTGCCCGTGTGGGGGTGTTGGAAAGAGGTACCAGAAATCATATAGCTACAGGTTACACAACCAGTGCACCTGTAGCAGCCCCCTTTGCGGGATAGGAAGTGTGTGGGTTTGCTTTGACGTTTTGAAATATCAGTCTTCACAATTCTATCCCCTATGCTTCTGCCTCTCACGAAGCCTGTTTGTAGCCGGGTATTCTTAAGGCTAGGAATATGGGGATCTGTGGAGACTATAGACCACATGTTCTTTGCTTGCTTCACTATTCTGGGGCTTTTGTCTGAATAATGCTTTACCCATGTAAAGGTCCCTTTACTGGTATTGGCATTTTGAGCTCTACCTTTAAGTAATTCCTGTCGGGAGATGTTTATGGCCTTGTGTTTTGCCTCCTTCAGGAGTTGATAGGGGTAACCCCTCTCCAGGAATTTGGTTACCATGCTGTCTAGTTGGGTATCCCTCACTGACATATCACTGTTGACCCTACAGACTCGTATGAACTGCGAGTAGGGTAAACTGGCAGTTGTGGCCCGTGGATGGAAACTTTTATATTGCAACATCATGTTGCGGTCAGTGGGCTTGGTGTAAAGCTGGGTACTGATCTTTTTGCTACTTTTAATGATCCAGACATCTAGGAAGTCCAGTTGGGTTGGACTAATGGTGTAGGTCAGCTTGACCGGACTGCTGGTACGGTTGTGTTGCTCTAGCAACTCTACCAGGTCCTCCTGGGGCCCCGTCCAGATCAGTATCAGGTCGTCTATATACCTGTAAAAAAATATTGCATGTTGTACAAACATCTCATTACGCAAAAACACATCACTCTCGACCTGAAACATGTATGCATTCGCATACACTGGAGCGGACGGAGAACCCATGGCACACGTGACACCTGATTATAGTACTTTTTATCATACATGAAGATGTTATGTGTTAGGGTGAATTTCAAAAGTTGTAACACGAAATCTGGACTAGGGCCCCTGTAGTGGGTGCTGTGTGCCATGAGTTCTCCTACCGCTCGCAGCCCCTGCTCATGGGGGATGTATGTATATAAGCTGGTTACATCTATCCCCACCAGCAATGTATTGATGGGGATTTCTCCCAGCTCCTGCAATTTTACCAGCAATGCGGTGGTGTCCTTAAGATATGTGCTGGTATTCTGCACACAGTTTTGCAGAAAAGCATCCACATATCTCGCCACTGGTTCACACATGGAACCCCTGGCAGAAATGATGGGTCTGCCAGGGGGTCTCTGCGGATTCTTGTGTAGCTTCGGTATGATGTAGAATACCGGCGTTATGGGGTGTGGTCTCAGCAGACTTTTTTTCACATCAGGTGAAGTCAGATGATTTTGGATGGCATTATCCAAGATGGATTCTAATTCCTGCCGGTGCTGTTCCGTAGGGTCGGAGGCAAGAAGTTCATAGGTCAGTCCATCAGCTAGTAGGCGCTCACATTCCTCTTTATAGAAAGATAAGTCCATAACCACCACCGCCCCTCCTTTGTCCGCTGATCGAACGATGATGTCTGTCCTTTCACTCAAATTTTTCAGTGCTTTATGTTCTTCTTTATTAAGATTTTGTAATTTAGTTCCTGGAACGGCATTGCTGCTGTTTTCCAGTATCCTGGCAAAAGTTTTGAGGGAGGGGTTATTGGATAAGGGATCGAAGGTGCTGGGTGATTTTAGTTGTTGCAACACCTTATCTTCTGGGGAGGGATTCAATTGTGGGGATTTATTCTTGTCGAAGTGTTCTCGAAGAGTTTTCTTTGCAGGCGGTAATTGTCGATTTTCCATTTAAAGTCATCATGTGTGACTGTAGGCACAACATTTAGGCCTTTATTCAGCACTGATATTTCCGCTGATGATAATACCGCACTGGACAAATTAAACACTACGTCTACCGACCCCTTCTATATATATTATAGAGCTATCAAATTTCATAATTGACAGTATATTCGGAATATGTTTCGCCACACTGCCATCTGGTGGCCGCTCAAAAACAAGTCCAGGGAAAGTGCACTAGTTTCATACAAAAGATATTTTATTAATTGTTGTTTTGTCATAAATTCACTTGTATACTAGCACTGTATATCATTGTATATTCTTGTTGACAAGCACTAAGCACTTTATCATTGGTTCTAAAGTACTGGCATTTTATCACTTTTCCCTAGTGTGGCCTCCTCCGCTGCCAGGACGGACGGGTCACTTCCGGGAGATCCCGGAAGTCGTCATCAGGAGTCCCAGAAGGAGGAGGACGCTACACGGCGGGTCCCCTATATGTAAGTTCATTTTGTCTTTACACACTGTTGTTGCGCTTTTGATTGTCTTCTGGTCCTAACGAAGGGTTAATACCCGAAACGGCGTAGACCGTTTAGAAGAAAATAAACGTCACCTTTTGATACACAAGCCCCAGAGTGCCGCTCGTGATTTGGAGGTTGTATTGGTGGCTGCATTGCCACAAGGGAAGGCACCCGGGTCCTCAGTACTGCCAGTAAGCGGGGAGTGCCGGACACACAACAAGATATATATATATATATATATATATACCCCTCTGGACACTAATGATTGATGTGACAAGTGATTAATGATTCAAGTTTACCTCAGGCTCCTGCAGCAGCACACCTACTAGACCTGCCGGCCATGACCTTAGCTGTGCGCAGATGGAAGCGTGAGTGTGAAATGGCGCCAAATCCCCGGGATACCCAGCCTCTATAGACTTGGCATCTCGCGAGAATCCGACGCCAGATTCCCACGTTCAGCCGTGCTCGGGTTTCTGAACAAAGCCGGAAACTCGTGAGTGTGGCTCGCGGGCCGGCGATGTTTGGAATCTGAACCGCTCATCTTTACACAATATTACACTAAACATACAATAACACACCAAATATACATAACACTGATGTGTATGTCAGCATTACACAATATTACACTAAACATACAATAATACACCAAATATACATAAATGTAAGACTAATGCTGGCCACACATCACACCAACTAGTTGCTTGGATGAAATAAAAATATGGTACTGGATGGGGGCTAATGTAATATTTACTTCAGAAATTAGCTCCCAAAATCTAGAAAAAACTGTCGCTCAGACCCGGTACTGTAGTTGAACCTGTTTGATTTAAACAATTTGACTGAATATTTTTGTCCATTTTCCTGGGTTTGTGAGAACATTTCTGATTTTCCTTAGCTCCCATCCAGTACCAGATTTGTATTCCATCCAAGCAACTAGTTGGATGGTTGGAGGAAAGTTGGTCTGATGTGTGGCCAGCATTAGACCAGATGAGTAAATCAGCCATATAGAGACACTTTATTCCATATCTGACATATTATACTAGTGATTCACATGCAGGGCCGGCGCCACCACTAGGCAGCTCTAGGCATTTGCCTAGGGCGCCGACACCTGGAGGGCGGCAGTTCGCCCCTCACCCCCAGCACTGTGGTACCTGTGAAGAATCTTGCGTCCCCGGCATCCCTGCTGAGTGCTGGTGCGTGCCGGGGGAACCTGCTGCGCTGTTATTGTGTATAAGTTTGTCGCGGCCGGCGGGGTCCCTACAGTGAATAGAAAATAACTAGCGCTATGCGCGCGGCGGCGCGGGAAGCGCTAGTTATTTTCTATTCACTGTAGGGACCCCGCCGGCCGCAGCCAGCTTATACACAATAACAGCGCCTCACGCAAGTTTTTTACACAGGTACCCCCCCTGGCACCGGGGCGCCCCCACCCCGCCTCGCCTGGGGCGCACCGGCCCTGTTCACATGTGATATTATTACAGATGATTCATCTATAAATCTAAGTGTATCCTAACTGCCGGCAAAGACCCCACACCAGAATACAGGCGCAGGCCTGGCGGGACATGGGGCTGCGTTATGTACAGGGAGCGCTATATAATCACCACTATTAATATAACATATAATACAGTATATATCTAAGTGTATCCTAACTGCCGGCAAAGACCCCACACCAGAATACAGGTGCAGGCATGGTGGGACATGGGGCTGCGGTATATACAGAGAGCGTTATATAATCACCACTATTAATATAACATATAATACAGTATAAATCTAAGTGTATCCTAACTGCCAGCAAAGACCCCACACCAGAATACAGACGCAGGCCTGGCGGGACATGGGGCTGTGTTATATACAGGGAGCGTTATATAATCACCACTATTAATATAACATATAATCAGGGGCTGGCTGGCAACTTTTAGCCTAGGGGGCAAGTCCAGAGCACTGGCCCATACCCCCCATCATTCTGGAAAGCTGAATGCTTGTGCGCGCCGGTGGCGAGCAGAAAAATTAGGCGTGTGGCCTATCATAAGGGGGCGTGGCCTGTACCTTGATTGTATTGTGTACCTGCAGATTGCACATTGTGATGCTAATTACACATTATGCCGCACACCTTGATGCCCATTGCACCCCATACTGTGATGGCAATTACCCAATGCTCCCCACACCGTAATGCCCATTACGCCCCATACCATGATGCCCATTACACCGCACAATGTGATGTCCACAGTGCCACATTTGCCCCCACAGTGCCAGAGACACATATGCCCCCACAGTACCAGAGACACATATGCCCCCACAGTGCCAGAGACACATATGCCCCCACAGTGCCAGAGACACATATGCCCCCACACCCCACAGTGCCAGAGACACATATGCCCCCACAGTGCCAGAGACACATATGCCCCCACAGTGCCAGAGACACATATGCCCCCACAGTGCCAGAGACACATATGCCCCCACAGTGCCAGATATTCCCCCCACAGTGCCAGATACACATATGCCCCCACAGTGCCAGATACACATATGCCCCCACAGTGCCAGATATTCCCCCACAGTGCCAGAGACACATATGCCCCCACAGTGCCAGAGACACATATGCCCCACAGTGCCAGATATGCCCCCACAGTGCCAGATATGCCCCCACAGTGCCAGATACACATATGCCCCCACAGTGCCAGATATTCCCCCACAGTGCCAGATACACATATGCCCCCACAGTGCCAGAGATGCCCCCACAGTGCCAGAGATGCCCCCACAGTGCCAGAGATGCCCCCACAGTGCCAGAGATGCCCCCACAGTGCCAGAGACACATATGCCCCCACAGTGCCAGAGACACATATGCCCCCAGAGATGCCCCCACAGTGCCAGAGGAGACACACATGCCCCCACAGTGCCAGAGGAGACACACATGCCCCCACAGTGCCAGAGGAGACACACATGCCCCCACAGTGCCAGAGATGACACACATGCCCCCACAGTGCCAGAGACGACACACACATGCCTCCACAGTGCCAGAGACGACACACACATGCCTCCACAGTGCCAGAGGAGACACACATGCCCCCACAGTGCCAGAGGAGACACACATGCCCCCACAGTGCCAGAGGAGACACACATGCCCCCACAGTGCCAGAGGAGACACACATGCCCCCACAGTGCCAGAGGAGACACACATGCCCCCACAGTGCCAGAGGAGACACACATGCCCCCACCAGCAACTCACCATTGTTGCTGGGCTGGGGGTTCCGGGACAGAGAGCCCTCCTGCTCCCCCGGGCCGCTTAGCCACTGGCTGCTGGCTGCGCTGGATAACCATCCACCTCCTCCAGGCTGCCTTCCTGCGCTGGCCGCGGCTTCCAGAGCACGGCCGCGGCTACAGGAAGATGGCCGCCGGGGGCTGGCGGCCATTTACCTGTAGCCGTGTTCTGGAAGCCGCGGCCAGCGCAGGAGGACTGCCTGTGCCTGGAGGAGGTGGATGGTGACCAGCGTGGCCCGCAGCCAGTGACTGGCTAAGCGGCCCATACACACTTGACGATTTTCACCTGATAATCGGTCAAAACAGCAGTTTGTATGCCTCCCAGATTGCAGACTAGCGATGATGCGTGCTCCCGCATCATCGTTGTCAAAGTCTCTAATCTGCTGGTTTTACCAGCATGCCAGAGATGATGGCTGATTTATTCAGCCATCATCTCTGTGTGTGTACGCCGGGCTGCCGGGCTAAAGATTAGCCACTTTGAGCCTGCGTACCAGTGTGCCCAGTGTGCTTCTCGTCGAAGCAATTTTAAGTTTCTGTCACCTCCCCTTCTGTCTTTTGGTACATGGTCTATCATGATGTACCTGAGCGTTGACAGGCTGTGTCGGCTTTGGAGGAAGTGCTTGGCTACGGGTTGTTCTGCACCCTTGCCTTCCAATGCAGCTTTAATCGAGCTTCGGTGCTGTGCCATTCGCACTTTGAAACTACAGATGGTTTTGCCAATATAATATTTACTGCAAGGGCAGATTATACAGTACACCACGTAGCTGCTATGACAACTGAGACTATGTTGTATTGGAATTTTATATCCATCATGGGGGTGTTTAATATAATCTGCTATTACCAGGTAGGTGCATGTGATACATCCCGTACATTTATAATTCCCCATTTTTCTACGTAGAAAGTGTGTTTCTTCATTTTTTTGGAAGTCAGAAATGTCCGTTTTGACAATGTGATCCTTTATGTTCCTTCCTCGCGTGTAACACGGTAGCAGTTTTCTGTTTTTGAACCCCTTAAGATCCTGGTCTGTTTGTATAATTGGCCAAATCAGTTTGGCTATTTTAGTGACCCTTTTAGACTCTGTAGAATAGTTGTTCACCCAGACGATCAGGTCTTTGTCTGTCTGTTTTTTGTTCGGGGTTTCTGCGTTCCGTGTGTCCTCTGTATAATTAAGGGCTTTGTTCATGGCTTGTTGTAATAATTTGTTACTGTATCCTCTTTGTAGGAATTTTTTAGACATTTTTTGCATTTCAGTTATTTTCTGTTCCTGGTTGTTACAAATGCGCTGGACTCTCAAGAATTGGGAGTATGGTAAGCCTTTCAGCAGAGGTTCTGGATGATGACTGGATGCGAGGAGTAAGTTATTGCAATCTGTTGGTTTAGTATAAATTGATGTTGTTATTTTATTATTTTCAACTGTTAATTTGACATCCAAAAAATGTATTTCTTGATCTTGTATGTCATATGTAAATTTAATATGTTCATCTTGTTGGTTAATTTCTTCCATGAACTTTTTAAATTCTTCTGGTGTACCCGACCAGACGATAAAGACGTCGTCGATAAATCTGGTAAACAATTTGATTTTCGGTGTGTATTGTGGATGTTGGAAAAACAACTTGTCTTCTACCTGGAACATAAATGTATTTGCGTACGATGGAGCTACGCACGCCCCCATCGCACAGCCTTGCGTCTGAAGGAACAGTTCTTTATTGAAGAGGAAAAAGTTATGTTCAAGTACTAGTTGTAGCAACTGTATGAAAAACTCAATGTCCGGTCCCTGGTAATTTGGGTTATCCTTCAGGAGGTCCCTGACTGCTTGTATGCCCCTCGTGTGCGGTATGCTGGTGTATAAACTGACGACGTCAGCTGTACAAAGCCAGCTACTGTCCGGTAGGTCACCCATCTTTTTGATTTTGTTTAAGAAGGTGTTTGTGTCCTTCAAATAGGTGTCTTGTCTCTGTACTACTGGATGTAGATAATGGTCTAGATATTTTGCCACATTGTAATAGAGGGAGTCTCTAGCGGAAACTATTGGGCGACCTGGGGGATTTTCTTTATCCTTATGTACTTTAGGTACAGTGTAGAAGATAGGAATTTTGCTATTAGGGGTGAGTAATGCCTTCATAGTGTCCTCTTGAATGACTCCATTTAGTAGGGCTGTTTTTAATATTTCTTCTAATTCCTTGTAGTAACCCAGAGTAGGATCTCTCTCCAATCTTTGGTATACTGTGGAATCGTTTAACTGGCGATAGGCTTCCTCTTTGTACTGTTGTATGTCCTGTATAACCAGCGCTCCTCCCTTATCCGCTGGTCGGATCGTTATGTCGGTGTATGTCGATAGATTTTTTTAGAGCTTCATTTTCCTACCTGGTCATGTTAAACCCACTTGTAGTTTGTGTTTTTTTTAGTAATTTCACTGTGTATTGATCTTGTAAATGTCCTAATTGCTGGGTTGGCTGAGACCGGGATTTTCTATCTGTACAGTAGGTGTTGCTTTATCGAAGTATTCCTTGAGTCGAAGTTGTCTATTCAATTTTGTTAGATCCACTTTATTACATAATTCATTGGGTCAGTTAGTAGGGACAAAGCTAAGTCCTTTATTCAGGACAGATAATTCAGCTGGTGTGAGTTGGCGTTGTGAGAGATTGTACACTATTTGTTTTTCTTTGCCTTTCTGTCTCAGGTATTCTCTCACACTGCTTCCCCCTCCTGGTCCTTGTTGGGCGGCCTTTCTTGATCCTTTGTTGCGAGCACCTAAAGGGTGGGCATGGGATGTAGTTGCTTGTTGCGTTGAGGTACTGTCGGATTCACTGTTTGCACTTGATGTTTCTGTGTCAAAACGATTTTGGTAGGGGCGCCTCGTGTTCCTCCTGTTTGGTCTACCTCTCACGTAATGTCATTACGTTTTTGCTCAACATACATTTGAATGTACTTGTTGTTTTGCTAGTGTACACCCGGAACGTGTCCTTTCCTAGTGTAAGCGTCCACACGCAGCGGCCAGTTACCTAGCAACCTCCAGGTTTCCATAGCAACCAAACACGCCGGAACCGATTCCCACCCCCAGCACCTGAGACCGGAAGGTCAGGACGGAGGAGGGAGGAGGCAAGACATTCACGGGAAAGGCACGAGATGGGGTAAGACACTATATATTTGGTGAGTTTTCTATTTTCTGTATATCTGACGAAGGTTTAGTAAAACCGAAAACGTTTATAACAGTTACTGAGTGGTCTCAGTTATTTATAAGCAAGCGAGTGCCGCCGTCCTGCTATTGTATATTTGGACCTACCGTCTTTGTGGAAGGCACCGCAACATTGAATCCATAACAAGTACAGAGTGCCGGGAAAAATTGGAGGTGAATACAGACGGGAACCAACACACAGTGAGTCCCCGGTCATATCCAAGGCACCTGGAAGCATTACGAACAAGGATATCTTTTAAAGGGTTACTATCACAGTTTTTTGCACTGCAAAGGTTTTTTTGCACGGCTATATATGGAACCTGTGGACGAAGAAGTAGCGGGATACCGCAACACGATATTACCGCTTGGAGAAATCCTGAATCTTTCAGATGTGGATGCAAATCGAATACTTATTAAGGACAAACTCTCCACAACTATACCTCAGGAAACTAGTGAGGCTCAATACCTCCAACTACTAAGATTAGAGAACAAGGAAACCGACTTCTACTTCCACGGAGTCTGCTTGTCAGACTATTATAGGGAACGGAAAATACCTAGGGGATTCCGCATACACAATAAACCTACAATAGGACGGAATAACCCCGAATTCTGCAGAAAATGGGCAGCAGTCCTCAACAAGGCGTCATTTGACCTGATATTATTGGTCATTGAAGAAGCTACTAGAGAATTGAACCTAATTACGGAAAAAATCAAAGCCTGTGAGGACAACACGCTACCCAAATTACAAGCAGATAAATCGTGTGATTGGATGGTCAAATTGGCCAAAGAAGTCGACAAATACAGAAATGAGTTGATATCATTTAAGAAAACTAAATTTGCAGCTGTCAATAAAGATTATGAAGAGAATCGAGTGTACAACTGGACAAACTTTCAGCCACAAAGAGGTAGACCAAACAGGAGGAACACGAGGCGCCCCTACCAAAATCGTTTTGACACAGAAACATCAAGTGCAAACAGTGAATCCGACAGTACCTCAACGGAACAAGCAACTACATCCCATGCCCACCCTTTAGGTGCTCGCAACAAAGGATCAAGAAAGGCCGCCCAACAAGGACCAGGAGGGGGAAGCAGTGTGAGAGAATACAGAGACAGAAAGGCAAAGAAAAACAAATAGTGTACAATCTCTCACAACGCCAACTCACACCAGCTGAATTATCTGTCCTGAATAAAGGACTTAGCTTTGTCCCTACTAACCGACCCAATGAATTACGTAATAAAGTGGATCTAACAAGATTGAATAGACAACTTCGACTTAAGGAATACTTCGATAAAGCAACACCTACTGTACAGATAGAAAATCGTTGTCCCATTAAGAACAAATCGACACTTGACCCGGTCTCAGCCAACCCAGCAATTAGGACATTTACAAGATCAATACACAGTGAAATTACTAAAAAAAACACAAACTACAAGTGGGTTTAACATGACCAGGTAGGAAAATGAAGCTCTAAAAAAATCTATCGACATACACCGACATAACGATCCGACCAGCGGATAAGGGAGGAGCGCTGGTTATACAGGACATACAACAGTACAAAGAGGAAGCCTATCGCCAGTTAAACGATTCCACAGTATACCAAAGATTGGAGAGAGATCCTACTCTGGGTTACTACAAGGAATTAGAAGAAATATTAAAAACAGCCCTACTAAATGGAGTCATTCAAGAGGACACTATGAAGGCATTACTCACCCCTAATAGCAAAATTCCTATCTTCTACACTGTACCTAAAGTACATAAGGATAAAGAAAATCCCCCAGGTCGCCCAATAGTTTCCGCTAGAGACTCCCTCTATTACAATGTGGCAAAATATCTAGACCATTATCTACATCCAGTAGTACAGAGACAAGACACCTATTTGAAGGACACAAACACCTTCTTAAACAAGATCAAAAAGATGGGTGACCTACCGGACAGTAGCTGGCTTTGTACAGCTGACGTCGTCAGTTTATACACCAGCATACCGCACACGAGGGGCATACAAGCAGTCAGGGACCTCCTGAAGGATAACCCAAATTACCAGGGACCGGACATTGAGTTTTTCATACAGTTGCTACAACTAGTACTTGAACATAACTTTTTCCTCTTCAATAAAGAACTGTTCCTTCAGACGCAAGGCTGTGCGATGGGGCCGTGCGTAGCTCCATCGTACGCAAATACATTTATGTTCCAGGTAGAAGACAAGTTGTTTTTCCAACATCCACAATACACACCGAAAATCAAAATGTTTACCAGATTTATCGACGACGTCTTTATCGTCTGGTCGGGTACACCAGAAGAATTTAAAAAGTTCATGGAAGAAATTAACCAACAAGATGAACATATTAAATTTACATATGACATACAAGATCAAGAAATACATTTTTTGGATGTCAAATTAACAGTTGAAAATAATAAAATAACAACATCAATTTATACTAAACCAACAGATTGCAATAACTTACTCCTCGCATCCAGTCATCATCCAGAACCTCTGCTGAAAGGCTTACCATACTCCCAATTCTTGAGAGTCCAGCGCATTTGTAACAACCAGGAACAGAAAATAACTGAAATGCAAAAAATGTCTAAAAAATTCCTACAAAGAGGATACAGTAACAAATTATTACAACAAGCCATGAACAAAGCCCTTAATTATACAGAGGACACACGGAACGCAGAAACCCCGAACAAAAAACAGACAGACAAAGACCTGATCGTCTGGGTGAACAACTATTCTACAGAGTCTAAAAGGGTCACTAAAATAGCCAAACAGATTTGGCCAATTATACAAACAGACCAGGATCTTAAGGGGTTCAAAAACAGAAAATTGCTACCGTGTTACACGCGAGGAAGGAACATAAAGGATCACATTGTCAAAACGGACATTTCTGACTTCCAAAAAAATGAAGAAACACACTTTCTACGTAGAAAAATGGGGAATTATAAATGTACGGGATGTATCACATGCACCTACCTGGTAATAGCAGATTATATTAAACACCCCCATGATGGATATAAAATTCCAATACAACATAGTCTCAGTTGTCATAGCAGCTATGTGGTGTACTGTATAATCTGCCCTTGCAGTAAATATTATATTGGCAAAACCATCTGTAGTTTCAAAGTGCGAATGGCACAGCACCGAAGCTCGATTAAAGCTGCATTGGAAGGCAAGGGTGCAGAACAACCCGTAGCCAAGCACTTCCTCCAAAGCCGACACAGCCTGTCAACGCTCAGGTACATCATGATAGACCATGTACCAAAAGACAGAAGGGGAGGTGACAGAAACTTAAAATTGCTTCGACGAGAAGCACACTGGATACAAAGACTGAACACTGTGGCACCCGCTGGCTTAAATGAACAATTACCATTGAACTGTTTCTTATAAATGTCATTACGTTTTTGCTCAACATACATTTGAATGTACTTGTTGTTTTGCTAGTGTACACCCAGAACGTGTACTTTCCTAGTGTAAGCGTCCACACGCAGCGGCCAGTTACCTAGCAACCTCCAGGTTTCCATAGCAACCAAACACGCAGGAACCGATTCCACCCCCAGCACCTGAGACCGGAAGGTCAGGACGGAGGAGGGAGGAGGCAAGGCATTCACGGGAAAGGCACGAGATGGGGTAAGACACTATGGGGGACATTTACCAAAATGGATTCGTAGAAAAAAGGTGTATTCGTAGGGAGAAATACACCTTTTTTTTATGAATTTGTATTTTCGGGATTTACAATCCCAAAAATATAACAATTCGTAGTCCTAAAGATGGAACATTCGTATTTGTATTTACAAATACGAATGTCCTACACCATCGATAGTATACGACAGAAATCACCATTAAAAAGAATGGTGATTCCTGATTTACTAAGCAGCGGTACTGACAATACAGCTGCTAAGTGGTGTGAAACACCCAAGCAAATACGACAGGAAAATAGAACACCAATTTCCTGTTCTATTTGCTTTAAGCCTGCACGGATCAGTCAGATCCGTGCAGGCTTCAGTGTAAAAAAAATAGAAAAATTAAATAAATTTAAAAAAAAAAACGGCGTGGGGTCCCCCCCACAGCCGAAACCAGCACCAGGCTGAAGGAGCCGGGGCCGGTAATTAAAAATCAGGGAACCCGACAAATAGGGGATCCCCGATTTTTAACAACCAGCCCCAGGCTCCAGGTCCGGGGCTGGTTCCCAAAATACGGGGGACAAAATGACTAGGGGTCCCCCGTATTTTAAGAACCAGTCCCAGGCACAACCAGCCAGCAGGGTAATGCCACAGCCGGGGGGAGACTTTTTATACAAGCCCCCCCGGCCAAAACATTAACCCCCTGACCGGTCAGCCTGGCCAGGGGCCCTGGGGGAGTGGGGACCCCCCCAATGAAGGGGTCCCCCCCCTCCAGGACTTACCTGACCAGGCTGAAGCCTGGTACTGTCCCCGATGCCCCTGGGCGGTGGGCATCGGGCTGATAAATGGTGTAAAAATAAGGATAAACTACTGTTTTTTACTGTGGCACTACAAGTGCCAGCAAGCCTCCCCAGCAAGCTGGGACTTGGAGAACCACAAGTCCCAGCCTGCTGGGCATTAAAGGGCCCGCTGGCACTTGTAGTTCCACAGTTAAAAAAATAGTGCACAAAACACACTGACACATGATGCCTCCTGTTTAATCTGCCCAGCAACTGTTAAACAGCCAATAACGAAGTACCACACATTTGTCCACACCCATGTATCATGTCTTTTTAACTTACTGTTAAACTCCTAATAAACCAGAATGTTTCTTGACTCGCCACCGTGTGTTTGGTGTGTAGTGTTAAGATTACATTCTCACGGGTACCTAAGGGGCCATCAGGTCGAGGGGCTACACATTTATCCTTACAATTTGGGGGCTCGTCCGGGATTCAGCCGGCCGTCCCCTCCATGGGATTGCGGCCACCTGCTGAATTTGAGAATCTGAACTCACTCCGTGTTCCGGGAACACGTGACAAGGTAATATTTAAGTCCGGGACTTAATATTACGTAATTGTATGTAAGGAAATTTATGACGTCATAAAATGTATCAGGGATACAAGGACCTGGGGTCCACGTAAAGGTAATTCAAGTCCGGGACTTGAGATTACGAAACAGGTATCCGGGATACCGCAATTGAACCAGGGGTTCACAGAGAAAGCCTCCTCGATCTGATCGCCTAAATTTATGTATGTACATGTTTGTCTGTTAATGTTGCAACTGTGTATTTGTTTAAAACACTCAGTAGACGGGTGGTAAGTGCACGTACGCTGAAGTGTTCTGTCTGTCTTATATACAATTGTACTGTATATTTTGTATTCAGGATACTCAGTGAACGGGTGGTAAGTGTACGGCCACTGAGTGTTATTGCTGTTTAAAGTGATCCTAAGTAGATTTGCAAAGTGATTTGGCTACTGAATGTCATTTTGTTTAAAGTAATTTTAAGTACAATTGCGACTTGACTTGTGACAGATATTATTGTGACCATATTGACTGACATACTGTTATATTATGGGATTATATTAGAGTAAAGAAACAGAATATTCCCCGCTTTTACCAGGAGAGACATGTAAAGAATATGTTGCCCGTGTCTCCCCCACAAATTACTATTTTATTAACCCTTGGGTAGACAATTTAGCGGGATAGATAGGATAATTAAAAATTGTACCAAACCAATAATAACACCAATAGGATGTATAATATATTTAAAGAAAGCATGCAAAGGACGCAGCTTTACCCAAGGAGATATGAGACTCATTGTTAATGATATAATTGACCATTACAATAAATGAGACTGGGAAAAAGTTCCACTTATCAGTGTACCCTCAGTCACACAAACAACTGTAGGTTACCCATTTAATACACAAGAAGGCATAGATGCTATGTGGGATCAACTTGCTGCACATATGAATGAAGTGTTTAAAGCACGCTCATCTCTCCCCATAGCTGTAAGTTGTAAACAGAAACAGTGACAAATTTCTGGAAGAGATTCAAGAAGTGCTGGACCGAGGAAGCAGGTCTGCCGCTTCTGCATAATGATAATTTACTTGTTTCTACTTTCATTAATAATCTGCTGCCGATATATATATCCTCGCTGTGAAGCAGAGTGTTTCAACTTGGACCTCTGATACAGTGAAGGATTTTGAAAAAACATTTGTATAAAAAGGAAGCAGCAGATTGTTTTGAAGTTAAAAGAAACACTGTCACACCATCACATACCCCGTTCATACGCTTCCAAAATCAAAACAATCCTAGGAGACAGAATAAACCATTTCGTCCTCCTAGAGACAGACTACCTCAGAGGGCTCCTGCGGGACCCCCACCCAACAGGCAGACAAGCTGCTATAACTGTGAAAGGGATAGCCATTGGACTAGAGACTGTCCGTTCCCTTCAAACAAACCCCGACAGGTCAGTAACCCCATGCAGCCCAGCCAACCCAGACCTAGAGACAGACCTTAAAGGGCCATGACATGGGAAAACATGAATTTACTGTAATACCTGACTGCCCAATCAATTTGCTAGGCAGAGATCTTCTCTCTGTGCTAGAAATCCCAATCAGTCCATCAGAAGCAGGAAAAGGAATTGATGTTTCATCACCACACTTGCTCATGACTGACAGTTCTGACCCAAACACAGAATTAGACACTGTAAATCCTCAGATATGGTCAACAGGACCTCAGAGCAATAAACCAATTAATTGTCCCCATTGCACCCATTGTACCTGATGTACACTCACTCATCTCAGCCATCCCTGTAGATGCCGCCTACTTCTCAGTAACCGATTTTAAAAAAATATATATTTTTTAGCATACCTGTGGACACCCAGACACAACTGTTATTTGCATTTTCTTTTGAGGCCAGCAGTTAACATGATGCAGATTGCCACAGGAGTATATTGACTCCCCTGTTGTGTGCAGCATCGTGCTCCAAGCCATATTAACCCCCTGGCACCCCCCCTATGGTTCAGTCCTGCTACAGTATGCAGATGATCTGCTTATCTGTAGTTCAACAAAGGAGGCATGCCGAGAGGATGGTATATCACTGTTAAACTGGCTCTGTGAATGTGGGCACAAAGTGTCAAAAAGCAAAAATGCAATGGTGCAAAAAGAATGTTGATTATTTAGGTTTTGTCTTGACAAAAGGGGAAAGGAAAGTCAGCCCACAACGCATTCAGTCTGTACTGGGTCTGGTCCGCCCAAACACTATTATTGCAGACAGTGGATTTCTGACTGTTCCTACTATGATAACATTTTGAGACAAGCCACACTCAATGACAAACCTAAACAGATACAATGGTCACAAGAAATGTTAAATGCATATGAAAGAAATGTATGTTAATGAAAAGTCCGGCATTGACCCTCCCAAACTATGTACAACTATTTCATTTATATGCAAGGGACAAAATGTAAAACCATGGCGGGTGTGCTGACACAAGAACATGGAGGTAAGCTGCGCCCCGTGGCATTCTTTTCCAAAGTGATGCCGGTGTCGGTCCAAGGTATGCCTGCCTGTCTTCGGGCACTGGCGGCCTGTGCAATGGTAGCTGAGATGGCAACCACACTCACCCTAGGCTCACCCACTGTTCTCCATACCACACATAATGTTGTAGCATTACTTAAAGGGCTACACACACAACATGTCAGCCCAGCGACTTAGTGGAGATGAGGTCCTGTTGCTAGGAAGCCCCTCACTCACCATTAAGTATGCAAACGCATCCTCAGGCCCCGCACCCATTCTAAATGCACTTTTAGGATTAAAAGGGCTCCCAGGATGACATTCCTGACGATCATGACTGTTCTGCATCAATAGAGTCAGAGACCTCCCCTAGACTTGACATTTCCCTTGTACCAATACCAGGTTCTGACCATGTATTTGTGGATGGTTCTTGTAGTAGACCCAATGACTCGATATATCAGGCAGGCTACGCAGTGGTACGCCTCCCAAATGACATTTTAGAAGCGAGACCCATTCCATATCAATCAGCACAAGCTGCAGAACTCATAGCGCTCACAAGAGCTTGCCAAATGTAGAAAGATAAACCTGATCACTGAACTACAAAGCTCAGCATCACAAAAAGACTTGGATGACTGGTTATTTCCAATATTGCAGAAAAATCCTATAACAGGATTGATCTGCAAAGAGGGGAGACCATGCATACCACAATCAAGCGCCCCATTGTTCATTGCTCACTACCACGGGGTAGGACATTATAGCAAAATCACCACAGCTATACTTTTGAGCAAAGATTTTTACATTACAGATGTTAAAACATTGGTAGATCAGTATGTCAGCAGATGCATTATTTGTCTAGCAAAGCATCAACACCCGGAGTACCCAACTACTCCTTTCACACACTTGCAAATTGATTTTACACATATACCTAACAAAGGTACAAAATAGGAGTATGCCCTAGTCATAGTAGATATGTTTTCCAGATGGCCAGAGGCATTTCCCACAAAAGCAGAAGATGCAAAAACAGTTGCACGCATACTGACACAAGAAATCATCCCTAGATGGGGATGCCCGCTCCAAATAGATAGCGACAAAGGCACTGCCTTTACAGCAAAAAAAAAAAAAAAATCACACAAGCTTTAGTGAAAGCACTGCAAATAGATTAGAAATTTCACATTCCTTATCATCCCCAAAGTTCAGGAATTGTGGAAAGGATGAATAGGACTTTAAAGGACAAACTTAGGAAAGCAACAGGAGGAACATTTAATAAATGGAAACAAACCCTCCCCATTGTCCTAGCAGAAATTAGAATGACCCCCCAAAAGACTCTGGGTTATTCACCTTTTGAAATACTAATAGGAAGATTTTTTCCCACACCTTGGGCTAAGAAACCAATGATAGTCCAGGAGGGAGACCTAGAACAGATTAGAGAAGAGTATGTTAGGTCCCTCATCACCAGACTTAGTGAAATTGAACATGATGTCGTTTGTAAAAATCCTTCTAATCCACAGGAACCAACACACCCCTTCCAGGTTGGAGACAAGGTCGTTGTGAAGGTCCTCGCCAGAAATAAGAGCCCAGGAGACTTCACCTATGGTCCAGAAACAGAGATCGTAGCGGTAACAAGGACGGCTGTCCTTACAGAAGAGAGTCCAGTGTGGATACACGCATCCAGGGTAAAGAGAATCCCGAGTAACGTCCCGGATAGAGAACAGATCGAGGACGAGGTACTAACGAGGGTAGACAACCCTGACTTCCAACAGGACGAGGTACTAACGAGGGTAGACAACCCTGACCTCCAACGTGGAGAAGAGGACCCATTCCATGATGACTCCAACTCTGGACCAGCCCCTGATATTGACCCCAATAACTTTGCTCGTTCTTGCTCTTTGCATTCCCCTTAAAGCTGAAATAGATATAACCCAAAATGGTGAACTATTAACCCTATGGTTTAACTCATCTAACACTTATACTGCCACATTTGTACTTGATTATTTCCAGTTCCCAAAACTAGCTGATACACATAATAGAAGTAATTGTTATGTATGTGCAAAATCCAGGCCTCATCTAGGCACTGTACCTTTAAACATCCCAGAATCCCAAGAGAATTGTTTTTTTTCAGTTTATATAACGGTACTCGTACAAATGATAGTGAATGTGAGTTATGGAAAATGAAATATCCCATATTGTCAAAGAATTCTAACCCAGGAAACACCATCACCATTTACCCAGGTAACTACACATGTTATGTATCCAATGACACAACAGGAAGAAATTTAAGAACCTTTCCTGATGGATACTGTAGTAAATATAGACACATTGTACTTGTCAACCAGACTAAATCCCTTGGTGACATTTACTATATTTGCGGTGATATGAAGATAAGAACTAAGCTAGATACTCCTTGGCAGGGACAGTGTGCTCTAGCCAAAATTATTATGCCCTTACACATACTACCTGCAGAAATAGAGGCACCTTTGCCTGAAGACACAATTAATAGAAAGAAAAGGGAAACACCTTTAGGGAGTTTTGATCCACATGTATATATTGATGCAATTGGTGTCCCAAGAGGGGTCCCAGATGAATTTAAGGCCAGAGATCAAGTTGCGGCTGGCTTTGAATCCATCATACCCATAATCACTGCAAACAAAAATGTTGCTTGGATTAATTACATTTACTACAACCAGCAGAGATTTGTAAATGATACAAGAGATGCTTTAAAAGGCATTGCAGAACAATTAGAAGCCATATCACAAATGACATTTCAAAATTGTATGGCTCTAGATATGATATTAGCAGAGAAAGGAGGAGTTTGTGTTTATATAGGGAAAGTTGAAGGATGCTGTACATATATCCCTGACAATACAGGCCCCAATGGTAAAGTTACTCTAGCTATTAAAAAACTGGAGGATTTATCAATAGAATTGAAGAAGAATTCAGGCATCGATAACCCATGGAGCCAATGGTTTGGATGGTTTGAAAACTGGAAGCAGGCCCTTGTTCAATTAACAATCTATATATTGATTATTCTTACTATTATCTGTATTGTTGTTTTTTGCATTATACCATGTTGTAGAAAACTTGCTACCAAAGGTATTGAGAATACACTTATGTATGAATCCATTGCCCCTGCACACGCAAATTCCCCTGAAGGCTACAAACAATATCTTGCTAAGCACAGAAATAAGGAATTCAGTAAGAAGAATCATATCATCTAAATTCATGATTCTAAGAGGGGATTGAAGGGTTAAAATTTGGAATCCATGTAGCATATAAGAATTTGCACGTAAAACTGCCCTCACTATGGTTACGCTACAAGGTCATACTGTAAGCCTAAGCATGCCTTATCTAAGTTTCTACTACTCCCCCCTTTTTGGTTTCGTATGCAGCGTGCACCTGCATAAACTCCCTTATAATAGAACCCCCCCCCCCTTGCTACTCATTCTTTTGCATACCTCCCAACATTCGCAGTTCCTGAAGCGGGACGGTGCTCCTCTGCGCCGGAGACGCGTCGAAAATTTTCGGGGGGCGTGGCCTAATTTGGGGGCGTGGCCTATACGCGCGGCTCTTCCGCGAGGCCACGCCCCCATTTTGCCGCTATGGGGGCATGACCCAGAGGCTCTGTGAGCCTCTAGCCATGCCCCCAGCCCCCTGGCTGCGGGAATAGACGCTGTGCGCATGCGCACAGCGTTTATTCCCCGCTGCTTAGCAGCTGACAGGGGGGACTCCCAACAGCCCCCCCACACCGCGGGACACTGCCGCCCGCGGGTGGGACATCGGGACAGGCCCTGGCAATCGGGACTGTCCCGATAAAATCTGGACTGTTGGGAGGTATGCTTTTGTGTATAATATCTTGTATGCCTCCTGTTTAATCTGCCCAGCAACTGTTAAACAGCCAATAACAAAGTACCACACATTTGTCCACACCCATGTATCATGTCTTTTTAACTTACTGTTAAACTCCTAATAAACCAGAATGTTTCTTGACTCGCCACCGTGTGTTTGGTGTGTAGTGTTAAGATTACATTCTCACGGGTACCTAAGGGGCCATCAGGTCGAGGGGCTACACATTTATCCTTACAACACACTTTTAAAATAAAACTTTAATACATCCATTACACACATACTAATACTTACCTATCTTCTTCCCGTAGGTAGCCCTGGTCCTGATGTCCTCCGGTCCTGTGTTGGCGTTCCTCTTCATGTCGATGTCCTTCTTGAAGTCGACGTCCCTGTCGGCGATGGCGTCCGGTGTCCGGGTCCGACGAAATCCATTTGGGAAGCTGTGGAAGGAAACCATACTCACCTGTCCCAGCGCGACGTAGTCCAAGTAAGTGTCTTGGCAAAAAAACAAACCGACAGCCCGAAACCAAGCGGACACGGAGACGCACGGTACTGTGTGTACATCGTGCGGCTCCGCCTCCCGAATGCCGCTATTGCCCGCCTTGCGGCCTAGCGGCTCCTGATTGGCCGGGGGGACTTGTATAAAAAGTCTCCCCCCGGCTGTGGCATTACCCTGCTGGCTGGTTGTGCCTGGGACTGGTTCTTGAAATACGGGGGACCCCTAGTCATTTTGTCCCCCGTATTTTGGGAACCAGCCCCGGACCTGGAGCCTGGGGCTGGTTGTTAAAAATCGGGGAAACCCTATTTGTCGGGTTCCCTGATTTTTAATTACCGGCCCCGGCTCCGTCAGCCTGGTGCTGGTTTCGGCTGTGGGGGGGACCCCACGCCGTTTTTTTTTAAATTTATTTATTTTCCTATTTTTTTTTACACCTTGCAGCCTGCACGGATCTAACTGATCCGTGCAGACTGCTAGAAATAATTCGTATTAGCAGCCGTATATACGGGACTCATTAATTGATGTTGCCACCAAGGAAGCCTTGATCACAGAGTATCCTGTCACCCCATTACTCTACACCATCCCCAAAGTCCATAAGGATGCGGTAAATCCCCCGGGCAGACCCATCATCTCTGCCCGGGGTTCCCTGTTCCAGCCAGTGTCCATCTACTTGGACAAGTTTTTACAGCCTTGTGTCCAAGGACAACCAACATATCTAAAGGACACGAACTCCCTGTTGCTGAAATTACAACAGATAGGCAACCTTCCAGAAGAGTGCCGGCTCTGTACAATCGACGTCGCCAGCCTGTACACGTGCATTCCGCACGATGGCGGGCTGGCGGCAGTCAGATCCCTGATTACCGGGAATCCACTCTACACGGGACCGGACATTGAACTATTTTTGGAGCTGCTGGGACTGACTTTAAGACGGAATTTTTTCATGTCAAATAATTGCTATTACCTTCAGAGGTGTGGGTGTGCGATGGGGTCCTCTGTGGCCCCATCGCTCGCCAATAGCTACATGTTTCAGGTAGAACAGCAATTGTTTTTCGACGACCCCAGGATCAGTGGGCATCTGCTGCTGTATACACGGTATATAGATGACCTACTGATCCTGTGGTCTGGTCCTCAGGTCATGCTGGAAGAGCTCATTTCAAATCACAATAGGTCTAGTTCCCCAGTGAAATTGACATTTACCATCAACAGGGACAGTATACAGTTCCTGGATGTCAATATCACCAATCTCAATGGCAGCATATCCACTTCCCTATTCTGTAAACCAACAGATTGCAACAATCTGTTGCTGGCTTCCAGCCATCATCCAGCCCCTCTGAAGGCTGGATTACCATTTTCGCAAATGCTACGGGTGCGTAGGATTGTGAGCGATCCAGCTGAATTAGAAAGTGCCCTTACCACCATGATTGACAAATTCAGAGCTAGGGGATATAAATTGCAAGACCTTGTAAAATCCAAACAGAAAGTGCTAGCTATTTCTAGGGAACAATCCCTTAAGCCTAACAAACAAAAGAAAGAGGATAAATTCATCTGGGTGAATTCTTATCACCCTAAGAGCAAGGACATTAACAAAATGGCCAAGTCATATTGGCCCATTGTTCGTACTGAACCCGCTCTGAGCTCTCTAAAAAATTCCAAACTCATGTGTGCATAAGCAATAAAATAAATATAACCAAGCGCAGGGCACTAGTGACGGTCCCAGCTTCCGTTTAAGAGGGATACTCAGCCCTCACAGAATACAAAAAACATACACACCAAGTAAACGGCGCTAATGGACCACACTAATTAGTAATCAAGAAAAATTTATAAATTTATTAAAAAATTGAATAATCAAATAAAATACACACAACAATACAAACAATACCACCGGCCGGTAGAGCTATTAAAATATGCACAATAATTTCTGGCCATAAAAAAGACAAGAAAAAAAGGCTTCTTTCATTAGGCTGTGATGTGTGCCTTAGACTCAGTGTTCCATTGCCATTATAACTAGGTTTGCCCAATTAGGCTGCAGCATATAATGAATTTGAGGCTTGGTAATTTTAAATCCTCTTAATAATTTAGACAGTCCAAGAGAACTTTTGAAACACTTTGATAAGCATAGATGTTAATTGCAAGCGTGTTAGTCAGTCACACAGTAAGGCTCAGATGCAGAGCAGCCTTTAGAATTGCTCCATATGAAAACTGCAGGTGCTCATTCATTCAGGCAAAGCAGCGTATTGGAGTAAAGAATAATGTGATACTTAGGCTTTTCAGCGAGTGCAGCGCTTTGTTGCCCACAAATGGGTGAGGGTTTGTTGGCCTGAAGCGGGTCCCCAGCTGCTGGTCTTCCCAATTCTGCAGCTTCTTTCTAGGACTCACAGCTCCGGCAGATATCTCCCCAGCTCACGTGGTGTTAGTTTGTTTGCGGAAGTGACGCTTGATGACGCGTTTCCCCGCCTTCTGGTCAGCGGCTTCATCAGATAGCTTGTCACAATACAGCTCCGTCTATTTGTACCTGCTCGCGCCGCCCATGTGGGCGTGTGTTCGACTGTAATTATATTCATTGCGCGGCAGCTCTGTATGTTTCTAACCAAGCCTCGTTTTCACTTACATCATGGCTGTTTGGAGGAACCAAGCCTCGTTATCATTTTTGTCACAACAAACTTTATTTCTTTTGTACAGCAAAGAAATAAAGAAATAAAGTTTGCTGGGTACACACCAGGACGACTAGGGCCCGATCAGCACAATCTAGATCCGATTCCGATCAATTGGATGCAGATTGTGTGCTGATTGGGCCCTTTTCTGAGCTGGTGTGGAGCGATTCCGATCCGATGCGCGGTCCCGCGGGTCGGTCGGTCGTTATTGAGATCCTACCTGCTGCAGGTAGGATCTCAATGACGACCATACAACCGGGTGCGGGTCGCCATCGGATCGGACCCGCTCACGGTGCACATCGTGAGCGGGTCGTGCCCTCCCGCGTCATCGTGAGCGGGTCGGACGAGACACTGACGACCCGCTCACGATGTGCATCGTGAGCAGGTCGTCCTGGTGTGTACCCTACATTAGGCACACATCACAGCCTAATGAAAGAAGCCTTTTTTTCTTGTCTTTTTTATGGCCAGAAATTATTGTGCATATTTTAATAGCTCTACCGGCCGGTGGTATTGTTTGTATTGTTGTGTGTATTTTATTTGATTATTCAATTTTTTAATAAATTTATAAATTTTTCTTGATTACTAATTAGTGTGGTCCATTAGCGCCGTTTACTTGGTGTGTATGTTTCATGTGTGCATACACCAGGGGGAAAAATCTAAAAGACTACCTGGTCAGAAATGACGTGGTCGACACAGTGTCGACCAACAACACTGGATTTTTCGGCACCCCCAAATTAGGCTGTGTAAAATGCAGCGGATGCACGACATGTGGGTACATGACCACTGGTGACACGTTTCACCATTCCTACTCGGGAAAACCTTTTAAAATCAGGCAAAGGGTCACCTGTTCTTCCAACTATGTGGTCTACCTCATCAGTTGCCCCTGTGGGCACCATTATGTGGGTAAGACCATCCGGGCCTTTAAGGAAAGGGCAGCTGCCCATAGGTCCGCCATTAAACATGCAATATTGTCGGGAACAAGTGACCAACCTGTTGCCCGTCACTTTGCAGTGGCCCGCCATTCCCTGTCCTCTTTAAGACACAGGATTATTGAACAGATCCCGGCACCCAAACGGGGAGGCAACCGTGGACTGATGTTGTGCCAGGCTGAGAGTCGATGGATTTTCAGACTGGACACATTGGCTCCACGGGGCCTCAACGAGCAGGCCGGGCTGTCACATTTTTTATAAATAGGTCTGTAGGTGTCATTTAAACCTTAACCCATTCTGGGATCTGTTGGCATGTAGCTTTAAGGATCCACATCTGTATTGTTAGATATCTGGGACAGGCTCAGCTCCTAGAAGGGTGTAGAATAGTACACGTTAGTTCGGGGCTATTAGCATTAAAATTATGTCCCGCAATATGGCTAAGCATATACGCTTGGCTAAGATCCCATGTGCGATGTTTTTTTTTTTTATATATTCTTTATTTGTAGTTTTCAATTTATAATACAAGTCATTACAAGCTTAGGGCAACATTCATATAACAATTGCAACAAATCAAAGCGATGAACATTTACATTACATTTGCAGTGTTATCTTGTGGTTACATCGTTATTTATTGAAATGTAGGGATCTGTAACAGTTGTGGTGCATTGTGTAGCTGGTTTGCAAGTTGCAACCTAATTCTCAACTAAATAAGAAAATACAGTTGTGGGGGAGGTGGGGGGGAATGGGGTTGGTGTGATGGGGAGGGAGGATAGGGGGGCGTGGGGTTTTGTAACCGAGGTAGAAGCATAAATATGAACATGTTGTCTACATATTATAGTATTTCACCGGCTTAGGGTTTTCCCAACCTGAATCAGGGTGGGTCTGGGTCGGCCGCGATATGCCTCTTATGGATTGCTTGGCATGTGGCTTCTGTATGTATTTGAGGACCGGAACTCAAGCCATGGCAGCCATGTGGCTACGTAGTCTGAATGCTTGTCCATAGCCGAGAAGTATACATCCTCCATGGCTCTATAAAAGTCTACTCTCTGAAACCACTCCCACATGGTCGGGATGGAGGTTGACCTCCAATGCACTGGTACCACGGCTCTGGCTGCATTGTTGAGATGCTTCAAGAGCGAGTGCCTGTATTTACTGAAAGGCATGGAGGAGTGGGATAGCAACCAAAAGTCGAGCTTCTCTGGAGTTTGGAATCCCAAGATCTCCGACGAGATTCGTATCACATTTTCCCAGAATTTCTTTATCTTTTGGCAGTCCCACCATATATGTACCAGTGTCCCTGTCTGGGAGTGGCATCTCCAGCACAAGGGTGAAACCGAAGGGAAGAATTTATGTAACTGGGGTGGACACCTATACCATCTGGTTAAAAGTTTATATTGCGTTTCCACCACTTCTAGGCTGGATGAGCAGCGGGACATATTTTCGCAGTGTTTCTCCCATTGTATGTGTATGTCTCTTTTGGAGAGTTCCTCGTCCCAGGCCTTGCAAAAGGTGGGGACGTCGGTTGTGTGTGCCTGTATTATGCTTTTATAAATGGCAGATATTGTGTGATCTGGTTCTGTAGTCTGCGTGCACAATACCTCAAATGGGTGTGGCTTTTTTACAAGAGTGGGGGGGGCCCTCTGCGATTGAATAAAATGTCTAACTTGAAAGTAAAACCATAGATCCGATTGTGGTAGTGACTTGTCCTCTTTTAGGTCACTGAAAGTTTTAACCGTGTTTCCCCTGATCAAATCTATAATCCTGAACAGCCCTACCCGATACCACCTGCGTGCTACACTTCCCGTGGTCCCTGGTTCAAAGTCTGGATTATTAATTATCGGGAGGAGTAGGGAATATGGTGAAGCGAGGCCTAGCTTATATCGCACTGATTTCCAAAGGTTCAGGGTGGGTTCTACTGTCGGGTGGGTTGATAGGGTTATTTTGGGGAGCCAAGGGGCCGACCTAAGGTCCAGTCCTGAGGAGAATTTTTCTATTGCTACCCATTGTTTCTCGTCTGTTTCAGGTCTAGACCAATCCATGACTCTACGTAGTGTAGTCGCCTGATGGTACGCTAGTAGCCAAGGAAGCTGTTGGCCCCCGTGTGCTTTCCTGCGAAATAAGTATTTGTGTTTGAATCTGGGTTTTTTGCCACCCCATACAAATCTACTGATGATCCTTTGCATTTCAACAATGTACTTTAACGGGAGTTTTAACGGAATAGTCTGGAACAAATAGAGAAACCTAGGCAAGACATTCATTTTTATGATATTCATCCTGCCTATCCATGAGAACTTTTGGGATGCCCAATTTGCTAGTTCTGATCGCACTTTTTGAATTAACGGTGTGTAGTTAATTTTCGCAGTCGTCTGTAGAGATGTAGGGATAAGTACCCCTAGGTACTTAATGTGCGAGGGGTGCCAGGTAAACGGGAACTGGTGAGCAAGGGATTCTGCCGTAGCTGTTGGGAGGTTGATGTTTAGAGCTGTTGATTTAGAGTAGTTGATCTTAAAATTGGACAGTTTCCCGAATCGTGTAAACTCTCTTATGATGTTCGGGAGTGATATCATGGGATTTGTGATGATTGCCAACAGGTCGTCAGCGAAGAGTGCAAGTCTATGTTTAATTCCACCCACCTCTAGACCACTGATGTCTGGATTAGCCCTAATGGCCCTGGCCAGTGCCTCCATGCAAATCACATATAGCAGAGGCGATAGTGGGCATCCCTGTCTGGTCCCATTGGTAATCAGCACGGGGTCAGATAGCATGCCGTTGACTCGGACCCTGGCCGCAGGCCGTTGGTACAATGCAAGTATTTTTCCTATAAATTGTTCTCCCACCCCGGCGTGCCTAAGGGCCTCCTCCATAAATGACCAATCTACTCGGTCGAATGCCTTTTCGGCATCTGTGGAGAGCAGCATGCTCGGGGTCTTAGCTGTGTGGGCATGTGCTACCAGGTCAATGACTCTCATTGTGTTATCCCTTGCCTCTCTTCCTCGCACGAATCCCACCTGGTCAGGGTGGACCAGATGCGGTACCAACATGGATAGGCGATATGTGCGATGTTTTTAATGTTTTTTAGTAACACTTTTTTATATTGTTTCACGTTTTCATTGTACACAATACCTACATGGTACACATTGGTACCTCTTACGATTTGTAACATATTTGTATTTCTTGCTATGTCCACATGTTTTTCATATATCGTATGTTGTTTCTATTTTGCAGTGTTTTGGTTTTGGGTAGATGGGAGGTCCCTTCATGACCCCGTCGGCTACACGTACTGAGTGACATCACTTGTATGCGCCAGAGCGGACGCCGCGGGAGAAATGAACGGACCTGCTGTGTATAAAGGTATGTGTTTGATTGTATGTCAGTTGTTTTAATGCACCTTGATAAAAAGCCCACGGAGGCTTGAAACGTTGGTCACAAGCCAGGTCTTCCTGTCTCATCATTTACCTGTCTGTGAGTGCCGCCGTCCACGACGTTCTATATATATATATATAAAAATTGGGACACCTTGCATTGGTGGCAGTGAAGCTGCGTCAGCAGGGGGACACTTGGGAGCACTTTGCCGCCGGCACCGAGTGCTGCCAGAGGAGGACAGGTCACGGTGACAGGGGGGACCGAGAGCTGCTGCATAGCGGCGGGCTTGCTGCGGCTGCTGGCAGTGAGTCTTTTCCCCCCTGCTCCATCTCCGTGCTGGGAGCAGGGGGAGGGGGGAGGGAGCAGGGGGAGGCGGCGGGGCGGCACACAGGCTGAAAGTGGTTAATCTTTCAGCCCCACATACAGCGATGATGGATAAAAAACCATCCATCATCGCTGGCATGCTGGTAAAACCAGCCGACGTGGGACCTCGCTAGCGATGATGCGGGAGCGCGCATCATCGCTAGGAGGCAATCTGTGGGGCATACACACTAGGCAATTTTCAATTGAAAATCGCTCAAAACGGCTGTTTTGAATGATTTTCAGGTGAAAATCGTCAAGTGTGTATGGGCCTTTTCACCTCCTGAACATCTCTTGCTCTTTTGGGAAAATAGATCAGTGTGTACGCACTACTTTGGTGACAGATATATCTATCAAAGATTTTGGCAAAGTCTTTTGAAATAAAAATCTTCAAGTGTGTATGGGCCTTAAGTGTATCCTAACTGCCGGAAAATACCCCACACCAGAATACAGGCGCAGGCCTGGCGGGACATGGGGCTGCGGTATATACAGGGAGCTCTATATAATCACCACTATTAATATAACATATAATACAGTATAAATCTAAGTGTATCCTAACTGCCGGCAAAGACCCCACACCAGAATACAGGCGCAGGCCTGGTGGGACATGGGGCTGCGGTATATACAGGGAGCACTATATAATCACCACTATTAATATAACATATAATACAGTATAAATCTAAGTGTATCCTAACTGCCGGCAAAGACCCCACACCAGAATACAGGTGCAGGCCTGGTGGGACATGGGGCTGCGGTATATACAGGGAGCGCTATATAATCACCACTATTAATGTAACATATAATACAGTATAAATCTAAGTGTATCCTAACTGCCAGCAAAGCCCCCACACCAGAATACAGGCGCAGGCCTGGCAGGACATGGGGCTGCGGTATATACAGGGAGCGCTATATAATCACCACTATTAATATAACATATAATACAGTATAAATCTAAGTGTATCCTAACTGCCGGCAAAGACCCCACACCAGAATACAGGCGCAGGCCTGGCGGGACATGGGGCTGCGTTATATACAGGGAGCGCTATATAATCACCACTATTAATATAACATATAATACAGTATAAATCTAAGTGTATCCCAACTGCCGGCAAAGACCCCACACCAGAATACAGGCGCAGGCCTGGTGGGACATGGGGCTGCGTTATATAGGGAGCGCTATATAATCACCACTATTAATATAACATATAATACAGTATAAATCTAAGTGTATCCTAACTGCCGGCAAAGACCCCACACCAGAATACAGGCGCAGGCCTGGCGGGACATGGGGCTGCGTTATATACAGGGAGCGCTATATAATCACCACTATTAATATAACATATAATACAGTATAAATCTAAGTGTATCCCAACTGCCGGCAAAGACCCCACACCAGAATACAGGCGCAGGCCTGGTGGGACATGGGGCTGCGTTATATACAGGGATCTCTATATACAGTAATCACCACTATTAATATAACATATAATACAGTATAAATCTAAGTGTACCCTAACTGCCGGCAAAGACCCCACACCAGAATACAGGCGCAGGCCTGGTGGGACATGGGGCTGTGGTATATACAGGGAGCGCTATATAATCACCACTATTAATATAACATATAATACATTATAAATCTAAGTGTATCCTAACTGCCGGCAAAGACCCCACACCAGAATACAGGCGCAGGCCTGGTGGGACATGGGGCTGCGGTATATACAGGGAGCGCTATATAATCACCACTATTAATATAACATATAATACAGTATAAATCTAATGCTGTGTACACACAGGCCGATATGGCTTCCGATGTTGCCGATAAAGTGAACATCGGAAGCCATATCGGATGCATATCCCATACTGATTGTATGGTTTTATAGGGCTTGCGAGCCCGATGCGCTCTCCCGTGTGAGTTAAAATCGGTGGTGAGATAGTGAGGGGAGCCAAGACTATGTAGTGTGAATCTCATGCTCACCTTCCGATTTTCTGGGACCTGTCATTCATCCTGCCGTCGCCCTCTTCTATGCAGTCCCGGGCGGCAAAAGAAGAAGCATCAAGACGGGGAGCAGCTCGCAGGGGCGGAACTACCGGGGCCCAAGAGGTTAAAGAGGTCTGCCCGGCATGATTATTTTTTCATGTGCGCTGTCTGTAAGCGGGCTGTTGTCCTGCCCGCCGTGTATCTGGATAGCGCCCACAGGTAGGCACGCTGGATGGTGGCGGCCATAGCACCTTAAACCCCCCCTCCCCCGTGTAGCCGGATAGCGGCGGCCGTGGGTAGAAGCCCCCGCCCCGTGCAGCTGGATAGTGGAGCGGCCGGCGGGTAGCACCCCCACCCTCCCTTGGAGCTTAACCCTTCCCACCTCCCACTTGCAGCTGGATTGGACCGATAGTGCAGCTCGCTGGTAGCACCCCCCGCCACCCCGGCGCTCACACAAGCCTGCCAGCTTCTCCCCCAGCAGGAATAGGATTTGCTGAGCCTTTCCCCAGCAGCGGCCGGCATCCTGGGTGGGGGGATCCAGACATTTTTCCCCATCACCCGGGATCTTCCCCAGTACCACCTCCCACACCCCAGGCACCCCCCCCCCCTGCATCATGCATCCCCAGACATCCCTGTGCAATCCCCCCTGCGTCTGCATCATCCACCCAGTACATCATCACCAGTCCCCCTGCACCCCCCTGGCAGCATCATCACCGGTCCCCATCCCCCCCCCCCCAGCATTATCCATCCCCAGTCTCCTCTGCCCCCCCACTACATCATCACCAGTCCCCCTGCACAATCCCCTGGCAGCATCATCACCGGTCCCCTTCCCCCCCCCCCAGCATTATCCATCCGCAGTCGTCAAACCCCCCTCCCCCCAGGACCGAGGGCTACCTACGGGCACAAGACAGGTAAGTATCAGTATGTATGCGCTTTGTGTGTATTAAAGTTTTATTTTTCTTATGTGTCAGTGTGCTTTTATTTAACTATTGGTTTTGTTGTGGAACTAAGAGTCCCAGCAAGCCCATTAATCGGCCGCATGCTGGAACTTGTGGTTCTACAATTCCCAGTTTGCGTTCCACGCTTGCTGGGACTCATAGTTCCACAACAAAACCCAATGGTTTAATCTATTTTTTTACACTTTATCAGCCCGGTGGCCACCGCACAGGGCCACCGGGGACAGCATCAGGCTTCAGCCTGGCCAGGTAAGTCCTGGAGGGGGGGGGGGGGGCTTTATTGGGGGGTCCCTACTCCCCCAGGGCCCCTGGCCAGGCTGACCGGTCACAGGGATGAATGCTTTGGCCAGGGGGGACTTGTATTATAAAGTCTCCCCCCCCCCCCGGCTGCGGCATTACCCTGCTGGTTGGTTTGGCCTGGGGCTGGTTCTTAAAATATGTCCCCTTTATTTTGGCAACCAGCCCTGGCCCTGGAGCCTGGGGCTGGTTTTAAAAAACACAGCGGAGCACTGTGCAAATTGTTCCCTGATTTTTTAATACCAGCCCGGCTCTTTCAGCCTGGTGCTGGTTACGGCCGTGGGGGGGACCCCACGCCGTTTTTTTTCATTTATTTATTTATTTTTCTATATTTACACTGAAGCCTGCACGGATCTGACTGATCCGTGCAGGCTGAGGCCAAATACAACAGGAAAATGAAGTGTATTTTTCTGGCGTATTTGGCCGGCAATTAGCGGGCGTATCGCGCTAATTGCCGATAATTACCGGCCGTATTGAAATTAGCTAGAAATAGACACACCCCCTCTGCAAGTAAAAAACACCCTTTATTCAAATATACAGATAAGACAAAATCACATAGTGAAAATCTCATAGCACATCTCAAGCACAAAAGTGTAAATCTCAAGCTGATCTCACATGAGTAGAGAAAAAAAGGGAAAAGCAAAAATTGAATGAAACATCGAATCGAACATCGGCTTATGCAAATTAAGCTGCGTCCTCATTTTTGGCTGCGAATAGACGCTGTGCGCATGCGCACAGCGTCTATTCTGTGATATTGGGGGGGACTCCCAACTGCCCCCCCCCTTGCAGCGGGACACTGCCGGCCGCGGGAGGGACGCGGGCACGTCCCCAAATATCGGGACGTTCTCGCAAGGGCCAGATGTATCAAGCTTCAAAAGTGATAAAATATTGAGTGATAAACAGCCAGCCAATCAGCTCCTACCTGCCATGTCACAGCCTGTGTTTGAAAAATGTCAGGAAGGAGCTGATTGGTTGATTGTTTATCACTCTCTATTTTATCACTTTTGAAGCTTAGTACATCTCACCCTGTGCGCGACTGTTGGGAGATATGATCTAGCACACCAATACTGGAACAACTCCAGGCACATTGGTCACCTGGTCACACAGGGGGAGGGGCTAAGCCATAAGCCATGTGCTGAATGTTCCCCCAATCAGATTCTCCTTCCTGTGATGTCACCAGTCTCTGGGTAGTTTTCCTATGGTAATGTCTCCCAGCTCCTGACTCCCCCACATATAGTTACACACCCGTCCACTACACATAATGCAGCATGGAGGGGCTCAGTGAGGGTGGTGGTGTAGGTGTGTAAGTGCATAGTTACCTCCCCTCCTGCATTCTGCAGGAGACTCCCTGAAATAGCAGCAATCTCCCTCTCTCCCTCATTAGTCTAGCAATCTCCCTCATTTCACCTAGCCCACATTACACTTACATTTTTTGGGAAAAAGGGAATGAGAGATAGATACATTTAAATCATTAGCACCATTTCCCGGCACTTTACCAAGTATAGTAGCTCTTACTAACTGCTTTGGGGCTCATCTACATTTGGATACAAATCATTTTACAAGATTCCTTTCAGATGTAGCAGTACACACCCACGCTTCTAGGTGCCACATTCACAATATCTTTTCACAATCTCTCCATATATGGAACTAGACACACCCTTTGGGTGGAGCATGACACGCCCCCTCAATGTGCAAAATTATACTACCAACCACAATCTCCCTGAAACTAGTTTTCAAAAGTAGGCAAGTATGTGTAAGTGTCTGATGGGGTCACGCAGAGAATAAAAGGACATCTGTCCTGCCTCATAATCCAGGTATACCCTCACTCTGTCATAGGGGATATTACCAGGTAACCGGATCACTGTCCTGTCATGTAGCACTGCGTACTGACTGTTATACCTCCACAGACACCAGGACTTGTTATTATTCCCAATGGCTGACTGCTGTCCTGTCCTGTCTATACTGGGATAACACATCCCCACATCCCACCACTCTGACTTACTGACATCCACCTCCCAGTAATGTCGCCCTGAGGAGAATCCCCTGGTGCTGATCACCTGAGTGTACTCAAATCTCTCTGGTGTTACTGGGCGTCTCTGCTTTATATATGACAATGATGCAGATTTCCTGTCACCTGATATCTGTATATTATCACCAGCTGTGGCTACATCCAGTAATAGGTCTGTAGGTTCCTGCACATAGATCCCTGTATTTATCCCTGTTATTATATCAGACTCTGGGCGGGATGTATTAAAATACATCGCCGCCCTTCGCGCCCCCCCCGCCGCGATGCCGCCGCATATGTACTAACATATGCGGCTGGCATCGCGATGCGGTGACGGAGCCCCCCCGCGATACCTGTACTGTGGTCTGCGGGGGGGCTCCGTCACCTCCCAGCCGGCTTTTGCTGCTTTCACGCCGGGGACAGCTAAGCAAGCTGTCCCCGGCGCTTCCTCCTCCCCCTGCAGCCGGAAGGACGTCCGGCTGCGTTGCTAGGGGGAGGAAGGGCTTACCTTCCGGGGTCCAGGAGGACCTGCAAGAAGGTAAGCCCAAGGGAGGGGGGAGAGGGGGGGTCGGCGAGGCGGCGGGGTTGCGGCGACGCGGCGGGTGGCGAAAAGAAGCCCATAGGCTTCTATAGGGTATCGCCACCCAAAGGTGGCGATACCCTGCCCTGCGGTGACGTGGCGAACGGGTTTTAGTACATAGGAAAATGCGGTAAAACGGGGGTTTTACCGCATTTTCCCTTTAGTACATCTCGCCCTCTGTATCACCAGCTGTGGCTACATCCAGTAATAGGTCTGTAGGTTCCTGCACATAGATCCCTGTATTTATCCCTGTTACTATATCAGACTCTGTATCACCAGCTGTGGTTACATCCAGTAATAGGTCTGTAGGTTCCTGCACATAGATCCCTGTGTTTATCCCTGTTATTATATCAGATAATGTGTGTAATGTCCGGGAGATGAGACCCACATCCAGACCTCCTGCACCACGGACCTGGCTATCATGTCTCTCTGTGTCCTCAGTGTCACACAAGTCCCCTGTGTCCGGTTCCTGTAAGAGAGTCACTGGGTCAGACATGTTACACAGCTCCTCAATGTGACGCATCTTCCCGGACAGCTCGTCCTTCTTTATTTCCAGCTGCTGGATCAGATCAGAGACTGAGAGTGAAACGCGTTGTTCCTGCCTGGAGATCTCACTCAGGACTCTCTTCTCCAGGTCTTTCAGCTGTCTCCGGATGTCTCTAAACAGGGTATTGACTGTCTCTCTTACACCCGCTGCTTTTCCCTGATCTTTTCTCCTGCGCTCCTGCAGTCTCTGCACTCTATTCTCAGTCTCCGCTCTCTTCCTGGTCAGTGTCTGCAGAACATCTCTCAGCTTCTCCTTCTTCTTCTCAGAGGCCTCATCCAGCATCTCCACCCATAGGCGTGCGCAGCCCGTTTTATTAGGGGGTGCACCATTGGAGGGGGCGTGTCCATCACTATCTACTGGGCGTGTTCATCATCTCCTATTATTACACATAATGAAACACACTAGACATAATGTCACGCACAATAATGCCCATCACACATGCCACACACCGTAATGCCCATTACACATTATGTTAGGGCTTAAAAAAATATTATTAAAACAGGGACAATAGGGACTGTGCACGTCGAAGGCGCGCGCCAAAAATTAACACATACTTACATGCATATTACACATCACACAACCATTACATAGTATACCACATTCCATAATGCCCATTACACGCAGACTGTGATGGCCATTACAGATTATGCCATGGGGGGGGATGTGAAATGTTCTTTGCCAGGAGTCACATGCTCCCTGGGAAGGGGGTGGTTAAATGCTCGTTGACAAGGGAAGTTTCATGCTCATTGCTGGGGGTGCGCATTGCACACCAGCGCTCCTGTGAATCCGCACTTCCGGGTAGCGCTGTGCACTCTTCTTATAAGATGCCCACCGGAGCCGCAGCCTCCTTCCCTTTTGAGCCGCTGGCCGGATGCTGCACGCCGCACACTGAAGCTACTTTACCTGTCAGCGGCAGGCAGCATCTGTTCAGCCGCTCAAATGGGAAGGAGGCTGTGGCGGGCACGGGACACTTGTACCCCAAGTGCCCAGGGGCAAATGCCCGCCCGCACACATAGTATACACACACACACACACACACACACACACACATACAAAAAAAAAAAAAAACGGTTTAACCTCAATATCCCTGGAATCAAATAATCCATATGGATCCGCCTGGTATCAGATTGAAGGCCCAGCGATTTGGGTTCGACTGAAATCAACCTCGAGCTTCAGTGATGCCGAAGGGGGAACTGGCAGCCATTGAACTGGGTGGGGGTCGGAATTAGCGGGTCCCATGTTATCCTATAGGGAAAACGTTCCAGCTTTGCCTGGCCGTATCTCTGATTCCCAGGGGGCTAGAGACACGGGGCAGGGCTCGTTGGAAAGCCCCAGCCCTCAGCTATGATTAGGAGGTGCCTGTGCACCCCCGGCACCCCCCTTGCGCATGCCTATGTCTCCACCAGGTGTCCCCGATGTTCTCCAGCCAAACTGCATGACACACAGATACAGGCCGCATCCTCAGTGCAGTAATACTCCAGGACCTTCTTATGGACGGAGCATTTCCTGTTCCCCAGGGCAGTGGTGGGGTCACATAAGACGTGTTCTGCTGCCTTGCTGTGTACTCTCAGGTGATTATCACACAGATGAGCCTCACACAGCAGACAGGACTTAGCAGCAGGTACAGGAGCATGAATACAGTGAGTGCAGAAGATCCCAGTCTCCTCCTGATCTGGCCGAGCAGACAGGAAACTCCCCACTATGTTACACAGCGTTATGTTCCTCTGCAGTGCAGGACGCTCCTGACACTCTGCTCTGCACTCAGGACAGCTATAAACTCCAGCCCCCTCCTGTGTATCCAGCACTCGATCAATACAGACCCGGCAGAAGTTGTGGCCACATCTCAGGGTTACAGGATCTGTATAAATGCTTAGGCAGATGGAACAGTCCAGCTCCTGTCTCAGATCAGCAGACGCCATCGCTGGCAGCAGAAGAGGGAAATGAAAGTGAAAGTCTCTGACACTCAGAAACCAGTGAGGTCACATTCTGCACACAGGGCGAGGGGGAGCTGTCACTCAGATACCAGTGGGGTCACATTCTGTACACAGGGTGAGGGGGAGCTGTCACTCAGATTATAGCTACAGGCTCAGTTACACTTATACCAAGTTTACACCAGAATCCCGGGTAGGACCCAGGAAATTGAACACAGGAAATTGCCAGGGCGTGCCCTGCCTCAGACCCCATTTACACTGCAATTCAATCTGGATTATTCCTGGGTAATGTCCTTTTACACTGAAAAGGGATCCGCCCTGCCTTTCCTTGCTACTGTCATTAAAAATGGCGTTTTTGGGCTGTTTGAGATGAGATCACAAGAAAGGGAACAGGGAGGGGGTGTGGTCTGCTCCCAACATTGCTGCAAAGATGGCAGACTGTTGCTGTAGTGTGGGATACTGCAGGGCATACCTCCCAACTTTCCTTGCGCCGGACCCGGGACACAGCTGATGCGCGCCAAAATTTTCGGGGGGGGGGGGGTCATGCCCCCATTTTGCCGCTATGGGGGCATGACCTCTGTGAGCCTCTAGCCATGCCCCCAGCCCCCTGGCTATGGGAATAGACGCTGTGCGCATGCGCACAGCGTTTATTCCCCGCTGCTTAGCAGCCGACAGCGGGGACTCCCAACAGCTCCCCCTCACCGCGGGACACTGCCAACCGCGGGAAGGACAGTGGGACAGGCCTGGAAAATCGGGACTGTCCCGCTGTAATCGGGACTGTTGGGAGGTATGCAGCAGGGTTGCCTACCCTCCCGGAATGGCCGGGAGTCTCCCGAAAATCGGGTCCCACTCCCAGCCCCCCAGAAGGGTGGGCAACCCTCCCGGATTCAGGGGGGACCCCCGCTGCGCCCCCGATCGCGGCATTTAAATGCCGCAATCCGCGGGTCTCAGAGGAGGGGGCGGAGCTAAAATGGCAAAATCGCGTCATTTAGCCCCCTCCACGGAGATAAGCAAATTCAACTGTTTAACATCATGAGGGCGGGGCTTAGTGACGTCACACTCAAGCCCCGCCCCCGAGCAGCTGCTGAAACTCTCCTCTCCGGGCTTCTCCCGGAGAGGAGAATATTAAAGTTGGCAACCCTGGGATACAGGCTACAAACAGCCTGATAATGCTGCTTCTGCTGTTGCTGCGATGCTCCATGTGCTGTCATGTGCTCTGTGCGGGTCTCTGGCTGATGACATCATCTACCAGAGCCACAGAAGCCCCAATCAGCTCTTTGGGACATTCTCCTGGTCAGTTAACCCGGATAAGTACCATTTACACAGGCCCTAACCCCAGATAAGACCCATGTCTGACCCTAAACATTTCCTGAGTCAGATTGCCGGGGAACAGGACTCATGTTATATTTTTTCAGCCCATTTACACCAAGCCCCGGCCCGGTCTGGAGCTGCAATATCCCGGGTCGAGGATCTGATGTAAAAGGGGAATAAGAGGTAGAGCCAATACATACAGAGGCATCAAGCAGGAAATGTACTTATATTGCACATAATAGAGGTTAATTTTTAAGATGAATATTATTACATATTGCTGAGATCACATTTAACATAAAAACATAGAATGTGACAGCAGATAAGAACCACTTGGCCCATCTAGTCTGCCCCTTTTTTATACATGTTACCGCAAACCATATTTGATCCTTATTTTTTTGTAAGGATATCAATGTGCCTATCCCAAGCATGTTTACATTGTACTACTGTATTTGCCTCTACCACCTCTGATGGGAGGCTATTCCACTTCAGTAGCGCACGCAGGGGGGGTTCTGAGTACCCAGAACCCCCCCCCCCAGGAGTCTAAGGACCATAGGATGAAAGCTGAGGGTCCCCTCTTTCCATGGGTACAAGATTTTAAAAAATCGGCCCTTGGGAACCGGAGATATCTGACTTCAAAGCAGTGGTCCCCATCCAAGCCTGTTAATTGCTCTTTCCAGTCAGATATTTCAGGTTCTGTCTGACTTAGAGTTTTTCTGATGGTATATTCCAAAAGCTGGGAATCTCCCCCTTTGATGGACACTAGCAGCTTGTCTTTATTGTTCCCAGAACCAGAGATATCAGCCTTCAAGTAGCTGGTTACTGCTCCAGCTCCACACACCTGTTATGCAGTTTTATATTCTCGTTGGCAGATTGCTCTGCCTCCTGAACTCTGATCCCCTAGTCCCCAATACCATTTGGTAGGTGGGATTCTCTAGTTTTTAATTCCATTATTTCCGGAAACTGAAGATATCTGCAGTCAAGCAAGCTGTCCTCCCACCAGAAAATTATGAATAATAAGCACACTCCACTATTCACCCCTCCTCTGCATATTAAACATCCTCTACCACCCTGGAAGTTATGTATCAGGGCCCCTTCATTCAACCCAATGCTCCCTTCTCCCACCCCATCTCCCACCATCTGTGCAGTAAAGGGGTAATTAGTGGAAATTACTGATCCAGGCCCAACATGCTGAGCGGTTGATATAATACCACCTACCACCCGCCGGACAACAAGGCTTCCCCCACCCCTACCGCTGGAGGATTGGTAGGGGCCCCAATACATTGTTATGCCCAGGGGCCTACACTGCTCTTGATTCCCCTGTATATATATATATATATATGTGTGTACTCTCAGTCTGGTGAAAAGTGGACTGGTTTAATCAGTCATACAACGCCGTTGTATGACTGATTAAACCAGTCCACTTTTCACCAGACTGAGAGTCCCTGAGTGCCCTTTCTTCTAGTGTGTATATACAAGGGGCTGCAAGGTCCCTATTGCTGGCACCAGGGCACAGTATCTGCATTGGCTATGTTTAAGCCCTGATGTGCCGGTTCTGACTGTTGGATATATATATGTGTATATATATATAGCAAGAATAACGGAGCGCACCCACGGAGACTTGTATAAAGAAAACTCTGCTGCACACGAATGTATATATATATATATATATATATATATATATATATATATAAACAGTAGGGTCCCACCTTCCCACAGGTTGCTTGAATAAACACGTCACTGCAGCTTGGAAAACGTCAAATGCTTTATTGACCTCGACGGGCCGTTTCGGGGTAACACCCCGTTTTCAAGAGGATACAAAACAATCTACACAAAACATTTAAATAGGGCTCCTTGGCGCCAGAAATCACTACTTACCGCCCCCACTCCTCACCGGGCTGCCCCGTACAATCAGGCTCATGGGCAACACGTCAGCATCTCACACCCGCTGACGCCGTTGCCATGGTAACCCGACCACACGTTGAGACGCCGGGAGGCCGTGTCATCCGGCTTCCTCTACCACAGCCAATCCAGACAGGCGCCTAGGGACAGCGTCAGCGGCTCACACCCGCCCACACGCGTTCCCATGGAAACCCGGCTGTCAGACTGCAGGAGTCCACCGTGGCGATCAGAGTGTTAATCTAGGTCAAAGTTACCTGTACAACAAATAAAAACAATTCATACAAACTGTACAATAGGATACACAATAGTAAAATGGAAATATAAGAACGGGCATTTTATATATAAATCACATAAGCATCTCATTTATTAATGCTGTCAGCCAAAGAATTAATTCTACCTGCAATTACTAAAATCTATAAGAGGCATGTACACTGAAATACCCTACAACCTAATAAACATATTTACATAAAGGCACTCCACACAATCCTCTCATTCAAACCGTGTGGAGATACTGTTTTAAGTTTGTGGATCCAATTTGCTTCCAATTTTAAAAGTTTCTTCACTCTATCTCCCCCCCTGTTGGACTCGGGGACATGGTCTATTATTTGGTATTTTAGAGATTCAAGTGGGTGTCCCATCATTTTAAAATGAATAGCTACTGGCTGTTCAGCTTTCTTGCCTGCCAGTGCACTCTTAATAGAGGACCTGTGCATGGCCATGCGTTCCTTAAATTTGCGTGATGTCATCCCGACATAACACAAATTGCATGGACAGGTGATCAAATATACTACGAATCTAGTGTCACATGACAATACATGCCTAATTTTGTAACTTTTTGAGGAGTGGGGATCCTGAAATTTATCCCCCGTCCGCATGAAACTACACGTGACACATCTGGGACATCTGTAGCACCCTGGTTTTTTCAATTGCACATATGAGGATGCTGCAGCCTCAAATCCAGTTACATCAGTATAAACTAAAATGTCCCTCAGATTCCGTCCCCTGGTGTAGCATGCTAGGGGTCTTACATTTTTGAATACAGGTAGCTCTTTATCAGATGCAACAATAGGCCACAAGGCCTTCGTAGCTATGGGTACCATACTGGATGAATCAAATTGGGATACAAATGGAAACACATCATTGTTTTTTTTTTACTGTAGGTTTGAGTAGATCAGTTCTCTTGAGTTTAAGGGCCCTCAATTTCGCACCCTCCAATTCTCTTAAAGAATAGCCCCTTTGGTGAAATCTAGCTATCACCCTATTAAGTTCTTCATCAACCTTAGATCTATCACTGCAAATCCGCATGACCCTCAACATTTGGGAAAATGGCAGGCCCTTCTTGAGTGGTGGAGGGTGGTGGCTGCTCGCCAATAACAATGTGTTCCTATCGGTCGGCTTACTAAATAATGTGGTACTAATAATGCCATTAGATAGAGAAACAGCTACATCCAAAAAGTTAACTGTTTCTTTGCTGGAAATATACGTAAACTTGATAGGGGTGTCTGCCACATTAATTTCTGCCATCATTGTCTCAAACAATTCCACTCCCCCATTCCAGAACATGAATAGGTCATCTATGTATCTACAGAACGTCCGGATGTGCTGGCCAAATCGATGTTGAAAAAAGTGTTTCTGCTCGAATTCGAACATGAACACATTAGCGTAGGCCGGTGCGACCGCCGCCCCCATCGCACACCCGGACGTCTGTAGATACATAGTGCCATTGAAAAGAAAATAATTCCTGGACAAAACCAACTCAAGTAGAGTCATATATAGATCAATGTTGAATTCAAACCCATCAAGGCTACATAGAAAATTCCTCATCGCCATCAAACCTTGTTGATGGGGAATCGAGGTGTAAAGACTCGATATATCCATGGTGCACATAATTGTGTGCTCCTGGATGTCATCACATTGAGAAATAAAGTTTAAAAAGGCAGTGGTGTCTTTTAAGAAAGTGGGTTGTACAGAAATATGAGGTTGTATCAACATATCCAACAATTGGGACACAGGTTGTAATAAACTCCCCCTAGCAGAGATGATGGGTCTGCCAGGGGGGGTTATCCTTATCCTTGTGTACTTTTGGTAATGTGTACAGTACCGGAATCACCGGTACCATAGGTTTAAGCGCTATTGCACATTTTTGATTAATCAATCCATCCAAAAGAGCCTGGTCCACAATCCTAAACAATTCCTGCTGGTATCTATTAGTAGGATCGACTCTCAATTTGAAATAGACAGATTCATCCGCTAATTGTCTATAGATTTCTGAACAGTACTTATCTAAATCTTGTATAACTATACCGCCCCCCTTGTCGGCAGGGCGGATAGTTATACTTTTATCACAACTTAAGCCATGTAACGCTTCTTGTTCAACCCTGGACAAATTACGGTGAATGGTATTACTAGCAGCATTGAATCTAGACATGGAATCATCAAGTAATCTGCAATACGTTTTAATGGAAGAATTCACACTCACAGGGTTTGTAGTGGTACTAGCGCTGTTCCTTCCCCACTCTCTGGATTTAAATGTCCTCAAACGTACACTATCCAGTGTTTATATCAATGTTACACTCCCCCTGTTCTGTTCCGGGGTGGCAGCTCCTTCTCCTATGGGTTCCTGTTTCTTGGAACCCCGTATGTAAAATCTGGAAAAGAGGGTGAGAAGGGCGCCTCCTAGTGTAATATTATAGATTTTAGTTTCCCTTCACCACAGGTAAAGAAACACAGACACCCCAATGTCAAAAGGTGTACCGTATTCAGTGGCCTTCCACCACTTTTTATGAGCAAATTCCCAGATATTTCCACAGGGTACTCTCTGACCTTCTCCAATTTCACTTTTCCCTTCAATATTCTTCTCCCCAGTGGTTCACACCGTGGTCCCAATGCACATACAATTGGAAGGAGAAAAATAGGGAAGCAGACAAGTGTAATACAGTTAACACTTTTAATAGTCAACGCAAATGACAATAAAAACTCGTACAATAAAAAAAGAAATATGAGGCTTATCTGATGCTGCTTTACACAATCATCCTCTCATGGTCTGGAACTGTGTCCCCTCAACGCGTTTCATCCCTTTAGGACTTCCTCAGGAGTACAGCAGTTGTGTCAATGCTGTCTTAACTCCGTGTAGGAACGGAGGAGATGGGGTGGTCCAATTGCGTAATATAACTTTTTTCGCAACTGTCACTGTTATAGTGAGAAGTGGGAGTAATTCGGTTTTCCGGCCATGAATATTCCAGTTAGAGAAATTTGCACACAACATAGCTAGAGGGTCTTTAGTAAGGTGTAGGCCGCATATGTTGTTAATGTACATCATCACCTTGTCCCAGAACTTTCTAATTTTCCCACATTCCCACAACGTAGCATTGGAGCTCTTACATTTAAGGCATATCCCTAGTTCTCCTGGGACAAAGTATTTTCTCTGGGCTTGTGATATGTATGGGGGGTGCACAGGCACCTCCTAGTGACCCCCCTCATGCTTGCACGCAGTACCATTTTTACTGGCTGTATAAGGTGCCCGATGGCAGCGGTGGCTCTGCTCAGGCTTCTGAGCTGAGCCGCCTGCATGAAGTAGCGCTGGCCGGAGCAGGTATTGGCTGCGGGCGGCGCACAGTCTGTTTCTCCCCCATATACGCGATATCTTTGAATCCCCGGCCCACCCACACACTTGCTTCCTGCGCTTCTCACAGTCTGTGTTTCTCTGCAGCATGGCCACACTGCCAGGACACAAGTGCCGCCCCGACACCATCCATGCGGCAGGAGCAGGCTTCACCACAGACAGCATAGACTCCCGGCAGCAGTAGGTAATGATAGAGACACGAGGAGCCGGAGGTTTAGGAAGCCGTCTGTGATTTGTGGGACTATGCTCAGTTTATCAAAGCATGGGGGAGGGGGAGGTATTGTTAAATATATTTTATAAGGTATGGGATAGGAAAAGTGAATTACATATATAGGGTGCGTGATGTGAGGGATGGATATTAAACATCTAAGGATTGTGTGATCATATGTAAGATGTGGCAGATTAACAGCCCCCATACACTATGTGATTTGTCCCAAATAGCATGTGTCTCACTTCCGATCTGATCAGACCTGGAGAGCATACGTGCTGCACTTACAGTATGATCTCCAGGTTGGACCCCTTCCCAGCAGCAGAGAACGCGGGGATTGCATTTGATACATCGCACATGATGTATCAAGGGAATTGGGCACCGCTCTCTGTCTGTCTGCTGTCCCCGCTCTCCGCCCAGCACTTATGTGGCATAATATGTAATAGGCATCAAAGCATGTGTTCTAATGTGTCATTGGCATTACAGTGTGTGTTATAACGTGTAATGGGCTTTATGGTGTGTGGCATAATGTTTAATGGGCATTACAGCATGTGGTATAATATGTAATGGGCATTACGGTGTTTGGTATAATGTGTAATAGGCATTACAGAGTGTGGCATAAAGTTTAATGGACATTACAGAATGTGACCTAATGTTTAATGGGCATTACGGAGTATGGCATCATGTATAATGGGCATTACAATGTAAATTTTTTTCGCGCACCTCTGGTGTGCCCTGTCCCTGTTTCTACTCTGTGTATATGGGGGGTGCACCCCCTAATAAAAGAAGCTGCGCACGCCTATGGTACGCCCTATGCAGCGTCTTTATATGTACCTCCTGCAACATGGCTGAATGCAACACCTTCAATGTTTTTTCCATGAGTTTATGTAGCATTTCCTCCGAATTCACCCCCGGGATGTCAGCCTGCCACTTAGGCACCATTGCTTTCCATACTGCTTCAGGTGAAGCCAAAAAGATATCACCATATATATATATATATATATATATATATATATATATATATATATATATATATATATATATATATATATATATATATATATATATATATATATAATTTGAAATGGCCCAGTGGAACTCTTGTCTTTCAGTGTCCATCATAGGGTCCTCTTTTGATTGAATAAAGTGCCTGACCTGTAGGTACACATAAAGAGTATTTAGTCGATAAATCTTGGAACGAGAGAATGTCCCCCAGGATCAAACACATCTTTAACTGCCATTATTCCCTGCCTTTTCCATCTGTCAAACCCCATTTCTGACATCCCAGGAGTGAATCTGGGGTTTCCCCAGAAGGTGTCATATTTTGTATTCTGAAAGTTTCTACCTAAATGTTTATTAATTTTCAACCACGCGGAGTATGTGTCTGTAAATAGGATGACCTGTTGTGGCAATTTAGCCCGTGGAACGTGGAGCAACCCTGCTAAAGAAAACGGTGAGACAATTTCCCCCTCCAAAGTTTTGTGTGTGTAGGATCTAGTTCCCTGGAGCAAGTCCAGGGCATATCTCATAAAGACTGCCTGGCTGAAGGCCAAAACATTTGGTATTCCCAGCCCCCCATCCTTTTAAGATATACTTTAGGTCTAGAGATACGTGGTTTCTTGCCCTGCCACAAGAAAGAGAAGAAGGCTGTATTTATTTTTTGCAGATCTCGTCTAGATATCCGGACTGGGAGCATTTGGATGCAATAAGACAGTTTAGGGAACGCCATAGCCTGTAAGACTGCAGCCCTCCCCAACAATGAGAGCGGCAGTGCCTTCCACACCCCCAACAACCTTCTTATATCTTCAATGATATGGGAATAGTTAGATCTATATAAATCTCTAATATTGCTCTGAATATTTATACCTTAGTATTTAATGGCATTAGTGTTGAGTCTAAAGGGAAATGTAGTATGTGCAGGGAGCTCAGCTACGTGGGGCCCCAACACTTGTAAAATCTCTGATTTATGGAAGTTTATCTTATACCCCGCAAAGGAACCAAACTCCTCAATCAATTTCCTAACAGCTGGCAAGGAGTCGGATAACTTTGACACAAAAAGAAGCATATCATCCGCGATGAGGCTGACCTTCAACTCCACGGACCCCAATGTAACGCCACTATATTGTTGATTCTCCCGTAGAGCTATTGCTAATGGTTCCAAGGCCAGCGCGAATAGCAGCGGGGACAGTGGGCACCCCTGTCTCGTCCCTTTCTGAACAAGGAACGGGAGTGAAATGTAACTATTACATGCCACCTGTGTGTACGGTTGCAAATATAAAGACTGTATAGTTCCAATAAAGGCCAGGGGGAACCCAAACCTTGCTAGCGTTTCGTAAAGGTGGTCCCAGGTGACCAGGTCAAACGCCTTTTCAGCATCCATAGACAAGACGACCCGGTCACCCGAGCCCCCCTCCTTCCCCAGCTGTTGGACCACAGCCAGCAATTTACGTACATTTACCACCGAGTCGGCCACAGATAAATCCAGTTTGATCCTCGGAGATAACTGTAGGCAAAATATATTTAATTCTTTCGGACAATTTCTTCGTTAACAGTTTGTAGTCGGTGTTTAGAAGCGAAATGGGCCTATATGAACCCGGATCCTCCGGGTCTCTCCCAGGTTTTGGGAGTACCTTAATTACTGCGGAGTTAAAGTATAACGGGATTGGTTGACCCTGTAGTATAGCATTAAACACCTGTGGCAGGGTGTCACCCACCCTTGATTTTAATATCTTATAGCAGTGGTTCCCAAACTGTGTGCTGCGGCACCCTGGGGTGCCTCATAGCACTTGCAGGGGTGCCCTGGGATGGTGGTCCAGGAACAATTCATTGTATTTATGGTCAATGTAATAGGGAAAATCAGTGCTTATGGCTTCCAATCATACAATATTAGAACAAACTGAAGTGAATACTGTCCCTCACAACATAACTGGACCTAAGGATCACATATAAACACAATTTATTTAATTTAATATATATTTTTTAAAGTACACAATAAGAAACATTTGGCCTAGGGGTGCCACGAAAAAAGTTCTGATACTTCAGGGTGCCGTGATTCCAAAAAGTTTGGGAACCCCTGTCTTATAGAATTCCCCGGAATACCCATCTGGCCCCCGGGGCTTTTAGGGGTTTAAGTTTAGATATGGCATGTGTCACTTCTTCTACTGTTATAGACGCCATGATACGGTCCGCCGCAGAACTGGAAATCTGAGGTACCGAGATGGACGCCCAAAACCTTTCCTCCCGGTTTATCTCTCCCTGAGAATATACTTTAGAGTAAAATCCCCTAAGAGTTTCTATTATATCAGGTCCCCTGTGTACCCTTGTGTCTCCTGGGGCCTTATTCTGATCGGTGCGGATATTCCCGAATTCTGACGGTGCGGTCCGCACGCCACGCTGTGCGGCAGCGTGCGGCCATCGTCCGTAGAAACGCCCACGTGTCCTCCGCATTCGGACGGACTCACTCTTTAAGAACAGGGCGTGTTTACGGACGACATACAAACCATGCGTGTGCGGGGGAAACACTCCGATTCTGCACGGTCTGACCGCGTATGCACGGCCTTCCCGCGTCAGAACGGACGCGAAGCGGCCACTACGCACAGATACGGTGTACTTCCGCAAAAAACCAGACTACTGTTATCTGAGTTCCCAAATAGATCACATGACACACTTATGCAATTATCAAACCACTTTGAGCACAGATTGTTGCTCCTGGTCATCTGTTATTTAGCTAATTGATCCTTAAACACTTACAAGCACTATACATTAACCCTAACATTCCCTATGTGGATAAAAATGTTATCTACCCTTTTGCTGTGTACATATCTAAACATCCACATGTTTGTGTTTTAAATGCTTTTTATACTTTTAATGTTAAATACTAAAATAACACACAGACAACTTCTTAAACAACGGCAAACTTTTATTACCAAAAAAAAACAAAATTGAACCAACATCAGTCCAGCAGCAGGACACAGAGGTCCTCCACATGAGCGGTCATCCGCCTCAGGTCCTCACTTAAACTCATGAGAGCCCCTCTTACTCCCTGGGGTGGCTCCTGGTAATCTGTGTGCATGAGAAAGGGGGTACAACATTAATTATGCTACTCACGTACACCTTGTACAGTCAATCCTAAGTACCTACACCATGAGAAATCATACATACCAAAAAAGCCTTATCCACTCTTGTATGTAATGTCATCAAATGTATGATCATGATGCTGCCACCACACACACACACTTGTGTGACATATACATTTCACAATCTATATATCAAAAACACAACCACACTTGAGGATCACTCACACTTGTCCTGACCAAAGACTCCTCACTCAACTCAAAACATACACCCACTACAACATGCCACATTGACCCATACATATATACCTGCATGTTACTGCTTAATAGCTAAACTGCATGATAGATAGATAGATAGATAGATAGATAGATAGATAGATAGATAGATAGATAGATAGATAGAATAGATAGAATAGATACCACATGAAAATGCTAGGCTACTCCCTCTTCCCATTACTTCATGATTCCTTGTCACATTTGCCAGATAGGTGAAAGTGCAGCACTAATCCGCTTCCATACACCAAACAATTTCTAAGGTCAATCCACCATACATAATACCTTACAAAAATACATGACAACAACACGGGCACACTGGCTAGAGGGGAGCCCATGCAAACTGGCCACTTGGTACTCCTGTATAAATCAGGCCTGCCCATATTCCATTGATGTTTTATTGTTGCTTCTATACAAAGAGCCTCCATAAATAAACACTCATCACCTACATGAGCATCCAGATTGCACGTTTGCAGCATGGCCCTATAAGACCAAAGTGTGTCTGTTGTTTCCCATTTTTTGGGACTACTCTTTACTATATTATAGGAAAATTGAATCAGCTGTGCGACATAACAAACTGTACCTAACTCAGTAATGAAGCATTATGTCTACTTACCCCTGCCAGGCAGCTCCACCAGGTCCTCATCCTCCACATTGGGAGGTGGTGGCACATCGTCGAGGGGTAGGGGCACCTCCTCCTCCTCCACTTCGACCTCCTGGCCGACCTCCTGTGCCTCCTCCATGTCCTCCTCTGAGACAAAATTCTGGGCCTGTGTGGCCTCCTCAATGGCCACCTCCTGGGAGGCCTCCTCACTGGCCACCTCCTGTCTGTCCGCCTCTCTGCCCACCTCCTGGGCCTCCTCACGGGCCTGTCTGGCTCTCTCCCGCGCTGTGGGTTAAACAAACAAAATGGGTGAGTGTCATTTGACTTTGAAATTACTCTAACAAGTACATCTCATAACCACATTATATATGTGTTATATATCACACATATAGTATATGGCTTTTCTATGTCATAAACACCCAATTGACCTCATGTAATATTAATATTAAATAATGTTAAAATGCAAACACTCACTGGCCTAGATGCACTAGCCTTCAAAAGTGATACAATGTAGAGTGATAAACACGCAGCCAATCAGATCATTCCTGTCATGTCACAGACTGTAGTTGTAAAATGCCAGGTAGGAGCTGATTGGCTGCCTGTTTGTTACTCTCCATATGAACAATTTTGAAGCAGACCGAATCCTGGCCACTGTCATTTATTTGTATTTAGCGAAAATACTTACAGCGCTGCAGACGCCGCCTCAGAGCCTGCAGACGCTCCAGCTCCCGCCTCCGCAGGTTGGACCATCGCCTCTCCAGTTGGGCGATGGTCCTCCGCACATGAGGGCGAATATGCGGCGCCGGGCCGCAACATATGCCCGGCGCTTATCCCTATTAGAGATGAAGGGGCCTGCCTGCCCCAGTCTCTGTTCCATAACTGCCACCAGCGAGAGCAGCTCCGCAGTGGAGAATGGTTGTGCTCGCTGGTAGGCAGCCATTTTAGGAATGGCACTAATCAAACAATCATGTGCTGTCATTGGTTGGTCATAGTGATATTTGGTATTAACTTTATTGTTCATTTTAACACTAACAGCGTGTATGCGCCCGAACATACGGCTAACCCATTGCATCGCACCCCCATCCTAAACACAGTCTAAACTAAGATGTAAACACATTATATATAATCTATAACATTCACCAAACATGGGTATAAGCACCAGGTGAAATAGTCTGCATCACTAGACACTTACACCTAACTCAACAAGGTACTAAACAGCTATTTTATAATGAAAGCTATGCAACAGAAACATAGCAAATAGTGGCAGACCTTTTCCCAAAATTAGGCCATGGTGCCATGTGTACACTTACCTTCTACTGGGCCATACTACAGAGGTGGAATGAACATTAGCTAGAATCCTGGCTAATTTTGGAGTGCTTTCACATGTGATTTGGATGCTAGCACTGATTACTTGTGGCTAAGTGGTGGACTGGATTGACATATGGAATGGGTAGTGTCAGTTGTACTACATAGCAAACAAGTGCACAGTACAGAAGTACATTCAAATATACATTGCATGTCTGACCTCAGTTGTATTTGGTCATTGGTGTTGGAATCTGCATTTAGCAAATAAATCAGACTTACTGAGTTTGCCAGGTTTTTTGGAAATATTTTTCAACACCAAGGGGCGGGACGTATGCGCCGCACGGTTGACGCGGCCGTACGGAACGCAGGTTGCAGCTGATTAACGCCAATTACAGAAATAGTATTTAAAGTTGTCCTAGAAAGGCAAACACTTGTTGCAAACATGCCAGGCTCAGAGTCAGAGGAAGACCAGGTGGTGCAGAATCTCTTGGCACGCATGGAGGCCAACACCACCTATGTGCCCCTCAACCCAGAGCACCCAGATGGCCCATCCACATCAGGCCAATCAGCAGCAGGGCCATCCTCAGCATCAGCAGAATCATTGGGAACACAGCAGGTGGCTTCCCAACAGAGTAGCCAGCCCAGCACTTCAGGTACAGCAACCGGTGGCCGTGGCAGTGGCAGTGCCCGTGGCCGTGCCCGTGGCCGCAGTGGGGCAACAGAGGAACCAACCACAAGAAACATGGCATATGAACCGCGGGAGCTTGACATCCTGGTGACCCGGGTACGTGATTTAATTGAGTGCCCAGCGGTGAAGTTGACACACACAAGGAGATGGAAGATCTGGGAGGAGATAACGGCGGAGATTAATGCAGTGGCTCCACAAGTTCGTCAGACGGAGCATGTTAAGAAGAGGCAAGTACATGTGTGTTACATTTGAGTAGGACAAGTCCAGTAATGTTAACATTCAATATTAGATGGAGTTGGTCAATGGGTGTTCACGTTGCTTGGAGGCACAGACATGTTGGCCATGACATAGAATTGATAGTTATTGGAGGGTGACTGTTTTTGTATCTTCTAAGGGTTGGTTTGAAAAATGAATATAATGTAAGTTTGGTGTCAGTAGTCACATGTTGTATTATGTTTCAGATTGCAATGGGTGCTACAGAAAACATGAGTAGTTACATGTATTAATATGTACACTTTGATTGCAGGTGGCACGACTTCAAAGGCAACCTCAAGAAGAAATTGACCCAGCGGTGGGAACACAGCCACACCTCTGGGGCTGGCCCCATGCCATCCAAGCTGGAGCTCACCCCCCTGGAAGAGATGGCCCAGTGCTGTATAGCAGTGGAGGAGATCCAGGGGGTGAGCACTATAGACAGCGAGTCCCCAGCGGAAGTGATGGCTTCTACGCTTGAAGGTAATTATTTGCCAGGCCATAAGTAGATGTTTAACATTTGGCATGGAATGTGTGCTAATTGGTAATTTCTCGTTCAACAGCATCCCCACCGCTTGGTCCAGATTCTCTTGAGGAGGCCGTGGAGTCTGTGCCACCTGGCCCCAGTAGCAGGCCCGTGCAGCAGCCGCCGGGATTGTCCGCGGCTGAATTGTCCATGTGGGGCCGTGTGCTGGATAGTATTGTGCAGCAGGGAGAGTCGGCATTCGAGCGGGTGCGTAGGGCCGAGGAGGTGCTGCAGGGTTTGACCACCAGCCAGCAGAGTATTGCTGAGAGCCTGCAGGCTATGAGTGCCAGCCAGCAAGCTATGAGTGCCAGCCACCAAGCTATTGCTGCTAGCCTGCAGGTGCTGGCTGATCAAGCCCTGCGGCAAAACGACCTCCTCCTCCGCCATAATGAACTTATGGTGGAGCTAGTTACCAGCAATAGGGCCCTAATGTCACCCGCTTCGGGTGCATTACCAACCTCATCACTCCCTGCTGCCAGAGGGGGAAGAAGATCCACCCCCTCACCAGCATGTGCTCCACATGAGCCACCATCTGACTCTGGCCGTGGACGAGGCAGAAGAGCTGCTGCACGTGGCAAGGAGCCTGCCAGGGGCAAACGTGCTCGCAAATGAACTTGTGTCCCCATTAATCTCCACCGTTATGTCTTCCCAAATCTTCCATTGAGCTGTGTGTGTCAGCATCCTGTGTCCAAATCCGTGCCCAGGGTCACCACTTTTGCCCGCGGTTCAAATGTCATGTTTGGTTCCCCTGTTGCCCTGTTTCGGCTACCATTACTGTGTGCTGTACTTGAAGTGTTGGTGCTGTACTTTTGTTGTGAAGCCACCTGATGTGTTCCTAATGATTCTGCTGTGGCTATTTATGCTGTATTATTTCTTTTTAGTCCTGTATGGTACCTTTTTTTTTGGTATGTTTTTGAAAATTGTACCAAAGTTTCTTTAATAAAAGTTATTTTGGCCCCCCAAATGTCTGTATTCATTGATACATGCAGAAGTGCCATGTGTATTAGTATTATTAATATTAAGTTGTGTGCATTATTTGCAGTGTAAAAGTGTGTGACAAGTGAAGTATGTAATGTTCCCTTTAAGCTGCAATGCTTCCAATTGTAGCAGTGAGAAGCGTGTAATTAACAAGTAATGGGTAAAGTATGTGATTGTATTGGGTTCAGGTGACATTGGTTGAGGTGCGTCCGTCCTGATTAGGCGTTCCGATTGCCTAGCGCATGACCGAGTGGTGTCCGCAAAGCAAGAGTAACCTTTTGGACACCGCACATTTCTTCCCTTTTTGTTCGCGTGCATTCGGCGTGCTGTCCGAATGCACGCCTACCAAAATATGTGTACTCCCCCATGTCCGCCCATGTTTCCGCCCAGTTTAGCCCACTTTGAAACTACGCCCCTGTGTCATTCCGCATGACGCCCATAACACACCCATATTGCCCGAATGATTGCGGTGCACATTTCTGTACGGGATTAGTGAGAACAAGTACGGAGACCATGCGTGGCACATGCGCGTCACGTTCTCCACGCATGCGCAGACGGCTAAAAAACGCCATCCGAAAGAATTCGGAAAAGTCCGCACCGATCAGAATAAGGGCCCTGAAGTTTTAAGAGATTTAATATACGTAGAGGGCCGGGTACCTCGCATTAAGTTAGCCAGCAGGCGTCCATTTTTATTACCGTGTTGATAGAATTGGAAATTCGTATTATTCATGCATCGCAATGTCTGAGACTCCAGCAAGGCTTCGAATTGAGTCTTGGCCTGTAAATAATCTTATGAAAGAAATAAAGAAATATAGAAATTTAAAAATATCAATGACCACTGCTCCCCAACCTAAATTTTTGCAGGGTTCCTATTATCCCTGTATGTTTCCTATATGTTTTAATTATAGCACTTTCTCTTGTAGTTTTAAACAGAGATGTCTGTGCTTATGTTGCGAACTCCTATATTGTTACACTGATGTATCAGATTTTAATGTTACAATGCAGGTTCCTAATAATGTGTATCCATTCCTGTTTATTCAGTAAATCCTTACACATACGGTCCTGACTATTAAATATTCCTTATAGGGCGTTCAATTAATGAGCTGATGTGTAAATTGGAGCTATATTTAATCTTGATAGCTCAATATAACAAACTGACCTCTCCTATTCCTGCAGACAGACTCTGTCAAAATATTGCAGAGAGAGGGGTAGTCTTTATATTATGCCGCTGTACTGTTTCATCAGCGGTGTTATGCTATGTTAAACGGGCCGGCAGGGGCTATAAATACATTGTCAGACTAGGCAATCATGTAGTTCTTGGTGTTAAATTATAGGTATTCCTATATCCATGCATCCAACAAGTGTAGGTGTTATACCCAAAGCCAAACACCATATACTTTATACGTTTTAATTTTCAGACTCTGAGCTATATCTGGTATAAATACACCATATTAGGTATATAACCCAGCTCATAAACCAAAGAATGTCTGTATGGTGTTCCCCTTGGTGCGATGCGGCTTTTTTAAAGTATTTGTGCTGCTGACAGTATCTTCCTATACACTGTTAATGCCCACTGTACTGAATATTATAGTGCTTGGGATTTGGATATTATTATTTATAAATTATTTTACCATATTAATACACATATACTTGACGACATAAATGTTATTAGGAGAATTATTAGTAGATAAACTACGATGTATCAAATGTGAAGAAAAGAACTATAATATATCAAATGTGTAGAAATAACACAATATTTCATATATGCCATAAGTAGGAATAAACATAAAATTATAAAACACATGGTAATTACAAAATCCTGATAAATGAAAAAAGAGTGATGTAAGGTCATCCATTAAGAATACCATTTATAGCATCATCCGAATATAAGTCAAAAAATTATATTATAATTAAGACCATATATAAGGGACCATATATAAGATTAAGACCATATATAAGGGACGAATATAGGAAATAACACTAATGGAATCACAATATATATATGAAATGAACCAATTGGAAATCCAAAAGAACATAACAATGAGAAAATATCATTATTCCCATAGTAAACATGGTAATTAAGAACAACCAATCATGAACTAGGGCGGGGGATTTAAACCCCTTTTAGAGGGCTGACGGGTTGATGCCCTGAGGAAGCTTGGTGAAACGGTCGTTGGCTAGCAATGACCATAGCTCTCCATCCCTCTGTTTCCTAATATGTTTAAAAATGTTGTATATATGAAATTTCATGCGATGTGTAATGTACTAAGTGGCCGAGTGAAATAGATATCAGCGGTGTGGTGTCAGACTGACAGTAGCTGACTTACAGCCTCCGTGCAGAAAATAGCGGCGGAGTGCTCGGCTGACAGTGGCTGACCTACAGCCTCCGTGTAGCCCAAGATATACGGCGCGGCTTTGACATTTAAAAACTGACAGTAGCGGCAGGAATACAGTAACTGGCTGATTCGTGCCACTCCTAGCCTCCAAGCTACCGGTATAATTTATATTATAATGTCTAAATGAGAGTGAGTGTATCTAGTGCATTCAGCGGGCATAAATAGCACGGACAGCGGCAATACAGTTCACATAGCCGCCTCCGTGCAGCCCATTATACACAGCGACGCTCTGACATTGAAAAACTGACAGTAGCGGCAGGAATACAGTAACTGGCTGATTCGTGCCACTCCTAGCCTCCAAGCTACCGGTATAAATTATATGATAATGTCTAATGAGAGTGAGTGTATCTAGTGCATTCAGCGCACGGACAGCGGCAATACAGTTTACATAGCCGCCTCCGTGCAGCCCATTATACACGGCGGTGCTTTGACATTTAAAAACTGACAGTGGCGGCAGGAGTACACTAATTTGCTGATCTATGCCAACTCCTAGCCTCCAAGTTACCGGCATAATTTATATGTCAATGGAGTGTGTCTAGTACATTCAGCAGACATAAATAGCACGGACAATGGCAATACAATTCACATAGCCGCCTCCGTGCAGCCTACTATACACGGCGCTGCTCTGACACAAAAACTGACAGTGGCGGCAGGAGTACACTAACTGGCTGATTTGTGCCAACTCCTAGCCTCCAAATTGCCGGCATAAATTATATGTTAATGTCTAAAGAGGTTGAGTGTATTCAGTGTATTCTGCAGGCATAAATAGCACGAACAGCGGTAATACAGTTTATATAGCCGCCTCCGTGCAGCCCAAGATATATGACGCTGCTTTGACATTCAAAATAGTTCACATAACCGCCTTTGTGCAGCCCATAAAACACAGTGGCTGACTGTTGATAATCTGTGTCAACGGGACATATGAGTGAGGATAAAACAATTATATATTTGTCCATCACTTCCGTGTAATCTGCAACACTATAACAATAGGCAGTGTGTGAGCTGAACAAGTGTAGTGGCTGACAGTTGAAAATCTGTGTCTGTGAGATATATGAGTGGGGATAAAGCAATTATATATTTACCCATTACTTCCGTGCAATCTGCAACACTATAATTCAAGCCCTAGGATACATAGTGCTAAACATTGTCAGTAAGAAAATATACCTGATATAGCCAGAGCTTTTTTAAGCAGAACACCTTCCAGACATCCTATTGGTTTATGAGCTGGGTTGCATGACTATTTGATATAGCATAAATACCGGATATAGCTCAGTGTCTGTACACCATAAATATTTGTTGAATGCATATACAATTGAAGGGTTTTTGGCTTTAGAGGACATGCAGTAACAGCTGATCTATATATAATCAGCGCCTACCTGACATATGATTTTGGGATAAAAGTTCACCAAATTTGTATTGCCTTTGTGCAACTGGTGATATCTAATATCCAAATCCCAAGCACTATAATATTCAGTACAGTGGGCATTAACAGTGTATAGGAAGATACTGTCAGCAGCACAAATACTTTAAAAAAGCCGCATCGCACCAAGGGGAACACCATACAGACATTCTTTGGTTTATGAGCTGGGTTATATACCTAATATGGTGTATTTATACCAGATATAGCTCAGAGTCTGAAAATTAAAACGTATAAAGTATATGGTGTTTGGCTTTGGGTATAACACCTACACTTGTTGGATGCATGGATATAGGAATACCTATAATTTAACACCAAGAACTACATGATTGCCTAGTCTGACAACGTATTTATAGCCCCTGCCGGCCCGTTTAACATAGCATGACACCGCTGATGAAACAGTACAGCGGCATAATATAAAGACTACACCTCTCTCTGCAATATTTTGACAGAGTCTGTCTGCAGGAATAGGAGAGGTCAGTTTGTTATATTGAGCTATCAAGATTAAATATAGCTCCAATTTACACATCAGCTCATTAATTGAACGCCCTATAAGCAATATTTAATAGTCAGGACCGTATGTGTAAGGATTTACTGAATAAACAGGAATGGATACACATTATTAGGAACCTGCATTGTAACATTAAAATCTGATACATCAGTGTAACAATATAGGAGTTCGCAACGTAAGCACAGACATCTCTGTTTAAAACTACAAGAGAAAGTGCTATAATTAAAACATATAGGAAACATACAGGGATAATAGGAACCCTGCAAAAATTTAGGTTGGGGAGCAGTGGTCATTGATATTTTAAAATTTCTATATTTCTTTCTTTATTTCTTTCATATTTTAATATTTCACCTTTTTAAATGAATAAATAATAAAAGTTAAATCTTAAAAACAGATATTGTGACTGTCGGTGCACCTACATAATACTTACTTTTCTTGTTTCGTATGTGTGTCTTTACTTAAGTAGTAGGTAGCACCTCCTCAAAACAGAAATGAAAGGAAATTTCCTATAAAATATTTACATTAGAGGAGATATGACTGTCCCATAAATATAAGAGACTGGTGCGGGAATCATTCTTGTTTTTGTGTATCTGTAAATAATCTTGTTTATGGGTCGGGTTAGGGGATGAGCTAAAGGCAGCATACGTAGAGGTTAGCAACTCCTGGGCTTTGACTATATCAATCAATCTCTCTTTTCGGTACTTGTTCACAAAGGAAATTATCTCCCCTCTAATCACTGCTTTTGCCGCCTGCCATTTCAATAATGGATCTGCATTGTGTTCTATAGTATTATGTTGATACTCCATCCACTTGGCCTCCAGAGCATCCCTAAATGTCTTGGAGGATGCCAGATAAGAGGGAAACCGCCATTGACGGTGCCTCCCCACATCCAAGGCCGTCTCCACTATTATCCATACCACAGCATGGTCCGACAAGCATATCGGTTCCATACCTGCGTCAAGTAGACGGCTGCAGAGGCCCGTGGACAAGAGCATATAATCAATACGCGACAAAGTTCCGTGAGCCGCTGAAACACATGAATAATCCCTGTCTGTGGGGTGCAGTAATCTCCAGCCATCCACCAACTGAAGCTGAGATGTAAATTCTCCTATACCTAATGCTGGTTTCGCAGGGTGTCTTTTTGGTTTAGAGAACTTATCCAGTGACGGTTGGGCCACAATGTTAAAATCCCCCCCCCCCCCCCCCCTATGATTAAGCGAGAATCAGCATATGGAAGTAATTTTGTTAATAAATGAGCAAAGAATTTCTTTGAATATACATTGGGTGCATATATGTTGCACAAAACAAACTGTTCTCCATGTATGGTTATCTCCACTATAACAAAGCGCCCCTCTGGATCTTTAATAGTTTTGGTAACCACTACCCCCAGTGTCCTGCGTGTTAGAACCACTACCCCTCTAGCTTTAGAGGTAAAGGAGGCATACGCCTCAACTTTAAATCCCAAGGCTCCCAATTTATGGTGTTCACTATCAGTGAGGTGTGTCTCTTGCAGTAGAGCTATGTCCGCCTTTTGTTTTCTAAGGTACAAGAGCAGTTTTTCCGCTTTATCGGGGAGTTAATTCCTCCAACGTTCCATGAGCAAAACTTTATATTGGCCATTGCACACCTACATTATGATATATTCTGAACAATGACGCACCGAGTCCCAATTCCCCCCCCTCCCATCCCAACTCCCACACAAATTATGCATAGAAACAGAAAGGACAGTCCCCTGTCCCTCCCCCCCCCTCCCCCTCAAGAACAAGAACAAAAATTCCCCTGAGAGCAATAACTCTCTCAAATGTCACAACAGAATCTTCACCACTCAAGCTGCGGAGAATGAGCCCAAGATATTAAGCCCCTCCCTCGCCAACACCCCTGTTTTGGGAGTTACCTAACTTCCGTTTACCTCTACGCACATGGGCTAAACCAGTCTCCCGGGTTGCGTAGCAGGGGCGGCACCCCTAATATCTAAGTCAAATATATTCTCAAACAGATCACGTTCCCCCCAGTATTATCTGCACAGTATTCTAATAATATATAATACTTCTATCAAGCCTACATTAGTAACAGAACCATAATCTCTATGCGGCTGTTTTGAAATATTGTCCATAATAGGAGCATGCTCCCAAAAGTCCCATACAGTCCCGCCAAATAACTTTAGCATGAACCACACAGGCCCTATACATCACATGTATGCTCTCACGGCTGGGCGGCTTCTGCACATTCCATCCGGAGATATGCTCTCGCGTCAGCCGCTGTAGAAAAGTCCTTGATGGAGTTCCCCTCAAAAACCCTAAGACGGGCCGGGTACAGTAATGCGAACTTCCTGTTTTCTGTGATTAGTTGAGAACAAATGGTAGTGAATTCTTTTCTGGCCCTAGTCACCTCAGCGGAGTAGTCCTGAAACAGGTGTAACTTATGGCCTTCCCGATGTAATGATTTCTGATTGCGTGAGGCTGTCCATAATGTCTCCTTATGCAAGTAATTCAAGCATTTAAATATTGTGACTCTGGGTCTCACATTCACACCGTCCTTTTCAGGACCCAGTCTGTGGGCTCTCTCTATCACCATATCAGTGCAGTCATTCTCTACCCCCAACAGGGCAGGCAGGGTGTTGCGAACAAAGTGCTGTAATGCAGGGCCCCGCACCGTCTCTGGAAGTCCTACTAGCCTGAGATTATATCTTCTCGACCTATTTTCAAGGTCGTCGACCTTATTAGTTAGGGCAGGGGTTCCCAATCTTTTTTGATTCACGGCACCCTAGAGAATCAGAATTTTTTTCACGGCACCCCTAGGTCCTAAAAAAATTATGCGATTCTTAGTGGCAGTTATGTGGTAAAGGGCAGTATTTGCTTCTGTTTGTACACATTCTATGATTGGCAGCCACCAGCACTGGTTTTGCTCATAAATAATTAAACATTAATAATTTGAGTTGGTCCTAGACCACCAAGCCGCGGCACCCCTGCTTGTGTCCCGAGGCACCCCAGGGAGCCACGGCACACAGTTTGGGAACCACTGAGTTAGGGCATAGACAGATTTCTGAAGAACGGCATTATGGGCCTTCAATTCTTGTACATCATGAAAAACTGCCCCACCTGTGACTCATTATGGGAGACCCTCTGGGAGAGTTGTGAAATGTGCCCCTTTAAGTCAGCAAAACTCAAATGAAATGCTGCTGCTTGCTCCTTAAACATGGGCGCTATGGTTGCCTTTATGGCTTTCACCATACTTTGATATGCTGCAGTGTCCATGTCCTCCTCCTCCCTAGTCATGTCCCGTATTAGACACTCAGGGGTGCCCTGAAGTGAGTATGTAGGGGAAACTGAGGTGCCTGGTACCTGCTGCTGCACGGTCTGGTGCTGGCAAGGCTGTCTGGATGTTTGCTGTGCCTCTGGATGTAATCCTCCTGCAGCAGGGGACGGAGGTGCGGCCGCCATCTTGGGCTGCTGTGATTGCGGCTTCACTGTGGAGCGGCGGTTCTGGCGCTTCGGCATGGTAGAGAAATATCTCTCCTTGCACTGCGCCCGACTCCCTGATCACTCTGCTTCCGTCTGGGGAGCTGGGGGACCGTGATCCGGCGAGTTAGGGGTGCCGCCCGTCCCGCCGTGCACGGAGCTCAGTCCTCACGCGGCCGTCCTGCCTGGAGCCGGAACCGGAAGTCCCACCTGTACCTTGTTAAAGCCCTTGATATATGTGAAAGTTTCTATCATGTCCCCCCTTTCCCTTCTCTGCTCTAAACTATACATATTAAGATATTTTAGTCTTTCCTGGTACGTTTTGTGATGTTGGCCATGCACCATTTTAGTTGCCCTTCTTTGTACAGTTTCTAATGTATTTATATCCTTCTGGAGATATGGCCTCCAGAACTGAACACAATGACCTATACAGTGGCATTATTACTGCTTTTTTTCTACTGATGATACATTAATGTTACTTATTAGAAAATACAGTTTTATAGCTTAGTACAATTTAGTTATGGACAATATTATTGTTATGTACAATATTGGTAGCGATATAAATAATAGTGATGATGTCATGGTGGACGCTTCCTGATTGCTGGTTATACTGGGGAGGGATGAGGTGGAATGGCCTCATTACTGTGTAACCCCCCCCCCCTCCCCCTCTACCCGGGAGTATTACTTACAATTATTAGTGCCACCACCAAAGCCTATTTATAATAAAGGCTGCTTGGGAAACCCATTTATCTATAATACAATTAGTATAGTTGTCCCTAATACTGTATGTATGTACTAGGTGATTCATCGCGCCCTACGGGCGCTCTTCACACCGTCGTAAGGGGCTGCGCCCCCTTAATTTGTGAACATTTGTATATGAGAAAGATGGTTAGAATTGTATGACAGATGCCTGTATTGCAACTTGAGTTATAGGTGAAATGTGTTAAATAGAGAGCATATGATGTGGAAGGGGTGTGTATTGTTTTGTTTAATTAAAAAGCGGTTACAGAGTAAGATGTACATTGATAGTGTGGAGGGTACAGTGACATTTGTGGGTGTGGGGGGGGGGTGCATGTTGTTTAGGTGTGTGTGTGTGTGCAATAGTATAGTAGGGTGTTTTTGAGTCAGCGGCTCCCCACTGGCGGAGGTCAGGACACAGGAAAACAGGAGGCTGGGTAGTGATAGGGGTGAGTGGGCATAAGGGGGACTAAAGAGGAGGGTGGGAGATACTGTGCAGCTTCTGCCAGTGGGTGAGGGTCCAGTGTGGCAGTACAGGAGTACAGGACGGTGACCCTGAGTCAGTGTTTCCTCCTACTGGGTGGGAGTTAGGGTGCATGAGGGCAGGAGGCTGGGCTATGAGGCATGATAGGGGTATGTGGGCAACACAGCGTCAGCGACTCCCCAGTGGTGGAAGTTACGGTTCAGGAGAGGAGGAAGCTGGTAGTGATAGGGGTGTGTGGGCATAATGGGGACTAAAGAGGAGGGTGGGGGACACTGTGCAGCTTCTGCCAGTGGGTGAGGGTCCAGCGTGGCAGCACAGGGTACAGGACGGTGGCCCTGAGTCAGTGTCTCCTCCTACTGGGTGGGAGTTAGGGTGCATGAGAGCAGGAGGCTGGGCTATGAGGCATGATAGGGGTATGTGGGCAACACAGCGTCAGCGACTCCACAGTGGTGGAAGTTATGGTTTAGGAGAGCAGGAAGCTGTGTATTGATAGGGGTGTGTGGGCATAAGGGGGACTAAAGAGCAGGGTGGGGGACACTGTGCAGCTTCTGCAAGTGGGTGAGGGTCCAGCGTGGCAGCACAGGAGTACAGGATGGTGGCCCTGAGTCAGTTTCTCCTCCTACTGGGTGGGAGTTAGGGTGCATGAGAGCAGGAGGCTGGGTGATAAAGCATGTTAGGGGAATGTGGGCAACACAGGGTGAGCGGGTCCACACTGGTGGAAGTTACGGGGAAGGAGAACAGGAGGCAGGGCAGTGATAGAGGTGTGTGGGCATGAGGGGTAGTAAAGGTTTTTGACTGTTGCAGAGTAGGGATGGGCATTGGTGCAGACGCCATCGATGGTTGGCATTGATGGCGATTTTGCACCCTGCCATCGATAGTAGTAAAATATTACTTGGATAACCATCGATTGTTGTAGCTATTAATGGTCATCCATTATATGTGACTGAACAGGCCATGGGACAATCAGAATTCGGTGGTGGGACTGTCGGGTGTGGGTGGGCGGAGCTATGCTCCGTGTCCCGGTACCATAAAAAAAATTGAAACTTGATCGTTTCTCCTTTACCATCGATGTAGGGAAACCATCTGGTCCTCCCACATCGATGGCAAAAGTATTCAACATCGGCCATAAACCATCGGGGATTTGAAATCATTGATGGTCGATGGGCCTCCCTAGAACTGGAGGAGGGTGGGGGACAGTATGCAGCTCCCGGCAGTGGGTGAGCGTCTCCTCCCACTGGGAGGGAGTGAGCGTGCATGAGAGCAGGAGGCTGTATAATAGTGGTATGTGGGCAAGACATTGATAAAAGTTGTGGCGCTGGTGCAGAGGACTGTGGGGACACTTCTGACAGTGGGGGAACCTGCAGCGCGGCAGCTAGGGCCAGATTTCCCACCTAGGGGCGGCACCTGCTTGTGGCGGTACAGGATCCCCCATTGTCACGGGGGTACGTGAAATGCGGGAGCGGGTTAGCGGGGGTCCGCTGGGGGGTGCAATTGCCGGAAGGGGGTCAGGGGGGTCAGAAAATTGCGGGAGGGGCGCGGGGGTCCGCGAATTGCGGGAGGGGGGGATTGCAGAAAGGGGGGGTCCGCAAATTGCGGGAGGGGGATTGTGGGGGTCAGTGAATCGCGAGAGGGGGGGTTGCGGGGGGTCCGTGAATCGCGGTAGGGGGCACAAGGGTGCCGTGAATCGCGGGAGGGGGGGTGCCGTGAATTGCCAGAGGGTCGTGGGGGGGGGGCTAGAATCGCGGGAGGGGGGGTCGCAAATAACGGAAGGGGGGAAGCAGGGGGTGCCGTGAATTGTGGGAGGGGGGGTGTGTAGTGCGGGAGGGGGGGTGTGTGCCGTGAATCGCGGGAGGGGGGCCCGTGAATCGCGGGAGGGGACGGGGGATGCAAATCGTGGGAGGGGGACGCGGTGGTGCCGCGAACAGCGGGGGGGAGTCACGGGAGGTGGGGGGGGTGTGCCGCGAATTGTGGGAGGGGGGTGCCGTGAATCGCGGGAGGGTCGTGGGGGTTGCCGTGAATCAAGGGAGGGGGGGCGCAGGGGGGGGGGCTAGAATCGCGGGAGGGAGGGTCGCGAATCACGGGAGGGGGGGCGCAGGGGGTGCCGTGAATCGTGGGAGGGGGGTGTGTAGTGCGGGAGGGTGGGTGTGTGCCGTGAATCGCGGGAGGGGGGCCTGTGAATCGCAGTAGGGGACGGGGGCTGCAAATCGTGGGAGGGGGACGCGGTGGTGCCGCGAACAGCGCGGGGGGGAAATCACGGGAGGGGGGGTTGCGAATCGCGGGAGGGGGGGTTACAGGGTGGTGCCACGAATCGCGGGAGGGGGTCCTGGGAATGCGGGGTGTGTGGGGTCGCGGGGGGGTGTGTGTGTGGCTGGGGTGTGGGGGTGGTGGCGGGGGCCGCGAATCGTGGGAGGGGGTGGTGGCGGGGGCCGCGAATCGCAGGAGGGGGTGAGGGGTGGTGCCGTGGATCACGGGAGGTCGCAGGGGTGCTGCGAATACCCCCCCGCTGTTCGCGGTACCCCCGCGTCCACCTCCCACGATTTGCAGCCCCCCATCCCCTCCTGCGATTCATTTGCCCCCCTCCCGCGATTCCCGGCACACACCCCCCTCCGGCGACATGGATTTTTTTCCGGACTGGCGGATGGAGGATACCTACCTACGTGTCAAGGTAGGTCAGTATCTGTATGGATGGGCTGTGGGTGTAATAAAGTTATACTTTACTGGTGTGTGGGTGTTTTTATTTCACTATTTGTACTGGTGAGGACAGGGCCTTTAATGCCCCGCGTGCTGGGACTTGTGGTTCTCCAAGTCCCTGCATGCGGGCTCGGGGGCTCGCTGCGCTCGCCACACTATATAAAATCATCTCCACACCGACGTGGATAGTGGGAGTATGAAAAGGTCGGAGGACGTGTATTGCCGCCACTCAGGGGCTCGCTGCGCTCGCCACGCTTCGGGTTGGCGTTGATAGTGGGGGTGCCGTTGGGGGGCTTTTAACATTGAAAAACCCATTAGGGTGCTTCTACAGTTTTAAATCGCATACTATTGTATGTGCGATACAATGGCATACAATGCGATGGTATACAATTTAAAATGGTATCGCGTAACATCGCATCGCATCACATACCATCGTATGCCTTATGGTCTGCGATGCGATGGGCGCCGTGCTAGTACACAAGTACCGTTACTTCTATTTTTACACAATAAGAATCAGTTGATACAAAAGACAGAACAGTAGGAGTTATACATTGGAAAGCAGCAGATATGTCTTATTGTAACTAGTTTTACGCAAACACTTGGTAATAAGTAATGATAATATCGGACACTACTCTGCACATAAAAGATTTTTTCAAGTGTCTACTACAAAAAGGTTCGGTCATATAATAATTTATTTTCACATTTTTTGCAGTGATGAGAATCACTGAAATATAATTTTAGGTTTTGTAGATAGTATTGCAGCACCACCTAGTGGTGGATTGTGGGTCATTTTTTATACTATAGTGCCGTGAATTGAAATAACTGTTTTATTATGTAAAATCGCCATGTACACTATGGGGGAAATTTACTAAGGTAAAATCGTATAAAAAATTCGTATTCGTACAGCAAAATACGAAAAAAAAAATTATGCGTATTTGTATTTTCAGGATTTACTATTTATGGTGTATACATGGCGTATACATGTCGTATACATGGCGTATTTGTATTTGTATTTTTGAATACGATTTCGATAGATTACGCCTGTTTTTAACATGAACAACATACATAACATAAAGTACTTTAGTCATTTACTAACAATTCGTGTTTGTAAAAAATACGAATACGAATCGTAAACGCATATTATGAATCGTAAAAAAAATACACCTTGATTTGGAAGTATATTTCACATCTGAAAAAATCTGAAAATAACCCCCAGCTGATCAAAATCACAAATGTGGCCGTTAAGCACAAATACACACTTCTCAGCTTCACACATGGCACAAGGTTTGCATTCACAGACCATCTCAGTGTGGGCTATGAGATACCTGGGCCGAGATTTAATGGAATGTGAAAAAAAAAATAGCATTTTCCGAAATCTCACCACATCGCACTTTTTTAAATTGCCTTTATTCAAGCTCATTTGCATATTTCATGAGATCTGAATTTGTGGGAAAAGAGTGCGATATGGTGCGTTTTTTAGTCATGAAATTGTGCGATTTTTAGTCCTGAAAATGTGCAAATTTGAGGACATTTGGGATTCTGTGTAAAAAAAAAAAAGGTTAGAAAAAAATGTCGTGGGGTCCTCTCTGCTGAGCATAGCCAGCCCTGTGGACATGTAGGTTTTTTTTAAGTGTTTGGCAGCCAGGCACTTAGAAAAAGACTACATGTCCCAGCAGCCCCTGCTGTCCAGGACCAGAGCAGACTAGACTAATGGATGCCTGAAGCAGTGCACAGAGTGCTGCATGGAGATGGTGCACTGCCTGTGCGGATGAGGGGAGGAGGAGGAGCCAGCAAGCCACAAGGATCAAAGAAAACCCTGCAGCGAGGATCTCCCTATCAGCCCCCACCACAGTGAGTACTTGTATTATGTAGTCTTATTCAGCATGACCTCTCTGTTGCATCTCTCTCTCTCTCCTTTACCTCTCTCCTTTACCTCTCTCCTTTACCTCTCTCTCTCTTCTATTTCTCACTCTTTGTCACACACTTCCATTTCCACCTATTCCGTTTTCTCTCGCACTCTTTCTCTCTCTCTCTCTCTCTCTCTCTCTCTCTCTCTCTCTCTCTCTCTCTCTCTCTCTCTCTCTCTCTCTCTCTCTCTCTCTCTCTCTCTCACAAACACACACACCCGGGCCTCATCATTTCTGATGGCAGCCCTGGGGGGGACCCCACACTGTTTTTTCAAATTATTTGTTTATTTTTACACTGCAGCCTGCGCGGATCTGACTGATCCATGCAGGCTAAAGCCAATACAAATTTGTATTTTAAAATAAGAATTCATATCAGAAAAAATACGACACAATACACCATCGGATAATATGAATCAGTCAAATACGACCGATTAGTAAATAATCCCCCGGAATATGAATGAAAATACAACTACACCAGTCGTATTCATTCGTATTTCCAGTCTAATTCATTTGTATTAAGAATACGAATATGATTTTTTGTATTCGTATTATTAGTAAATGTTCCCCTATATGTTTTAGTCTATTATTAATTGAGAATGATTTTGATGCGGTTTTAATATTTTTCACAGTATACGCCCTCACCCGGCCGGGCAGTGGCAAACGCAGGATTTTCAGAAGGGGGTTTCCAGAGGGGCGGAGCAAAGCATGGAGATGGACACTTAGGTGACCCAATATATCCCGGGTCAGTTAAATTATTATAGATAGACCAAATGTATATAAATAATAATAATTAAAAAAAAAAAAAATATATATATATATATATATATATATATATATATATATACACGGGCGTCAACAGTAGTATAGACCCCTTGGCATAGCAATGTATTGGGGCCCCTACCGATCCCCCAGCTGTAGGGGTGGGGGAAGCTTTGATGTCCTGCGGGTGGTAGGGGGTATTATATCAACCGCTCAGCATGTAGGGCCTGGATCAGTAATTTCCACTAATTACCCCTTTACTGCACAGATGGTGGGAGATGGGGTGGGAGAAGGGGGCATTGGGCTGAATAAAGGGGCCCTGATACATAACTTCCAGGGTTGTACAGGATGTTTAATATGCAGAGGAGGGGTGTATAGTGGAGTGGGCTTATTATTCATAATTTTCTGGTGGGAGGACAGCTTGCTTGACTGCAGATATCTCCAGTTCCCAGAAATAGATTTCTTAGATTTGAATGGAATTCAAAACTACAGAATCCCACCTACCAAATGGTATTGGGGACTAGGGGATCAGGGTTCAGGAGGCAGAGCAATCTGCCCACGAGAATATAATACTACATACCAGGTGTGTGGAGCTGGAGCAGTAACCAGCTGCTGGAAGGCTGATATCTCTGGTTCTGTGAAGAGTAGAGACAAGCTACTAGTGTCCCTCAAAGGGGGAGAGTCCCAGCTTTTGGAATATACCCTCAGAAAAACTCTAAGTCAGACAGAAACTGAAATATCTGACTGGGAATAACAATTAACAGACTTGGATGGGGACCACTGCTTTGAAGTCAGATATCTCCGGTTCCCAAGGGCCGATTTCTACAATTCTTATACCCATGGAAAGAGGGGACCCTCAGCTTTCATCTTAGACTCCTGGGGGGGTTCTGGGTACTCAGAAACCCCCCCTGTGTGCGCTACTGCGGCCGGGTGCTCCGACACATCACATCTGGCCATTGCCCGGAAGTAGATGGCCGCGGCCCGGACAGAAGACGGACGGAGACAGCAAGTCCTGGTATGTATGTTATTTATGTGCTCTGTTACACTTGTGTGGTTATGTTGTGTCCTGAAGACGAGCTGTGAGCTCAAAACGCCACAGATTAATATTCACTTGATTTAAGCATTTGTGGAGTCCTGGAGTGGCGCTTGTTCTTGGACTTCTATTGTGAGCGGCACCCCCGTTGGAACGAGCACTCGGGCAAGTAACATCCGTGGTAGCAATATAAAGTGCCAGACTGTGTGTGGATATATATATATATATATATATATATATATATATATATTTGTATTTGTAGACTCTTTAAAGACAATAAACTAGAAATAGCAGTTCTTTCCTTTCTTTGGACTATTTCAGAAATAGAATCACAGTAACGGTGTTACTGGACGTTCTGTCCTCTATGTGACACAATGACATGTCTGGACGTTCCGTCCTCTATGTAACACAATGACATGTCTGGACGTTCCGTCCTCTATGTGACACAATGACATGTCTGGACGTTCCGTCCTCTATGTAACACAATGACATGTCTGGACGTTCCGTCCTCTATGTGACACAATGACATGTCTGGACGTTCTGTCCTCTATGTGACACAATGACATGTCTGGGCGTTCTGTCCTCTATGTGACACAATGACATGTCTGGGCGTTCTGTCCTCTATGTGACACAATGACATGTCTGGACGTTCCGTCCTCTATGTGACACAATGACATGTCTGGACGTTCCGTCCTCTATGTGACACAATGTCATGTCTGGATGTTCTGTCCTCTATGTGACACAATGACATGTCTGGGCGTTCCGTCCTCTATGTGACACAATGACATGTCTGGACGTTCCGTCCTCTATGTGACACAATGACATGTCTGGACGTTCCGTCCTCTATGTGACACAATGACATGTCTGGGCGTTCCGTCCTCTATGTGACACAATGACATGTCTGGGCGTTCCGTCCTCTATGTGACACAATGACGTGTCTGGACGTTCCGTCCTCTATGTGACACAATGACATGTCTGGACGTTCCGTCCTCTATGTGACACAATGACATGTCTGGACGTTCCGTCCTCTATGTGACACAATGACATGTCTGGACGTTCCGTCCTCTATGTGACACAATGACATGTCTGGACGTTCCGTCCTCTATGTGACACAATGACATGTCTGGACGTTCCGTCCTCTATGTAACACAATGACATGTCTGGACGTTCCATCCTCTATGTGACACAATGACATGTCTGGACGTTCTGTCCTCTATGTAACACAATGACATGTCTGGATGTTCCGTCCTCTATGTGACACAATGACATGTCTGGGCGTTCTGTCCTCTATGTGACACAATGACATGTCTGGACGTTCCGTCCTCTATGTGACACAATGACATGTCTGGGCGTTCTGTCCTCTATGTGACACAATGACATGTCTGGGCGTTCTGTCCTCTATGTGACACAATGACATGTCTGGACGTTCTGTCCTCTATGTGACACAATGACATGTCTGGACGTTCTGTCCTCTATGTGACACAATGACATGTCTGGGCGTTCTGTCCTCTATGTGACACAATGACATGTCTGGACGTTCTGTCCTCTATGTGACACAATGACATGTCTGGACGTTCTGTCCTCTATGTGACACAATGACATGTCTGGGCGTTCTGTCCTCTATGTGACACAATGACATGTCTGGGCGTTCTGTCCTCTAGGTGACACAATGACATGTCTGGACGTTCCGTCCTCTATGTGACACAATGACATGTCTGGACGTTCCGTCCTCTATGTGACACAATGACATGTCTGGACGTTCTGTCCTCTATGTGACACATTGACATGTCTGGAAGTTCCGTCCTCTATGTGACACAATGACATGTCTGGGCGTTCCGTCCTCTATGTGACACAATGACATGTCTGGACGTTCCGTCCTCTATGTGACACAATGACATGTCTGGACGTTCTGTCCTCTATGTGACACAATGACATGTCTGGACGTTCCGTCCTCTATGTGACACAATGACATGTCTGGACGTTCTGTCCTCTATGTGACACAATGACATGTCTGGACGTTCTGTCCTCTATGTGACACAATGACATGTCTGGACGTTCTGTCCTCTATGTGACACAATGACATGTCTGGACGTTCTGTCCTCTATGTGACACAATGACATGTCTGGACGTTCTGTCCTCTATGTGACACAATGACATGTCTGGACGTTCCGTCCTCTATGTGACACAATGACATGTCTGGACGTTCTGTCCTCTATGTGACACATTGACATGTCTGGGCGTTCCGTCCTCTATGTGACACAATGACATGTCTGGACGTTCTGTCCTCTATGTGACACAATGACATGTCTGGGCGTTCCGTCCTCTATGTGACACAATGACATGTCTGGACGTTCCGTCCTCTATGTGACACAATGACATGTCTGGACGTTCCGTCCTCTATGTGACACAATGACATGTCTGGACGTTCCGTCCTCTATGTGACACAATGACATGTCTGGACGTTCTGTCCTCTATGTGACACAATGACATGTCTGGACGTTCTGTCCTCTATGTGACACAATGACATGTCTGGGCGTTCTGTCCTCTATGTGACACAATGACATGTCTGGGCGTTCTGTCCTCTATGTGACACAATGACATGTCTGGACGTTCTGTCCTCTATGTGACACAATGACATGTCTGGACGTTCTGTCCTCTATGTGACACAATGACATGTCTGGGCGTTCCGTCCTCTATGTGACACAATGACATGTCTGGACGTTCTGTCCTCTATGTGACACAATGACATGTCTGGACGTTCTGTCCTCTATGTGACACAATGACATGTCTGGACGTTCTGTCCTCTATGTGACACAATGACATGTCTGGACGTTCTGTCCTCTATGTGACACAATGACATGTCTGGGCGTTCCGTCCTCTATGTGACACAATGACATGTCTGGACGTTCCGTCCTCTATGTGACACAATGACATGTCTGGACGTTCCGTCCTCTATGTGACACAATGACATGTCTGGACGTTCCGTCCTCTATGTGACACAATGACATGTCTGGGCGTTCCGTCCTCTATGTGACACAATGACATGTCTGGGCGTTCTGTCCTCTATGTGACACAATGACATGTCTGGGCGTTCCGTCCTCTATGTGACACAATGACATGTCTGGGCGTTCCGTCCTCTATGTGACACAATGACATGTCTGGACGTTCCGTCCTCTATGTGACACAATGACATGTCTGGACGTTCCGTCCTCTATGTGACACAATGACATGTCTGGACGTTCCGTCCTCTATGTGACACAATGACATGTCTGGACGTTCTGTCCTCTATGTGACACAATGACATGTCTGGACGTTCCGTCCTCTATGTGACACAATGACGTCTGGACGTTCCGTCCTCTATGTGACACAATGACATGTCTGGGCGTTCCGTCCTCTATGTGACACAATGACATGTCTCGACGTTCCGTCCTCTATGTGACACAATGACATGTCTGGGCGTTCTGTCCTCTATGTGACACAATGACATGTCTGGGCGTTCCGTCCTCTATGTGACACAATGACGTGTCTGGGCGTATTCTGTCCTCTATGTGACACAATGACATGTCTGGACGTATTCTGTCCTCTATGTGACACAATGACATGTCTCGACGTTCTGTCCTCTATGTGACACAATGACATGTCTGGACGTTCTGTCCTCTATGTGACACAATGACATGTCTGGACGTTCCGTCCTCTATGTGACACAATGACATGTCTGGACGTTCTGTCCTCTATGTGACACAATGACATGTCTGGATGTTCTGTCCTCTATGTGACACAATGACATGTCTGGACGTTCCGTCCTCTATGTGACACAATGACATGTCTGGACGTTCCGTCCTCTATGTGACACAATGACATGTCTGGACGTTCTGTCCTCTATGTAGCACAATGACATGTCTGGACGTTCCGTCCTCTATGTGACACAATGACATGTCTGGGCGTTCCGTCCTCTATGTGACACAATGACATGTCTGGACGTTCTGTCCTCTATGTAACACAATGACATGTCTGGACGTTCCGTCCTCTATGTGACACAATGACATGTCTGGGCGTTCCGTCCTCTATGTGACACAATGACATGTCTGGGCGTTCCGTCCTCTATGTGACACAATGACATGTCTGGGCAGCTCGTCCTCTATGTAACACAATGACATGTCTGGACGTTCTGTCCTCTATGTAGCACAATGACATGTCTGGACGTTCCGTCCTCTATGTGACACAATGACATGTCTGGGCGTTCTGTCCTCTATGTGACACAATGACATGTCTGGACGTTCTGTCCTCTATGTGACACAATGACATGTCTGGACGTTCCGTCCTCTATGTGACACAATGACATGTCTGGGCGTTCCGTCCTCTATGTGACACAATGACATGTCTGGGCGTTCCGTCCTCTATGTGACACAATGACATGTCTGGGCGTTCTGTCCTCTATGTGACACAATGACATGTCTGGGCGTTCTGTCCTCTATGTGACACAATGACATGTCTGGACGTTCTGTCCTCTATGTGACACAATGACATGTCTGGGCGTTCTGTCCTCTATGTGACACAATGACATGTCTGGACGTTCTGTCCTCTATGTGACACAATGACATGTCTGGACGTTCCGTCCTCTATGTGACACAATGACATGTCTGGGCGTTCCGTCCTCTATGTGACACAATGACATGTCTGGACGTTCCGTCCTCTATGTGACACAATGACATGTCTGGACGTTCTGTCCTCTATGTGACACAATGACATGTCTGGGCGTTCTGTCCTCTATGTGACACAATGACATGTCTGGACGTTCTGTCCTCTATGTGACACAATGACATGTCTTGGAGTTCCGTCCTCCATGTGACACAATGACATGTCTGGACGTTCTGTCCTCTATGTGACACAATGACATGTCTGGACGTTCTGTCCTCTATGTGACACAATGACATGTCTGGACTTTCTGTCCTCTATGTGACACAATGACATGTCTGGACTTTCTGTCCTCTATGTGACACAATGACATGTCTGGGCGTTCTGTCCTCTATGTGACACAATGACATGTCTGGGCGTTCTGTCCTCTATGTGACACAATGACATGTCTGGACGTTCTGTCCTCTATGTGACACAATGACATGTCTGGGCGTTCTGTCCTCTATGTGACACAATGACATGTCTGGACGTTCTGTCCTCTATGTGACACAATGACATGTCTGGGCGTTCCGTCCTCTATGTGACACAATGACATGTCTGGACATTCCGTCCTCTATGTGACACAATGACATGTCTGGACGTTCCGTCCTCTATGTGACACAATGACATGTCTGGGCGTTCTGTCCTCTATGTAACACAATGACATGTCTGGGACGTTCTGTCCTCTATGTGACACAATGACATGTCTGGACGTTCTGTCCTCTATGTAACACAATGACATGTCTGGACGTTCTGTTCTCTATGTGACACACTGACATGTCTGGACGTTCCGTCCTCTATGTGACACAATGACGTCTTGGCGTTCCGTCCTCTATGTGACACAATGACATGTCTGGACGTTCTGTCCTCTATGTGACACAATGACATGTCTGGACGTTCTGTCCTCTATGTGACACAATGACATGTCTGGACTTTCTGTCCTCTATGTGACACAATGACATGTCTGGACTTTCTGTCCTCTATGTAACACAATGACATGTCTGGACGTTCCGTCCTCTATGTGACACAATGACATGTCTGGATGTTCCGTCCTCTATGTGACACAATGACATGTCTGGATGTTCCGTCCTCTATGTGACACAATGACATGTCTGGATGTTCCGTCCTCTATGTGACACAATGACATGTCTGGACTTTCTGTCCTCTATGTGACACAATGACATGTCTGGGCGTTCCGTCCTCTATGTGACACAATGACATGTCTGGGCGTTCCGTCCTCTATGTAACACAATGACATGTCTGGGCGTTCCGTCCTCTATGTAACACAATGACATGTCTGGGCGTTCTGTCCTCTATGTGACACAATGACATGTCTGGGCGTTCTGTCCTCTATGTGACACAATGACATGTCTGGGCGTTCTGTCCTCTATGTGACACAATGACATGTCTGGACGTTCTGTCCTCTATGTGACACAATGACATGTCTGGACGTTCCGTCCTCTATGTGACACAATGACATGTCTGGACGTTCCGTCCTCTTTGTGACACAATGACATGTCTGGACGTTCCGTCCTCTATGTAACACGATGACATGTCTGGACGTTCCGTCCTCTATGTAACACGATGACATGTCTGGACGTTCCATCCTCTATGTGACACAATGACATGTCTGGACGTTCTGTCCTCTATGTAACACAATGACATGTCTGGATGTTCCGTCCTCTATGTGACACAATGACATGTCTGGGCGTTCTGTCCTCTATGTAACACAATGACATGTCTGGACGTTCTGTCCTCTATGTGACACAATGACATGTCTGGGCGTTCCGTCCTCTATGTAACACAATGACATGTCTGGACGTTCCGTCCTCTATGTGTCACAATGACATGTCTGGACGTTCCGTCCTCTATGTGACACAATGTCATGTCTGGATGTTCTGTCCTCTATGTGACACAATGACATGTCTGGGCGTTCCGTCCTCTATGTGACACAATGACATGTCTGGATGTTCTGTCCTCTATGTGACACAATGACATGTCTGGAAGTTCTGTCCTCTATGTAACACAATGACATGTCTGGGCGTTCCGTCCTCTATGTGACACAATGACATGTCTGGACGTTCCGTCCTCTATGTAACACAATGACATGTCTGGACGTTCCGTCCTCTATGTGACACAATGACGTGTCTGGACGTTCCGTCCTCTATGTGACACAATGACATGTCTGGACGTTCTGTCCTCTATGTGACACAATGACATGTCTGGGCGTTCTGTCCTCTATGTGACACAATGACATGTCTGGACGTTCCGTCCTCTATGTAACACAATGACATGTCTGGACGTTCCGTCCTCTATGTGACACAATGACGTGTCTGGACGTTCCGTCCTCTATGTGACACAATGACGTGTCTGGGCGTTCTGTCCTCTATGTAACACAATGACATGTCTGGACGTTCTGTCCTCTATGTGACACAATGACATGTCTGGGCGTTCTGTCCTCTATGTGACACAATGACATGTCTGGGCGTTCTGTCCTCTATGTGACACAATGACATGTCTGGGCGTTCTGTCCTCTATGTGACACAATGACATGTCTGGATGTTCCGTCCTCTATGTGACACAATGACATGTCTGGACGTTCCGTCCTCTATGTGACACAATGACATGTCTGGGCGTTCTGTCCTCTATGTGACACAATGACATGTCTGGATGTTCTGTCCTCTATGTGACACAATGACATGTCTGGACGTTCCGTCCTCTATGTGACACAATGACATGTCTGGACGTTCTGTCCTCTATGTGACACAATGACATGTCTGGACGTTCCGTCCTCTATGTGACACAATGACGTGTCTGGGCGTTCTGTCCTCTATGTAACACAATGACATGTCTGGACGTTCTGTCCTCTATGTGACACAATGACATGTCTGGACGTTCCATCCTCTATGTGACACAATGACATGTCTGGACGTTCCGTCCTCTATGTGACACAATGACATGTCTGGACGTTCCGTCCTCTATGTGACACAATGACATGTCTGGACGTTCTGTCCTCTATGTAACACAATGACATGTCTGGACGTTCTGTCCTCTATGTGACACAATGACATGTCTGGGCGTTCTGTCCTCTATGTGACACAATGACATGTCTGGGCGTTCTGTCCTCTATGTAACACAATGACATGTCTGGACGTTCTGTCCTCTATGTGACACAATGACATGTCTGGATGTTCTGTCCTCTATGTGACACAATGACATGTCTGGACGTTCTGTCCTCTATGTGACACAATGACATGTCTGGACGTTCCGTCCTCTATGTAACACAATGACATGTCTGGACGTTCCGTCCTCTATGTGACACAATGTCATGTCTGGATGTTCTGTCCTCTATGTGACACAATGACATGTCTGGGCGTTCCGTCCTCTATGTGACACAATGACATGTCTGGACGTTCTGTCCTCTATGTGACACAATGACATGTCTGGACGTTCTGTCCTCTATGTGACACAATGACATGTCTGGGCGTTCTGTCCTCTATGTAACACAATGACATGTCTGGGCGTTCTGTCCTCTATGTAACACAATGACATGTCTGGACGTTCTGTCCTCTATGTGACACAATGACATGTCTGGGCGTTCTGTCCTCTATGTAACACAATGACATGTCTGGACGTTCCGTCCTCTATGTGTCACAATGACATGTCTGGACGTTCCGTCCTCTATGTGACACAATGACATGTCTGGACGTTCTGTCCTCTATGTGACACAATGACATGTCTGGACGTTCCGTCCTCTATGTGACACAATGACATGTCTGGACGTTCTGTCCTCTATGTGACACAATGACATGTCTGGATGTTCCGTCCTCTATGTAACACAATGACATGTCTGGACGTTCCGTCCTCTATGTGACACAATGACATGTCTGGACGTTCCGTCCTCTATGTAACACAATGACATGTCTGGACGTTCTGTCCTTGATGTAACACAATGACATGTCTGGACGTTCTGTCCTCTATGTGACACAATGACATGTCTGGGCGTTCCGTCCTCTATGTGACACAATGACATGTCTGGACGTTCCGTCCTCTATGTGACACAATGACATGTCTGGACGTTCCGTCCTCTATGTGACACAATGACATGTCTGGACGTTCCGTCCTCTATGTGACACAATGACATGTCTGGACGTTCTGTCCTCTATGTGACACAGTGACGTGTCTGGACGTTCCGTCCTCTATGTGACACAATGACATGTCTGGACGTTCTGTCCTCTATGTGACACAATGACATGTCTGGACGTTCCGTCCTCTATGTAGCACAATGACATGTCTGGACGTTCCGTCCTCTATGTGACACAATGACATGTCTGGACGTTCCGTCCTCTATGTAACACAATGACATGTCTGGACGTTCCGTCCTCTATGTAACACAATGACGTGTCTGGACGTTCCGTCCTCTATGTGACACAATGACATGTCTGGGCGTTCTGTCCTCTATGTGACACAATGACATGTCTGGGCGTTCTGTCCTCTATGTGACACAATGACATGTCTGGGCGTTCTGTCCTCTATGTAACACAATGACATGTCTGGGCGTTCTGTCCTCTATGTGACACAATGACATGTCTGGACGTTCTGTCCTCTATGTGACACAATGACATGTCTGGGCGTTCTGTCCTCTATGTGACACAATGACATGTCTGGACGTTCTGTCCTCTATGTGACACAATGACATGTCTGGACGTTCTGTCCTCTATGTAACACAATGACATGTCTGGACGTTCTGTCCTCTATGTGACACAATGACATGTCTGGACGTTCCGTCCTCTATGTGACACAATGACATGTCTGGACGTTCCGTCCTCTATGTGACACAATGACATGTCTGGACGTTCCGTCCTCTATGTGACACAATGACATGTCTGGGCGTTCTGTCCTCTATGTGACACAATGACATGTCTGGACGTTCTGTCCTCTATGTGACACAATGACATGTCTGGACGTTCTGTCCTCTATGTGACACAATGACATGTCTGGACGTTCCGTCCTCTATGTGACACAATGACATGTCTGGACGTTCTGTCCTCTATGTGACACAATGACATGTCTGGACGTTCTGTCCTCTATGTGACACAATGACATGTCTGGACGTTCTGTCCTCTATGTGACACAATGACATGTCTGGACGTTCTGTCCTCTATGTGACACAATGACATGTCTGGACGTTCCGTCCTCTATGTGACACAATGACATGTCTGGACGTTCTGTCCTCTATGTGACACAATGACATGTCTGGACGTTCCGTCCTCTATGTGACACAATGACATGTCTGGACGTTCTGTCCTCTATGTGACACAATGACATGTCTGGATGTTCCGTCCTCTATGTAACACAATGACATGTCTGGACGTTCTGTCCTCTATGTGACACAATGACATGTCTGGACAGCTCGTCCTCTGGCTACAACCTAGTGAGTATTAGAGCCAGGGCCGGATTATAATGGGAGCACAAGGGGTCAGTGCCCCTGGCCCCCCTCTATCTAGGGGCCCCCTGTGGTTGGCATGTATTTTTAAAAAAATAATAATTATTTATTTGTTTATTTTTTAGCTAAAGGTTTTGTGCATGGGAGTGGGGTAGTGCTGCAGATTCACCTATCTGCCAATGTGACAATGATTAATGGTGCTGAGCATCGAGAGCCAAGGCACACTGACTGCACAAATGCATTACTGGGAGTTGACTAAGTCCCATGACACTTTGCACCAGAGGGCAGAGGCTGAGATGTTTTTGCTGAGCTCTGATTGGTGGAGCTCATCACATGCTTCTCAGGCCCATGGAGAACAGCAGCAGCAGCCTAGTCATGGAAGGGTTTTTGACAAACACAGGCTTTTCATGTGGTATGCATTTATGTGTATATATGTGTGTGTGTGTGTGTGTGTGTGTGTGTGTGTGTGTGTGTATATATCCCCTTCATTTACCCATTGACCATGTTTATGCTGCCTTTACTTTGTGTTTTGACAGTGTAATATTCTCCTGTGCAGTTTGCTGCCAGTAATGACAAGTGCAAGGGGGACCCCTGTCTAAAGTGCCCCGGGCCGCCGAAGGCTTAATCTGGCACTGGTTGCACACATATAACATAGTAACATAGTAGATAAGGCTGAATAAAGACTTGCATCCATCGAGTTCAACCTAGTATTTAATAGCGTATCCCTTGTTAAAGACAGAATATGATTCATTTTAAAGACAGAATATGATTCTTATTTGTAACCTTGGATGTGTTTAACCAATAAATGTTTGTCCAACCTTATTTTAAATGTATTTATTGTGTCTGCCGACACCACTTCTCCCGGAAGAGAGTTCCACAGTTTGACTGCTCTGACCGTAAATAAAAATTTTCTTTTGAGGGAACGAAATCTTCTTTCTTCTAATCTAAACCTGTGCCCTTGTGTCCTAGTTTCTTTCTTGCAGTAAAAAGGGTGCTTGACAGTTCCTTATATTGGCCCCTGATATATTTGTTAATGTTGAGCATGTCCCCCCTTAAACGTCTCTTCTCTAGTGTAAATAGTCCCAAACTGCTCAATCTCTCGTCGTAGTTTAAATTCTCCATTCCCCTAATAAGCTTTGTTGCTCTTCTTTGGGTTTTTTCCAATTCTATGATGTCCTTTTTATAGTGTGGGCCCAGAACTGTACTCCATATTCAAGGTGAGGTCTAACCAATGCCTTGTACAGTGGCATAATTACTTTTGAGTCCCTAGTATCCATGCCCCTTTTAATGCATGCTAGAATTCTGTTGGCCTTTTTTGTTGCTATGTGACATTGAGCACTACACCCCAGTTTGTTATCAATTTGGACTCCTAGATCCTTTTCAAGTACTGAAATACCCAATTCATCCCCGCTTAGGTTATAACTAGCACACTGGTTATGTCTCCCAAGGTGCATGACCTTGCATTTGTCCACATTGAACCTCATCTTCCACTTTTTAGCCCACTCATCTAGATTGTTAAGATCATATTGAAGTGCGATGACGTCCTCTGTTGATTTAATAACTCTACTCAATTTTGTGTCATCAGCAAAGATGGATACATTGCTGAGTAACCCCATCCCAATATCGTTAATATATACTGTATGGGTACTTATGTAATATCTGGACTCCCGTTTTTCTTATGAGACCGCGTCCCCTCGCCACGCTTCGGGCACGGTGGCTCGCTGCGCTCGCCACACTATATAAAATCAACTCCATGCGTAGTTGGATAGTAGGGGTATGAAAAAATGGGGTGCATTTAACATTGGAGTCCAGATAATACATAAGTACCACTGTATGTGTTAAATAAGATGGGCCCTAGTACCGAACCCTGTGGCACTCCACTTAGTACCGGTATCATATTTGATACGGCACTGTTCACAACCACTCTTTGTTCTCTATTACACAGCCAGTTCCCTACCCATCTACAGATATTATACCCTAATCCCAGGTCCTCCATTTTATTTATCAACCTCTTGTGTGGTACTGTGTCAAAAGCTTTTGCAAAATCTAGAAAGACCACATCTACTGCGTTTCCATTATCAAGGTTTTTGCTGACATCCTCATAGAAGCCTAGTAAATTTGTCTGGCGTGAACGATTTTTCACGAACCCATGTTGGTTACTACTAAGTAAACTATGAAGGTCTATATAATCCAGGATATCATCCCTTAAAATCCCTTCAAATATTTTACCCACTATTGATGTTAAGCTCACCGGTCTGTAATTAGCTGGGTCATCCCTTTTTTTTTCCTTTTTTGAATATTGGCACTACCTCTGCTATTTTCTAGTCTTTTGGTACCTTACCTGATGATAGTGAATGATCAAAAATGCAATATAGAGGGGTCGCTAGTTCCTCTCTTAATTCCATTAGTACCCTTGGATGGATCCCATCTGGCCCTGGTGATTTGTTTGTTTTGATTTTACTGAGCCTCAATATTATCTCATTGGTCGTGAAATCAAAATTGAGATCCGGCTTGTTCATCCCAGTTGTGGTATCTGTGCATTCCGCTATCTGCTTTCCTCTAGTAAACATTGATGAGAAGAAATATCGAAGTGACTCTCGGGTCACTAAGGTATATGCGCACCCCTCCGGTGATGTCAGCTGCCCGCCCACCCACCAGCGTCACAGGGCGATTTGCATGTTGATAGCCCAGCGTTCTCTTGGGAATGCCCGGATCTGCGGGAACATCGGTATTGGCTGGGTCGTGGGCAGGAGTGTGTAGAGGCAATGGTGGTTGCTGAGCTGAAGGCAGGGGCAGGACGTACGGAGGATGTCTGTATACTTTACCACACACTTGGCGCTGACTGCCGATGAATGTAAAAAAATGGAGATACACTTCAGTGCTATCCTCAAGAACATGTACACCAGGTAACAGAATCTAGCGTCTCCTCAATAGATGTGATGATTAAAGAGGTTCCCCAGGAACATTCTGATTTCCTATGGGAATCCTTGAAATCCTTACTGACCTTAGACAAGGTCCCTATATGTACATAAGGGTATCTTATCTTTTTCAGCGTACCGCCCCTTCTCTCTTTATTCCGATATCCACAAATGCTGTGTGTTGCACCCAATAACCGATACTGACCTTATGTTTAAGTCTTGACCTGCTCCTTTAGGTCCCCCGACCCAATATGTCCACACATCCATATAGATAGACAGGAATCTTATTGAACCGACACTCACCTCAAAATGAGACCCTATTTTCGCCAAAAGGTTTCTTTGTGCTGTCCAATCGTGTTTCCTCCCAACAATGAAAATCTCCAATCATGGGATATTCAGCAAAAAATCTAGTTTAATCCAGTAAACATAATAATAGTAATAAAACATACAATAAAACAAAAAAATGAAAAAGCATTCACACAGAAATGGAAGAGACCAAAAAAGAACTCTCTCCCTGTTTCCGGACCAGGGAAAAGAGGGTTACTAGTTGGAGATAGTAATAGGTCTCACCACCTGCTGTGTGCCCCTCCTCTCTCCGACGCGTTTCAGGGTTTCCACAGTAGCCCTTTTACAAGGTGTAAGGGGTGTAGGTGCGGGAGGCTATTCATACCTGTACTGCCAATCAATCATAAAACCAGAACTGGATTGGAAGTTCAGACTACCCCAATCGAGTGCATAAAATTCTATCTAATACATAGCCTCATCCTCTCTTCTCTTTTTAGACAGTTTATAAGTGCACAGTGCTTATTAAATCACCTGGCGTCACACTGGTTCCTCTCCATATCTTCCGTGTTACCGGAACATAGCTGTTTCCTCCGGCTCATCTCCGTGTGTTCGGACATCGTATTAGCTGAACAAACAAAAAATGTGTGAAGATACTAAATCCCCACTAGATGGCGCTGCCACACTTTCACAATAAAACTCTGTTTAAAGATATATGCTGTTTTTTTGAACAATTTTAGTTTAATAAAAAACCATGGTATAAAAAATCAATAAATGCGCATTTTTACATATAATAGATTACACTCAAATATGACGTACTAGACATACAACATAAAACATATATAATAGCTTAAACACGAGCTGGCTATGAGGCTTAGGCTGCATGTATATTCCCTTATGAGACAATAAAACTATTGAGCAAATAATTACCAGTCCACATGGATGCTTTCACTAGGCATGGATACCAGTGTCCTATATCCGAGCAAGGACCAATTTGTACTCCCACAATGGATGTCCACTCCCTTGGTGATAGGGATAAAGCTCCAGGTACTGGTTCCGTTTAGCGTGAGTGTCCAAATCCCAATTGGGATATTTGTAATCCAAAATAACAGTGGTGGCTGGCAATGAACTGGCTAGAGCAGGCTCCAGCGTTTCTCCGCCTGTGGTACGTTCAGCGGCTTCCTCAGCTGGATGCCATGTCTCCATGCCTGCCAGTTTATATACTATGTGATTTCGCGGGCTTCCGCGACTTCCGCATTTTGCGGGTCACACCTCGTTTTCAGATCTCTTATTGCGGCGGCCATTTTTTATTTTTACTTCCGCAATCTGCGGACCAAGCCTCTTTCTCAGTCACAAACCATGGCGGCCATTTTTCTGCTTATACTCCCGTAGTTTGCGGGCCAAGCCTCACTCCCAATCACATCTCACGGCGGCCATGTTTTTTCACTCTAGCCTTATTATATGCCGGGCTTTCTGCTTTTATCTCCGCTCTCTGCGGGCCAGGCCTCGCTCTCCATCATGTATCGCGACGGCCATGTTTTTTCTCTCTCTCAAGCCTTATTATTTATCAGGCCTCCCTTCCATTCGCCGGCATCGATGTAATTGCGGCCATCTTTATTAAAGCCAGCGACCTCTGCACTTAGGACCATATTTTCTGTGTGACTCAGTGATCATCATTGGAAATACATCGGCGGCCATTTTTAGGAGGTATTTTCTCTTTGGAGTTATCTATATCCTATATCCCTATCACCAAGGGAGTGGACATCCACTGTGGGAGTACAAATTGGTCCTTGCTCGGATATAGGACACTGGTATCCATGCCTAGTGAAAGCATCCATGTGGACTGGTAATTATTTGCTCAATAGTTTTATTGTCTCATAAGGGAATATACATGCAGCCTAAGCCTCATAGCCAGCTCGTGTTTAAGCTATTATATATGTTTTATGTTGTATGTCTAGTACGTCATATTTGAGTGTAATCTATTATATGTAAAAATGCGCATTTATTGATTTTTTATACCATGGTTTTTTATTAAACTAAAATTGTTCAAAAAAACAGCATATATCTTTAAACAGAGTTTTATTGTGAAAGTGTGGCAGCGCCATCTAGTGGGGATTTAGTATCTTCACACATTTTTTGTTTGTTTGGCTATACAGAGAAACACAATCTCTCTGATAAGGTGGCAGCAGCCACACTTGAAATATAATATATCATTAGGATATTGTCACAGATCCCTCCGGTATAATTAGCCAGCGCTACTGAGTGATTTATTTCACTCCCCCCCCCCCTTTATCGTATTAGCTGGATCTCTTCACTGGCTCTGCACGTCACTCTAGCTCTCCTCACTGCCTTAGGGATGGCCACTGAACATCAAGGTTTCAAAATCTTGGATGGTTTGTGGCCGATATTGAATACATTTGCCGTCGATGGGGAAGAACCAGATGGTTTCCCTCATCAATGGCACAGCAAAAGCAATGTTTTGCTTTTTTTTTTTTTTTTTTTCAAAGTGCCGGGACATGGAGGATAGCTTCGCCCATGACACCCATGAAGCCTCGCCCCCACATTTTGATTGGCCCATGGGCCAGTCAGTCAAAGAAAATTGATGACTATCGATGGGTAAAACTATTGATGGTAATCCTTCACATAGTTTATTACTATCGATGGCTTGTTGCAGTATCACCATCGATGGCAACCATCGATGGTGACTGCACCAATGGACATCCCTACGATGCCTCTCTCAGTTTCCCACCCTGGGTAGGAGACTTTTATCCCCTCTGGCTATCCAGTGCAACATTCTACAACCAGGGATTCCTGTTCCTGGCCATCCAATCAGGTGAGACTCTGAAGCTAGTAGCTGGCAGCAATGTTAGTTAACCCCTGTTGTCCCTACAGTTTGTGTGGCAAAGTCTGTATGCTGTGATTTGCATGTTTCCAATGATTTCCAGTCACTGACATGCTGGGATATGTAGTTCCGCAGCTGTGGGGTGACACGTGTATGCTGCTGCCGTCAGCAGATGCGCGCTCCTGCTGGTATTAATGACCCCGTGTCCTCTCTGCATGTACAGTACAGGGTGATAATCATTAACCACTTAAGTGGTATGCCCGGAGATTTCTCGGGCTCAGCTGCGCTGCCGCAGCGGGCTGTCCCGGAAAATCTCCGGGCATACCACTATTATACAATAGGTGCGCGCCAGTGGTGTCCAGGTGTGCAACACTGGTGCAGCACCTCTACAACACACCCCCCGTAAAAACCTCCAGTCCCCCCAGTACCTTTGCTCCGGCGATTGCTGCGCCGGAGCTTCCCTGACCCGCCCGCCCACCAGCCAGCCCGTCAGCCCATCACTCATTTTACAGTGACGTCGGCGGCAGGCTCGGGTATGGTCGGCCAGGCTCGGGGGGACTCTGGAGCGCTCAGGCACCCGAGTCCTCCCAAACCGCCGCGAACATCCCCCAGCCTGCCGCCGTCACTGCTAAATGTGACAGGCGCCGGCAAAGGCGGGGGGACAGCGCATCGGCGGCATGGAAGGTGGTGAGGGGGGGGGGGGGGCCTACAACTTCATGTGGTGGGTTTTGCTGGGGCAGGTCAAACCTGCATGTGTAGGTTTGTTGTGCCCCAGGAAACCCACCACTCAAGGGGTTAAGGACGGCCATGCTGCATGGCCTCCGCTCCTCCTGGCATCGGCAAGTGCACTGCCACTGATAACGAGATTGCATGGTGTGTACAGCCGTTCCCCGCTGCAACGGATATTGGGATTGCCCAGTGTGTATGGCCGGGGCCCTGCTGGCACTGATATCAGCCTGTGTACCCCACTACACTGACTGACAGCCTGCCGGTGTACTACTGTACCCCACTATACTGACCGACAGCCTGCCTGTGTACTACTGTAACCCACTATACTGACCGACAGCCTGCCTGTGTACTACTGTACCCCACTACAGTGACTGACAGTCTGCCTGTGTACTACTGTACCCCAATACACTGACTGACAGCCTGCCTGTGTACTACTGTACCCCACTATACTGACCGACAGCCTGCCTGTGTACTACTGTAACCCACTATAGTGACCGACAGCCTGCCTGTGTACTACTGTACCCCACTACACTGACCGACAGCCTGCCTGTGTACTACTGTACCCCACTATACTGACCGACAGCCTGCCTGTGTACTACTGTAACCCACTATACTGACTGACAGCCTGCCTGTGTACTACTGTAACCCACTATACTGACCGACAGCCTGCCTGTGTACTACTGTACCCCACTACACTGACTGACAGCCTGCCTGTGTACTACTGTACCCCACTACACTGACTGACAGCTTGCCTGTGTACTACTGTGCCCCAATACACTGACTGACAGCCTGCCTGTGTACTACTGTACCCCACTACACTGACCGACAGCCTGGCTGTGTACTACTGTACCCCACTACACTGACTGACAGCCTGCCTGTGTACTGCTGTACCCCACTACACTGACCGACAGCCTGGCTGTGTACTGCTGTACCCCACTACACTGACCGACAGCCTGGCTGTGTACTGCTGTACCCCACTACACTGACCGACAGCCTGCCTGTGTACTACTGTACCCCACTACACTGACCGACAGCCTGCCTGTGTACTACTGTACCCCACTACACTGACCGACAGCCTGCCTGTGTACTACTGTACCCCGCTACACTGACCGACAGCCTGCCTGTGTACTACTGTACCCCCCTACACTGACCGACAGCCTGCCTGTGTACTACTGTACCCCACTACACTGACCGACAGCCTGCCTGTGTACTACTGTACCCCACTACACTGACTGACAGCCTGCCTGTGTACTATTGTACCCCACTACAGTGACTGACAGCCTGCCTGTGTACTACTGTACCCACTACACTGACTGACAGCCTGCCTGTGTACTACTGTACCCACTACACTGACTGTCAGCCTGCCTGTGTACTACTGTACCCCGCTACACTGACCGGCAGCCTGCCTGTGTACTACTGAACCCCGCTACACTGACCGACAGCCTGCCTGTGTACTACTGAACCCCGCTACACTGACCGACAGCCTGCCTGTGTACTACTGTACCCCACTACACTGACCGACAGCCTGGCTGTGTACTACTGTACCCCACTACACTGACCGACAGCCTGCCTGTGTACTACTGTACCCCACTGCACTGACCGACAGCCTGCCTGTTTACTACTGTACCCCACTACACTGACCGACAGCCTGCCTGTGTACTACTGTACCCCACTACACTGACCGGCAGCCTGCCTGTGTACCTACTGTACCCCACTACACTGACCGACAGCCTGCCTGTGTACTACTGAACCCCGCTACACTGACCGACAGCCTGCCTGTGTACTACTGTACCCCACTACACTGACCGACAGCCTGCCTGTGTACTACTGTACCCCACTACACTGACCGACAGCCTGCCTGTGTACTACTGTACCCCACTACACTGACCGACAGCCTGGCTGTGTACTGCTGTACCCCGCTACACTGACCGACAGCCTGCCTGTGTACTACTCTACCCCGCTACACTGACCGACAGCCTGCCTGTGTACTACTGTACCCCGCTACACTGACCGACAGCCTGCCTGTGTACTACTGTACCCCGCTACACTGACCGACAGCCTGTCTGTGTACTACTGTACCCCACTACACTGACCGACAGCCTGCCTGTGTACTACTGTACCCCACTACACTGACCGACAGCCTGTCTGTGTACTGCTGTACCCCACTACACTGACCGACAGCCTGGCTGTGTACTGCTGTACCCCGCTACACTGACCGACAGCCTGCCTGTGTACTACTCTACCCCGCTACACTGACCGACAGCCTGCCTGTGTACTACTGTACCCCGCTACACTGACCGACAGCCTGCCTGTGTACTACTGTACCCCGCTACACTGACCGACAGCCTGCCTGTGTACTACTGTACCCCACTACACTGACCGACAGCCTGCCTGTGTACTACTGTACCCCACTACACTGACCGACAGCCTGTGTACTACTGTACCCCACTACACTGACCGACAGCCTGCCTGTGTACTACTGAACCCCGCTACACTGACCGACAGCCTGCCTGTGTACTACTGTACCCCACTACACTGACCGACAGCCTGCCTGTGTACTACTGTACCCACTACACTGACTGACAGCCTTCCTGTGTACTACTGTACCCCACTACACTGACCGACAGCCTGCCTGTGTACTACTGTACCCCACTACACTGACCGACAGCCTGCCTGTGTACTACTGTACCCCACTACACTGACCGACAGCCTGCCTGTGTACTACTGTACCCCACTACACTGACCGACAGCCTGCCTGTGTACTACTGTACCCCACTACACTGACCGACAGCCTGGCTGTGTACTACTGTACCCCACTACACTGACCGACAGCCTGCCTGTGTACTACTGTACCCCACTACACTGACCGACAGCCTTCCTGTGTACTACTGTACCCCACTACACTGACTGACAGCCTGCCTAACACATGACCAGTACAATTACAATGTAATTAAGTATATTTAATTATATATATAATATTAATATATATAACCCAGCACACAAACCCCTCTGCACTGCCAGGGCTGGGGTAACTCTGGGGTGCACCACTGACTGTCCTATAATCAGGCACTAATTGGTCAGAGTACCAACAGTGCACTAAAACTTATATACCTTGTCAATCAAGGTCCTAGTCAGTCCTTACAGTTTCTATCCATTACCTATCCCACATACACACCAGTGCGGTTATACTCCAACCTCCCAATTTCCCCTTTTCCCTTCTTGTAAACTGCCAGGGCTGGCAACAGAAATCTTGGGGCCCTGTACAATTATATTTCTGGGGCCCCCACCTAATCCGAAATCCACACAACCCTCTTCTGTACAAGCCTCATTTAACCTTTCGCTGCTCCAGATCCTGGGACTTCTCTCGTTCTCAGTCCTGTTGGCCTGGCTCCTGGCTACTGCCTTCTGCTGGCCTGTCACTTCACAAAAGAACGCCGAGCACTACAAGCAGGCACGGAACGGACGACCCGCGCAAGTGCTATAAAGTACAGGAGCCAGAGACTGAGGCTACAGTGCCAGCAGCGGGTATGGCTGTGCACCTGCGGCCACAGGCCATGTGCACACACAGAGTAGATGGCTCTGAGCACCGAACGGCAGGGCGCAGACACAGTAGACAGCAGAGGCACACAGTGTCAGTCAGACTCAGCCACACACAGATGGTGCACAGTAGACGGCCTGGCCGCAAGGGTCACTGACAGGCCAGCGGTTGTAATGGGGCATGGAAGCTCTGGGGCCCTTGAGATTGCTGGGGCCCGTCACACTTGTCCCCCTTGACCCCCCCTGTCGCCTGCCTTGTGCACTGCACAACACCCCTCTGGACACTGATGATTGATGTGACAGGTGTTTGATGATTCAAGTTCAAGTTCACCTCAGGCTCCTGCACGCAGCACACCTACTAGACCCGACGGCCATGAGCAGAGCTGGAAGCGTGAGTGTGAAATGGTGCTGAATTCCCGGGATGCCGAGCTTTTATAGACTCGGCGTCTTGCGAGTATCCAACGCCAGATTTCAGCATTCAGCTGCGCTCGGGTTTCTGAAAAAATCCGGAAACTCGTGAGCGCGGCTCGCGGGCCGGCGATGTTCGGAATCCGAACCGCTTTTCTCTACACAATATTACACTAATCATACAATAACACACCTAATATACATAACACTGATGTGTATGTCAGCATTACACAATATTACACTACACATACACTAACACACCAAATATACATAACACTGATGTGTATGTCAGCATTACACAATATTACACTACACATATGTGAAGTCCTTCACATGTACTGATCAGTATTCTTTTCCTGTGCAGATGTGCAGTTGGTGGTAGATAAATAATTTAGTATTTTTTGAATTAATAATTTATTCCTGCGTAACAAATACCATCAATAAACATACAACATTAAATTTGCATATATGCATCAATAAATCTTACAATTGCAACTCAATTTTTATTACACAGGAACTGTAGTCTGCTGTCCTCCTCTATTCGCTTTTCTGCTCGAAACAACTCCTTAAAGAGAACAGGTTAACAACCCTACCTGTACTTGCTAAAATCAATAAACAGGTCAATACTTGTTTTAAATCAATTAACACACATTAATACCACATATAACTTGGATAGTAACCTTTGCATTATTATTGCGCAATAATGTATAATAAAATGAGTGTGCACTGGTCTCTGTCTATTATAAGGAAAAATAAGCGCTTTTAGTTTACAATGGTGTCCTTTCCTGAAGTTGTTAAAGTTCCTCACTGTGAATGGATTCGCACTGTGTATTTGTAATCCGTCAACCACGACTGTTTTATTAGGATAAATTCTGTTCAGTTAAATCACTGACTCCTTACTGGAAAGTGGTGAGAAGTAGAGGACTAATGAAAAATAAGATGGGCTGCTTAGGCAGGTGTGTCAACCCGACTGCTCTTTGTCTCCCTGACTCTTGGAATTATAATCGGCTTGTACCTTCCTGATAATGTGTTTGATTAACTTTCCATTAAACTGGCTGCGTGTGCTTTATTTTAATAAGCATTCATTCACTTGTTCTGTGGCTTGTAGTCCCTATTGTAGCCACAGTCCCCGAAATGGCTTCTACTTTGCTTGGCAGTCAAATCTGTGTATAAGATTGTATCAAGATTGCAATTAGGAAATACTGCTTCCCTAGCAAAAGATAGTCAAGTAACTGTCTTCCAGTTCTAGATTCCCTATGCTAGGGATGAATGCTTGCCAATCACACTGTTGGTGATAGATATATACATCACTAATCAGCTGCTGGTGCTTGCTGGAAAGGCAGCTGTGCGTTGGTTACCATCTGTAGATTTCTGAATCCCTCTGTGCTGTCGCTAAAATCACTATCTTTCTCTACGAAGTTGAGCTTGCTATCTATTGTCTCTTTGATACTGTGCCATAGAACTATATACTGCGAGATTTCAGTGATAACGGCATGTTTAGCTAAATAGGCACTGTTCCTTTCCACAGCATGCTAGCAATTACTGTCCTGACAGCTGTCAATCACTGTCTATATACTGGCATCTGGGACTGGCTATCTCCTGTGTGGGCTGAACTGTTCTGTGTGTTGTGCGGTAGGAGGGATTGGGGATGGACTGGGCTGCTGACTGGGCTGAGCTTCTATTGTGCGGAAGGCTGACCCGAGGGGGGTACTGGACTGCCTAATGGGGCTGGCTCTCCACTCACCACTCCCCTCTCCGGCTAGTATGCTGCAGGGCTCTCCGGATCTCTGCCTCAGGATGCCGCCCTCTTGATGATGCGGCAGCCTCCAGCTGTCAGTCACCGCCCGGGATGTCCCTCAGCCGCCGCGTCACCGCTGAGCCTCCGATTTCAATAGCGCTGACGGCTTCCCGGGACTCTCTGCCTCTGGTGCCTGGTGGATGGAGTGCTTCACTTGGGCCGGTCTTCTGCTCCAGATGACGCCCGCCTCCTGTATGACGCTGCTCACTCCAGGACCGCCTTCTCAGCAGAGCAGAGATCTCCTCCGGCTCCCGGCTACACTGGGTAAGTATAACTTTTACTTCTGTGTACAATGGGTAAGTGCTCCCCACCCGTGCGCACAGCAGCCTATCAAGTTATATAATGGAGGGTTTTCCTTTTCCCTCAAACAGAAGAATGCAAACAAGAGGTATACATAACTTGTAGACAGGCGCTGATATGTTCTATTTTTTAGCGTACTTCTCCGCCGTGGATATAATCAGTGTACCATGCGGAGGAAAAACACATAAATAGTGAAGTACAGCTTATGTACAACAACATTTTAATGAACACCCTGCACCCTCTGGTAGGTTACAATCCAATCCTCCAGAAAAGTACAGATACAATTTTAAAAATTCCAAAGACAAAGTGATAAAATTTCATATGTGAGGTCCTCTGGGTGACTCAAAACAGTGGGGCAATTACTGGAGTAGGTGGAACTGAATCGCCAGTTCGTGTAGCGCATGTGAGAAAGTCCCGGGGCAGAATCACAGGTATCAGGTCCCTCTCGTCCCGGTGCCGCACTTCCTGGTCACTCCTGGGGGTCCTCTGGACTGACGCGTTTCGACTCCCGCTGGAGTCTTTTTCAAAGTCTCGAATGGGTATAGTGTGTTAGAATGTTCCTGCCGTCTTATGTGCTGGCTGCAATGTATTCAACCAATCACTGCGTGGTCTCCTGTCACTTCCGGGTTCCAGCCCGGACGTGACGCATGTTGTTTACCCGGCGTCTCCATGGTTACCGGGTGATAGTCGCGATACTTCCGGACTTCAGTCCGGTAGTGACGTGTCGCCTTAGTTGCAGGTTGCCTCGGTTACTGATGCTCAGGATATGGAAGCCAAGTGTCCGTTATTTGACTTCCGGAGCCCAGATCGGAAGTGACGTAGCGTGGGGTCTCCATGGTTACCTTAGTTGTTTGTACTCGCATTGTTTGTGCCGATACGTCACTTCCGTTCTTTGCTTTGTTTATTGCGTTACCATGGCTGAAAGCAAGGGAAACAATGTCAGCCGGTGATCTTATGTATATACTTTTTCTTATTTATATAAAGTGCCAGTGCATATACCATCCTCAACATTGGATTTATAAAGTGTCAGTTTAAATGCAGGGACACCAGTGTATACTCGCAATTTTTTCCAAAAACAAGTGACAGTGCTTATTACATTGTTAACAACAGTTCACGGTAGTGGTGCAGGTTATTAATGCACAAGCAGCTCCTTTTGATGACAAAGTGCCAGTGCATATTGGAGGTAATCGATAATTTAAAGTGACAGTGCTAGACAAAAGTTAAAAAGTTATGAAAAAAGTTATGAAAAACATGGTGCAGAATTATAAAAACCATTTTATTTCATAATCGGCATTGAGGCCTTTGGGTATCATAGTTCCTAATTCATATATTAGCTTCATCTCTGCTTTTGCTAGTTGGGTACCTAGGTCTCTTTGCCTCCAATGCCCTTTTATCCATTTCAGTCCGCAGAACCTTTTTATGCATGAAACATCCCTGTGGTGGCATTTGTCAAAGTGATTGGCTAAAGCATGGGTCTCCATGCCCTTTTTAATATTTCGGATGTGTTCACTGAGACGCACTTTGAACGGTCTGGCTGTTCGCCCGATATACCACATGTCACAGGTGCATTGTATACCATACACCACGTTTTTTGTGTTGCAGGTTATAAAATCTGCGATTTTAAATGGATGTGTATTTATTTCTATTTCACTGAGTCTCTGGCCTGACCCCTGGATGTGTCTACATCCTATACAAGTACCACATCTAAAAAAAACCTTCGACTTGATTGTAGTAAAGACCCTGTAATTGGACCACTATTACCATCCAAACCCAAATGCATATACCGGAAAGCCCCCAATCTGAGTTCAAAACAAGTTCATAGTGCCCTGCCCCCCAAAAAAGCCATTACTACAATCAAGTCGAAGGTTTTTTTTAGATGTGGTACTTGTATAGGATGTAGACACATCCAGGGGTCAGGCCAGAGACTCAGTGAAATAGAAATAAATACACATCCATTTAAAATCGCAGATTTTATAACCTGCAACACAAAAAACGTGGTGTATGGTATACAATGCACCTGTGACATGTGGTATATCGGGCGAACAGCCAGACCGTTCAAAGTGCGTCTCAGTGAACACATCCGAAATATTAAAAAGGGCATGGAGACCCATGCTTTAGCCAATCACTTTGACAAATGCCACCACAGGGATGTTTCATGCATAAAAAGGTTCTGCGGACTGAAATGGATAAAAGGGCATTGGAGGCAAAGAGACCTAGGTACCCAACTAGCAAAAGCAGAGATGAAGCTAATATATGAATTAGGAACTATGATACCCAAAGGCCTCAATGCCGATTATGAAATAAAATGGTTTTTATAATTCTGCACCATGTTTTTCATAACTTTTTTCATAACTTTTTAACTTTTGTCTAGCACTGTCACTTTAAATTATCGATTACCTCCAATATGCACTGGCACTTTGTCATCAAAAGGAGCTGCTTGTGCATTAATAACCTGCACCACTACCGTGAACTGTTGTTAACAATGTAATAAGCACTGTCACTTGTTTTTGGAAAAAATTGCGAGTATACACTGGTGTCCCTGCATTTAAACTGTCACTTTATAAATCCAATGTTGAGGATGGTATATGCACTGGCACTTTATATAAATAAGAAAAAGTATATACATAAGATCACCGGCTGACATTGTTTCCCTTGCTTTCAGCCATGGTAACGCAATAAACAAAGCAAAGAACGGAAGTGACGTATCGGCACAAACAATGCGAGTACAAACAACTAAGGTAACCATGGAGACCCCACGCTACGTCACTTCCGATCTGGGCTCCGGACGTCAAATAACGGACACTTGGCTTCCATATCCTGAGCATCAGTAACCGAGGCAACCTGCAACTAAGGCGACACGTCACTACCGGACTGAAGTCCGGAAGTATCGCGACTATCACCCGGTAACCATGGAGACGCCGGGTAAACAACATGCGTCACGTCCGGGCTGGAACCCGGAAGTGACAGGAGACCACGCAGTGATTGGTTGAATACATTGCAGCCAGCACATAAGTTGGCAGGAACATTCTAACACACTATACCCATTCAAGACTTTGAAAAAGACTCCAGCGGGAGTCGAAACGCGTCAGTCCAGAGGACCCCCAGGAGTGACCAGGAAGTGCGGCACCGGGACGAGAGGGACCTGATACCTGTGATTCTGCCCCGGGACTTTCTCACATGCGCTACACGAACTGGCGATTCAGTTCCACCTACTCCGGTAATTGCCCCACTGTTTTGAGTCACCCAGAGGACCTCACATATGAAATTTTATCACTTTGTCTTTGGAATTTTTAAAATTGTATCTGTACTTTTCTGGAGGATTGGATTGTAACCTACCAGAGGGTGCAGGGTGTTCATTAAAATTTTGTTGTACATAAGCTGTACTTCACTATTTATGTGTTTTTCCTCCGCATGGTACACTGATTATATCCACGGCGGAGAAGTACGCTAAAAAATAGAACATATCAGCGCCTGTCTACAAGTTATGTATACCTCTTGTTTGCAACTTTTACTTCTAGCCAGCACCGCTGTCTGCTTCAGCTATGCTGCGCTGCTCTGCTGTTATCCATCCTTCTAAGGGACACTACGCCCTGTCAGCCCCGCTGTCCATCTCCTTTTGGCTGCGCAGCTCTGCACTTAACCCTTTCCTGAGGGGAACTTCTTCTAACCGTTACTGGCTGTCTCTTTTTATATACTTGTCCTCGTGCTCCCTTTTGCCCGCTCCCTCCGCGAGCTTAATAACTTTATTTATATGTGCCTGTCGGCATGTCCGTTAGGGCTCAAATGTTCCTCCCCTACCATCAGGGGCATTAGGCTAGGCCGTGTCTAAAGTCTATGTGGGATTTCCTATTAGGACAGTCCAATTCCCTCTGAGAGGGGTTTCAGTCTATTATAGTAATAATAAATGTCTTTATTCCTTCTATGAAAGCCTTCTTTTGCCTTCTGTGAAGGCATTTATTTATAAATATGTCCAGCTCACATTTAATGTCCCCTGTGGGGATAACATATGTTTATAACATAACTTCATGTATGGCATCATATGCCCATAACCCACTGCATGCACATATATGTGGTTATCACATTTTTCCGGGGTGAAATCTTTGCATGTCCTCATGCAATTTACTACTTACATTACAAACATCAAAATATCACTACATATACACTTTGAACATTACAGAGAATTAAGAGAATCTACATTTTGACCATAAACTATTCTTCACTTAAAACATATATGATCAGTCTCTGAGGGGTTTTACCCCTCTGGTACTTCTATTGAGTCTGCTGGACATCTCCTCTACACCATCTTTATGGAGGAATGGGCCACGTTCCTCGGCCTCTCTTCTTCTCTCTGCGAGGAGTATTTCCCTAAGGCGCTGAAGATATGCTGGGTCTTGCATAGGATGATAGGGGACTTGTGGTATTGCGTCTTCTTCTGTACAGTCCTGGTATGGCTCAAGTTGGTTTCTGGGTACCATCTTAAGAAATTGGTGATCATCTCCATCTCTTTCTTCCACTACTTTCTCGGCCAGTTCATGTCGATGCTCGTGTTGGTTCACCCTATAGGTCTGTATAACTTCTGTCTCCTCGGGGAGGGTGTCAAGCTCTTGATTTGCTGCTCCGTTTCCCCTATCAAAAGGTTGCCGGTGGAATAATGGCGGTGGACTTCGGCACTGGATGGGTCTCTGCGGAGGGAACACTTCTTCCACTCTCTCCCCTTCACTTGCTTGGTCTGTTTTTATGCCTTCTCCACGAGACTCGGCAGCATCCTCTAATTTTGGCTGGTAAGACCATCTGCGGGACTGACGTCTGTTGGGAGCAAACCGGCTTCCTTTAACTGGTACACCGCCAGGGCCCGTCACGTTGGCTGCCTCTGCACCCTTTTCTCCTTCTACCACATCAAATTCAACCGTCTCGCCCTCTCCAACACTGCGCAGAGATTTCTGGGGGTTGTTTCTCTTTATGGCCGTCTGATGGACAAAGACATCCTTTTTTGTATCATTCCTGTGGATGAAGCCATACCTCTTCCGGACATTAAACCACGTGACAATTCCTTGTACCTGAGTAGCCAGCACTCTCTTCTCTACCTGGCTTCTCTGGCCATAGATAGTGTGCTGCATAATTCGGTTCAGAGTCTGAGGTTGGCTGTACGATCTTTGTGTCAGTGTCAAGATTAGCTCTTCCGGGCAATTTCTTAGGACATTCATTCCAATAATTATGGGCGGTAACCATTGTTCTTTAACGGCCGTAATTAAACATCCTTGATTGAGGAGGTGAGCTTGTCCGATCTTGATCTCAGCTTCAAAGTATCCGCAACACTCGATACGTTGTCCATTGCTGGCTAACAAATTCAACCCGGCCGGTGGTGTGGCTATTATACTTTCTTTCCTCCAATGCTTAATGAACTCATCCCATCGAATCGTAGTCACTTGTGACCCGGTATCCAACAATGCTGGTATGCTGACTCCATTCACCTTGATTTCAATGGTAGGGCAACACCCAATGAGTTTTGGTATCCATTCTTGCGGTGTGGGACCTTCTACTGAAGATTCTCCCGACGGTTGGTCACGGACCTCGGGAGTTCTGTTTAAATGTTCCGTACTGTGGCAATTTCGCTCAAAATGCCCGCTCTTTTGGCAAAGCCTGCAGATGGGTCTTCCTTGTTCATCGAATGTATCTGTAGGAAGTCGTCGAGAGCTCCATGAAGCATTTCTCCCATCATTTCCGTAACAGGGATCTCTCTCCATCTGCCAGGGTCTCTGTGATGTCTGCGTCTCTTTCAATGTTCTCAATTCTCGACAAAGATCAGTCATGCCTTGTGTCAATTCAGCAATTTGCTCTTTCATTTCTTCGATGGGGTCTTTAAAGGCAGCAGATTGAACTTGCTGAAAAACGGTTTCAACAGGTGCTTTCATGGTTCCCTTTTTGGGTTTATCGCCTAAAACCTTTACCATCAACTCCTTGAAGTCTGCAAAGCTTATAGGTGATTCTTGACGATGCAACATTTTTACTTGTCCTTTCGTATTTGCGTCGTAGATTCCATTGAGGAATTGATTAGTTAAGGTTTCATCTTCCTCAATTAATTCCCTAGGAGCACATGTCTTAATGTCCTGTAAGGCCTCTTGCAACTCCACTGCGTATTCCCGCAATGTTTCATTTGGTTGCTGCTTTCGGGAATAAAACTGTGCTTTTAATTCAGAGAAAGTCTTTGCATCAAACACTTTTGCCAACTTATTCAAGATGTCTGTTGCCGATCTTTTCTGACTTTTTGGCCATGACTTTACTTCCCTTTTTGCAAATCCTCTCAGTTGAGCCAATAGTATCTCTTTTTGTTGATTTTCATCTAATCTATATACTTGGAACATGGTTTCAATTTGTTCCCTAAAGTCGCGGAACGCATTAGTTTCAGTCATTCCACTATCTCCGGTATAAGTGGGAAGCCATGGCGCCCCCAAGTAATAGGGCATAGTTATCACTGCCGGTTTACGTGCCGTTGAACTTATTCTAGCCACTGCATCTCCTTGGTCCTCGTTGCCAAGCATATCTTCTTGTCTTTCCTGACTATCGTCTTGAGACATTTTGAGTGACGCTGGGTTGGGTTTTCTCCGCTTTTGATGAACGTATCCTGTTCGTCAGACGCCAATTGTGAAGTCCTTCACATGTACTGATCAGTATTCTTTTCCTGTGCAGATGTGCAGTTGGTGGTAGATAAATAATTTAGTATTTTTTGAATTAATAATTTATTCCTGTGTAACAAGTACCATCAATAAACATACAACATTAAATTTGCATATATGCATCAATAAATCTTACAATTGCAACTCAATTTTTATTACACAGGAACTGTAGTCTGCTGTCCTCCTCTATTCGCTTTTCTGCTCGAAACAACTCCTTAAAGAGAACAGGTTAACAACCCTACCTGTACTTGCTAAAATCAATAAACAGGTCAATACTTGTTTTAAATCAATTAACACACATTAATACCACATATAACTTGGATAGTAACCTTTGCATTATTATTGCGCAATAATGTATAATAAAATGAGTGTGCACTGGTCTCTGTCTATTATAAGGAAAAATAAGCGCTTTTAGTTTACAATGGTGTCCTTTCCTGAAGTTGTTAAAGTTCCTCACTGTGAATGGATTCGCACTGTGTATTTGTAATCCGTCAACCACGACTGTTTTATTAGGATAAATTCTGTTCAGTTAAATCACTGACTCCTTACTGGAAAGTGGTGAGAAGTAGAGGACTAATGAAAAATAAGATGGGCTGCTTAGGCAGGTGTGTCAACCCGACTGCTCTTTGTCTCCCTGACTCTTGGAATTATAATCGGCTTGTACCTTCCTGATAATGTGTTTGATTAACTTTCCATTAAACTGGCTGCGTGTGCTTTATTTTAATAAGCATTCATTCACTTGTTCTGTGGCTTGTAGTCCCTATTGTAGCCACAGTCCCCGAAATGGCTTCTACTTTGCTTGGCAGTCAAATCTGTGTATAAGATTGTATCAAGATTGCAATTAGGAAATACTGCTTCCCTAGCAGAAGATAGTCAAGTAACTGTCTTCCAGTTCTAGATTCCCTATGCTAGGGATGAATGCTTGCCAATCACACTGTTGGTGATAGATATATACATCACTAATCAGCTGCTGGTGCTTGCTGGAAAGGCAGCTGTGCGTTGGTTACCATCTGTAGATTTCTGAATCCCTCTGTGCTGTCGCTAAAATCACTATCTTTCTCTACGAAGTTGAGCTTGCTATCTATTGTCTCTTTGATACTGTGCCATAGAACTATATACTGCGAGAGTTCAGTGATAACTGCATGTTTAGCTAAATAGGCACTGTTCCTTTCCACAGCATGCTAGCAATTACTGTCCTGACAGCTGTCAATCACTGTCTATATACTGGCATCTGGGACTGGCTATCTCCTGTGTGGGCTGAACTGTTCTGTGTGTTGTGCGGTAGGAGGGATTGGGGATGGACTGGGCTGCTGACTGGGCTGAGCTTCTATTGTGCGGAAGGCTGACCCGAGGGGGGTACTGGACTGCCTAATGGGGCTGGCTCTCCACTCACCACTCCCCTCTCCGGCTAGTATGCTGCAGGGCTCTCCGGATCTCCGCCTCAGGATGCCGCCCTCTTGATGATGCGGCAGCCTCCAGCTGTCAGTCACCGCCCGGGATGTCCCTCAGCCGCCGCGTCACCGCTGAGCCTCCGATTTCAATAGCGCCGACGGCTTCCCGGGACTCTCTGCCTCTGGTGCCTGGTGGATGGAGTGCTTCACTTGGGCCGGTCTTCTGCTCCAGATGACGCCCGCCTCCTGTATGACGCTGCTCACTCCAGGACCGCCTTCTCAGCAGAGCAGAGATCTCCTCCGGCTCCCGGCTACACTGGGTAAGTATAACTTTTACTTCTAGCCAGCACCGCTGTCTGCTTCAGCTATGCTGCGCTGCTCTGCTGTTATCCATCCTTCTCAGGGACACTGCGCCCTGTCAGCCCCGCTGTCCATCTCCTTTTGGCTGCGCAGCTCTGCACTTAACCCTTTCCTGAGGGGAACTTCTTCTAACCGTTACTGGCTGTCTCTTTTTATATACTTGTCCTCGTGCTCCCTTTTGCCCGCTCCCTCCGCGAGCTTAATAACTTTATTTATATGTGCCTGTCGGCATGTCCGTTAGGGCTCAAATGTTCCTCCCCTACCATCAGGGGCATTAGGCTAGGCCGTGTCTAAAGTCTATGTGGGATTTCCTATTAGGACAGTCCAATTCCCTCTGAGAGGGGTTTCAGTCTATTATAGTAATAATAAATGTCTTTATTCCTTCTATGAAAGCCTTCTTTTGCCTTCTGTGAAGGCATTTATTTATAAATATGTCCAGCTCACATTTAATGTCCCCTGTGGGGATAACATATGTTTATAACATAACTTCATGTATGGCATCATATGCCCATAACCCACTGCATGCACATATATGTGGTTATCACACATACACTAACACACCTAATATACATAACACTGATCTATATGTCACACTGCTAACACACCAGCTCACATGGGGGAGAGAGCATTACACAATATTACACTACACATACACTAACACACCAAATATACATAAATGTAAAAGCAGGGTTGCCAACCCTCCTGGAATAGCCAAGAGGATCCTGAAAATCAGGTCCCCCTCCCGTACCCCCAGAAAGGTGGGCAACCCCCCCCGGATTCCGGCGGACACCCTTCCGCCCCTCATGTACCTGATGGCTGCATTGGCTGAAGCTTTAAATTGACGCGATTAGCGGATTTTTGGCGGAAGGGGCTAAATGTGAAAATCGCATGTATTTAGCCCCGCCCCCTCATCGGAGACCCGCACATTGCGGGATTTTCATTACTGGGGGCAGGAACTGATGATGTCTCCATCAAGCCCCGCCCCCAGAAGTGATGCTGACAGGAGATTGTAAAAGTCAGCAACCCTGTGTAACACTAAGACCAGATGAGTAAATCAGCCATATAGAGACACCTTTATTCTGTATCTGACATGTTATACCAGTGATTCACATGTGATATTATTACAGATGACTCATCTATAAATCTAAGTGTATCCTAACTGCCGGCAAAGACCCCACACCAGAATACAGGCACAGGCCTGGCGGGACATGGGGCTGTGTTATATACAGGGAGCGCTATATAATCACCACTAGTAATATAACATATAATACAGTATAAATCTAAGTGTATCCTAACTGCCGGCAAAGACCCCACACCAGAATACAGGCGCAGGCCTGGCGGGACATGGGGCTGCGGTATATACAGGGAGCGCTATATAATCACCACTATTAATATAACATATAATACAGTATAAATCTAAGTGTATCCTAACTGCCGGCAAAGACCCCACACCAGAATACAGGCGCAGGCCTGGCGGGACATGGGGCTGTGTTATATACAGGGAGCGCTATATAATCACCACTATTAATATAACATATAATACAGTATAAATCTAAGTGTATCCTAACTGCCGGCAAAGACCCCACACCAGAATACAGGCGCAGGCCTGGCGGGACATGGGGCTGCGGTATATACAGGGAGCGCTATATAATCACCACTATTAATATAACATATAATACAGTATAAATCTAAGTGTATCCTAACTGCCAGCAAAGACCCCACACCAGAATACAGGCGCAGGCCTGGTGGGACATGGGGCTGCGTTATATACAGGGAGCGCTATATAATCACCACTATTAATATAACATATAATACAGTATAAATCTAAGTGTATCTTAACTGCCGGCAAAGACCCCACACCAGAATACAGGCGCAGGCCTGGTGGGACATGGGGCTGCGTTATATACAGGGAGCGCTATATAATCACCACTATTAATATTACATATAATACAGTATAAATCTAAGTGTATCCTAACTGCCGGCAAAGACCCCACACCAGAATACAGGCGCATGTGTAGACACCCAATAGGCAGGGAGTTACCTTATGAATGCGGTGGGGAAGTACTTCCCCGATCTCTGGATCTCAGTCGGGAGTCTTCTTGGGATGCAGGAATGGACACAGAACACTCGACTATCGGGTGAGGTTGACCTTTTATTTTCAAAGCGGTCACTACGGACATCAACCTCTATCAGTTATTACTTCACAATATTTTCACAACAAGTAGACAACGTGCAACAGTGTAGAAATGTCCTACTATACTTTTAGATAATACACAGAAAGAAAGGCTTCACTATATGGTTAGACATTACACTTTAGCAAACGTTTTACCACATTATTAGACAATACACTTAAGGAAATGTTTTACCATATTATTAGACAATACACTTAAGGAAATGTTTTACCATATTATTCAACAATATGCTTTGGGCTCCCGTGCAAACTAAGGTTACTGCTAACTAGAGTCCCGAATTACAGGCCCTAATGACCTGACCCGTGCACAGGGATTTCGGTGGGGCCCAAACGGTGGTCCTATTGGCAGAGGGGTCACTGGGTTGGGACATGGACAAATCCTGATTAGGGGCCTTATTTTGGTTCATTCTTTCTGACAAAATCCTTCTTAGATGGACAAAACCATGTGCACTGCAGGGGGGCAGATGTAACATGTGCAGAGAGAATTAGATTTGGGTGGGGTTTTACTTCAAAGTGAGATCTATATTGCAGTGTAAAAATAAAGCAGTCAGTATTTACCCTGCACAGAAACAAAATAACTCACCCAAATCTAATTATCTCTGCACATGTTACATCTGCCCCCCTGCAGTGCACATGGTTTTGTCCATCTAAGAAGGATTTTGTCAGAAAGAATGAACCAAAATAAGGCCCTTGATCCGGGAGGATTAGGTCAGTCTCAGGAGCGGTAAGGAGGCCTATTGGCCCTTATAGTTACTAGTTTCCTTACCGGCGAGGGGGAAATGTGGGTAGTGGTGCTCCAGCAATGTCTCTCTCCTACAATAGTGTGCAGGCTAGGCTCGTGGAGCTGCACTACAGCTTGCTGGCAAGTGAGGTGGAATGGCTGCAAAGCCTAACAGGTTCCATAGTTAGTACTGCAGGGGGACAGGTCTCCTTGCATGTGTTCCTCTCCTCTATGTATGGGGGTGGCAGTATGACTTGCCCCAGGGGCAGACTTACGGTTAGGCAGGCACTGTCTGCGGCTGGCTCAGTTGATTCAGGGCAGCTGGCCCTCTCTCTCTCTCTCTGTTGGTGGCTCAATAGGGGTCACTCATCCTGTGACACCCTGGATGCGGCTGGTGGACCCTGCGGCAGTCGGGGCCACAACCCTCCAGGCGGCCTCTCTGCTGCCCAGCTTGTCATTGGGGTGGGCAAGGGTCACGCGCTCCTGTGTGCCGTTTCTCTCTCCCCGCAGTTGGCTGGGGTCAGCGGGGGTCACGCGCTTCTTTGCGCCGCGTCCCGGCGTGTGTCTGGGGGGTCAGCGGGGGTCACCTGGCGGTGCTGCTGCGGCTGGGAGCGGTCGGGTGCTCTGCTACTGGGGAGGTCAGCGGGGGTCACCTGGCGGTGGGCGGCAGTGTCTGCTGCGCCGCGTCTTCTCCTCTCCCCGGCTGGATGAGGCTGCTTGCTGGGGAGGTCAGCGGGAGTCACAGCTCTCCCGCGCTGTCACTCTGCCCGGCTGCGGCGGTACAGACGCGCCGCGTCTCTTCTCTCTCTCTCTGATGTCCCCGGCTGCTTGTTTCTTCTCCCGCCAGGCTCCAGCACTCCACGTGAGTTCAGCCCCTCTCTCCTTCCTCTCCCCGTCTGTCCGCCTCTTCCTCCTCCTGTGCCAATCGGAACCCCTCCTGGCCTGTCATTCACTGGCTGCCGGCCTGGCCGTGTTAACCCTGCATGTGCTGGTCTGCTGGGGGCATGTTAACCCAACCTTTGCTGGGGCTTACACATGCCTGGTGGGACATGGGGCTGCGTTATATACAGGCAGGGCCGTTTCTACAGGCGGACAAGCCGTGCAGCAGCCCCGGGCGCCCGGCCGGCAGCTGAGCTCCCCACAACGCCGCCGCCGCCTCCAAGTCTCCCCCGCCTCCTCCAAGTCCCCCCCCCCGCAACGAACAGGCGCACAGGTGAGCAGGTGAGCCCCGGGGGAGGGGAGCGCATCGCTCATCTCTCCTTCCCCTCGCTCACTGTGTCATTAGGCTGGCAGCCAATCAGAGGACCTCGCGGGCTGGTAGCCAATCAGGAGCCAGCCCGCGAGAATGGCTGCCGGCTTAGGGACACATCGAAAGCAGCAGCAGCAGCATGCAGCGGCGGGGGAATGGAGGAGGAGAGTGAGTGAGAGAAGAGAGTGAGTTGTGCTGCTGGCACTTTGGGGGCATATATGTGGCACTTTGGGGGCATATATGTGGCCCTTTGGGGGCATATCTGCAACACTGTAGGGGCATATCTGGCACTGTGGGGGCATATGTGTGGCACTAGGGGCATATTTGGCACTGTGGGGGATATATATGTGGCATTGTGGGGGCATATCTGGCACTGTATGGGCATATGTGTGTCACTGTGGGGGCATATGTGTGTCACTGGGGGCATATGTGTGTCACTGTGGGGGCATATCTGGTACTGGGGACATATCTGGCACTAGGGGCATATTTGGCACTGTGGGGGATATATATGTGGCATTGTGGGGGCATATGTGTGTCACTGTGGGGGCATATGTGTGTCACTGGGGGCATATGTGTGTCACTGTTGGGGCATATGTGTGTCACTGTGGGGGCATATCTGTCACTAGAGGCATATCTGGCACTATGAGGGCATATATATGTGGCACTGTGGGGGCATAGCTGTGGCACTGTGGGGGCATATGTGTGGCACTGTGGGGGCATATGTGTGGCACTGTGGGGGCATATTAGTAAACGGCATGAGTTGTGCGGCAGCGGCATGTGGGGCATAATGTGTAATAGGCATTACGGTGTGGGGAGTATTGTGTAATTGCCATCACAGTGTGGGGTGTAACGGGCATCATAATGTGTAATTGTCATCATGGTGTGCGGCGTAATGTGTAATTGTCATCACGGTGTGCGGCGTAATGTGTAATTGTCATCACGGTGTGCGGCGTCATGGATAAATAGTGTATAATGATTCAAGTAACCTGTCATTGTTTGGCCTCGATCTGTGAGGCGTACTAGGTCACTGCGTGGGCCTTTATATTTTTATGTCACTGTGTGGCCTTCAGCCTGCCAACTAAAGTGCGGGAGTACAATGACAATTCCTGCGGTAACCAATGTCTGGTGATGCAGGCTGCAAAGGTGAGTTGTAAGGTAATTGTTTTCCTGCTAGACCACGCCCTTATATTAAGCCATGGCCATTTGAAAAATAAACCACGCCCCCTATTTTGCCGCGCGCGCAATTTCTTCTATGTCGTGTTGACTTTTTGGGGGGGGGGGGGCATTTTTATTCCATTGCCCTGGGAGCTAAATTGTCTAGAAACAGCCCTGTATACAGGGAGCACTAAATAATTATACCACTATTAATATAACATATAATACAGTATAAATCTAAGTGTACCCTAACTGCCGGCAAAGACCCCACACCAGAATACAGGCGCAGGCCTGGTGGGACATGGGGCTGCGTTATATACAGGGAGCGCTATATAATCACCACTATTAATATAACATATAATACAGTATAAATCTAAGTGTATCCTAACTGCCAGCAAAGACCCCACACCAGAATACAGGCGCAGGCCTGGCGGGACATGGGGCTGCGTTATATACAGGGAGCTCTATATAATCACCACTATTAATATAACATATAATACAGTATAAATCTAAGTGTATCCTAACTGCCGGCAAAGACCCCACACCAGAATACAGGCGCAGGCCTGGCGGGACATGGGGCTGCGGTATATACAGGGAGCGCTATATAATCACCACTATTAATATAACATATAATACAGTATAAATCTAAGTGTATCCTAACTGCCGGCAAAGATCCCACACCAGAATACAGGCGCAGGCCTGGTGGGACATGGGGCTGTGGTATATACAGGGGGCGCTATATAATCACCACTATTAACCCCTTCCCGACATTTGACGTATATATACGTCATGGCCGGGATGTACTTCCCGACACATGACGTATATATACGTCATGACTTTAAACTGTCCCCGCGTCTATAGACGCGGGGACAGAGGGACGATGTCTGCTGTCGCCCCCCCGTCGGCGATCGCTGTGATTGGCTGTTCAATGTGAACAGCCATTCGCAGCGTTTTCCTGTGTTACCGGCGAATCAGACGCTCGGTAACACAGGTGTCAATCACCGCCGGGTGTGAGGGGGCATGAGGGGGTCATCGGTGACGACGACACCTCACCCCACCTGCCCCCAAGGCTGTGATTGGTCCGTCGGACCGACGGACCAATCACAGCCATGGCGCGCCATTTAAACTAACGGTGACTGCGCTGCAGACGCCTTTCCGGTCTGGAATTGCGTGCAGAGCGGTCACCGGCCAATCTGTCGTGATATACATACCTGAACCTTGCCTGATACTTACCTGATCACCGCTGGTAGCGTGCTGCCAGCAGCTGGATGCTTCCTGGATCTTGTGACTTCCTGTGTGCTGCTGCTGCAGTGTCATAGAGTCACAGATAGTGATAGATAGTCAGAGATAGTCAGAGATAGTGAGAGATAGTGACAGAGAGTGATAGAGAGTGATAGAGAGTGCTATATTTGTGTCTGCTGCACCCCCTTTTGTGCTGATCACTATATCTGAGCTGATTAGCAACTTTTTGGGGGTGCAGAGGTTTTTTTTTATATATATACCTGTCAGTTGCACCAAAGGTTGTGCTGCCTGTGCAACTGACTGCTGCCCCCCCTGCTGCCCCCCCTTTTGTGCTGATCAGTTTAAATTAATTAAGATCGGCAACTTTTTGGGGGTCCAGGGTTTCTTTTTTATATATATACCTGTCAGTTGCACCAAAGGTTGTGCTGCGTGTGCAACTGACTGCTGCCCCCCCTTTTGTGCTGATCAGTTTAAATTAATTAATCAGCAACTTTTTGGGGGTCCAGGGTTTTTTTTTTTTATATATACCCTGTCAGGTTGCACCCACAGTTGTGTGCCTGCTGCCCCTCACTGCTAATCAGTGTTGCATCACTGCATCACTGATCTGCAGTTGTTGTTTTTTTTGGAGAGTGCAGTGGGGTTTTGTTTTTACACCCACGTTGCTTTTGTGGGTGTCCTGTGGCCGCTGAGCGCTGATCAGTGACGTACAATCACTGAACAGCATTTTTGGCACAGGGTTGATATCATTTTTTTTCTGCAGTTTTTTTAAATTTTTTTTTTTTTTGGAGAGTGCTGTGGTATATTTTTTAAAATTGTTTTTACACCCACGTTGCTTTTGTGGGTGTCCTGTGGCCGCTGATCAGTGACGTACATCACTGAACAGCATTTTTGGCACAGGGTTGATATAATTTTTTTTCTGCAGTTTTTTTAAATTGTTTTTTTGTTTTTGTTTTTACACCCACGTTGCTTTTGTGGGTGTCCTGTTGCCTTTGAGCGCTGTTCAGTGACGGACGTTACTGACCAACATCTGTGCTCAATTTTTGGCGCAGGACCTTTTTTTTTTTTTTTTTTTTTAACCCCTTCAATTTTTTTTTTTTTATTGGGATCAAATTCCTGTATAAAGTATTTTTTTTTTCTGCACTACATACACACTACACACTACATACCCCCCGTGTTGAAATAAAGTTTGTACCCCCCCTACACTATACACGTGTTGAAACATTACACTTACAGAAACACAAAAATAAAAATGTCATCCCAAATGTCATCCCAGTCATCCAGAAGAATGTATTCAGCGGAGGAGGCATATGCCATGCTTGCCTCTGACTCTGACACAGCCAGTGATGCAAGCGGGGAATTTGAAGGATTCGTCTTAAGCTCCTCTTCCTCCTCTGGTGATGAGGGACCCCCTCAAAGACGCCCCCGTAGAGCAGCTGAGACCCCCCCCAAATGATTGATCCCGTATGGACCCCACCACCAGACAATTTTGAGCCCCAGGTTCCTGAGTTTTTGGCCATCCCAGGAATCCAATTTGATTCAACAGGTCTCAGAGAAATTGACTTTTTCAAATTATTTTTCTCTGATGATTTTATAAATTTAATGGTGGACCAAAGTAATTTATATGCCCAGCAGTTTATTGCTCAAAACCCCACGTCATCATTTGCTAGGTGGACCCCTGTAGATGCAGTAGAGATGATGACGTTTTGGGGTCTGGTGTTACATATGGGCATAGTAAAAAAGCCAGAAATTAGGCAATATTGGAGTACAGATGTTCTGTACAGCACCCCATTTTACCGTATGGCCATGACTCGGACTCGTTTTGAGACAATCCTTCAATTTTTACATTACACCGATAATGCACAGTGCCCACCCAGAGATGATCCCACCTTTGACCGGCTATTCAAAGTCAGGCCGGTCATTGATCATTTCAGTGCCAAATTTGCAGAGATGTACATCCCTGAAAAATTTATTTGTATCGACGAGTCCCTTATACATTTTAAAGGAAGGGTTAAATTCCGCCAGTACCTTCCCAATAAGAGGGCAAGGTATGGCATAAAAATGTATAAGCTGTGTGAAAGCACCTCAGGGTACACCCACAGGTTTAGGGTATATGAAGGGAAGGATTCAACAATTGAACCGGCAGAATGCCCCCCCTCCCTCGTAGGTGTTAGTGGATAAATTGTCTGGGATTTAGTGCACCCCTTCCTGGATAAAGGTTATCACCTCTATGTGGATAACTTTTACACTAGCATCCCCCTGTTTAAGGCCCTTGGTTCAAGAGGTACAGCAGCTTGCGGTACTGTGCGCAAGAACCAAAGAGGCCTCCCAAAAACGCACATCGCCCAAGTAATGAGAAGGGGTGAAAGCAGGGCACAATCCACCGAAAATATGTTGTTGGTCAAATATAAGGACAAGAGGGATGTCCTTATACTGACAACAATTCATGGAGACAGTACCACCTCCGTCCCTGTACGAGGTACCAGTACCCACACCTCAAAACCTAATTGTATCCTAGATTACAATAGGTACATGGGCGGAGTGGATCTTTCAGATCAGGTACTGAAGCCGTACAGTCCCCTGCGGAAAACAAAAATCTGGTACAAGAAGCTGGCCGTGTATATCATCCAGATGGCACTGTATAACGCTTACGTGCTATTCCGTTCTACCGGCCAGAGGGGGACATTTATGCACTTTCAAGAGGAAGTCATAAAGGGCCTAATATTTGGGAACCAGCAGGCAGAGGGCCCCAGTACTTCTAGTACTGGCCCCCGTATTGTACCAGGGCAGCATTTTCCTAACGAAATCCCCTCCACTGCAAGAAAGGGCAGGACACAAAAAAGGTGCAAAGTTTGCTATAAAAAGGGAATAAGAAAGGATACTATTTTCCACTGTGAAACTTGCCCCGACAAACCCGGCCTATGTATAAAGGAGTGTTTTAAAATATACCACACATCTATGGATTATTAGGTTCATCATTTCACCGTACTTCGGGGGTCTTGCTAATGCCACATAGCACCCACCATTCATTCCACCAGAATCTGAGCTGCAAAATCCAAAAATCACTCCTTCCCTTCTGAGTCCTGCCATGCACCCAACTGGTATTTTTTGGTCACATATGAGGCATTGCCATACTCGGGAGAAATTGGGGCACAGATTTTGGGGTGCTTTTTCTCCTTCATACCTTATGAAAATGAAAAATTTTGAGCCAGAACTGCATTTTTGTGTAAAAAAATGTAATTTTTCATTTTCACTGCCCAGTTGTATCAAAATTGGTGAAACCCCTGGGGGTTTGAAATGTACACTATACCCCTAGATGAATTCCCTGAGGGGTGTTGTTTGCAAAATGGGGTCACTTGTGGGGGGGTTCCACTGTATTGGTGCTTTGGGGGTCTTGCTAATGCGACATAGCACCCACCAACATTCCACCAGAATCTGTGCTGCAAAATCCAAATATCACTCCTTCCCTTCTGAGTCCTGCCATTTTTTGGTCACACATGAGGCATTGCCGTACTCGGGAGAAATTGGGGCACAGATTTTGGGGTGCTTTGTCTCCTTCATTCCTTGTGAAAATGAAAAATTTTGAGCCAGAACTGCATTTTTGTGTAAAAAAATTTAATTTTTCATTTTCACTGCCCAGTTGTATCAAAATTGGTGAAACCCCTGGGGGTTTGAAATGTACACTATACCCCTAGATGAATTCTCTGAGGGGTGTAGTTTGCAAAATGGGGTCACTTGTGGGGGGGTTCCACTGTATTGGTGCTTTGGGGGTCTTGCTAATGCGACATAGCACCCACCAACATTCCACCAGAATCTGTGCTGCAAAATCCAAATATCACTCCTTCCCTTCTGAGTCCTGCCATTTTTTGGTCACATGTGAGGCATTGCCGTACTCGGGAGAAATTGGGGCACAGATTTTGGGGTGCTTTGTCTCCTTCATTCCTTGGGAAAATGAAAAATTTTGAGCCAGAACTGCATTTTTGTGTAAAAAATTTAATTTTTCATTTTCACTGCCCAGTTGTACCACAATTGGTGAAACCCCTGGGGGTTTGAAATGTACACTATACCCCTAGATGAATTCCCTGAGGGGTGTAGTTTGCAAAATGGGGTCACTTTTGGGGGGGTTCCACTGTATTGGTGCTTCGGGGGTCTTGCTAATGCGACATCGCAGACTGTTAAATAAACTTGAAAGCTTGGGATTGGATTCTAAGATAGTTGAATGGATAAGAGCGTGGTTGCAGGACAGAAAACAGAGAGTTGTAGTAAACGGAGTACAGTCAAAGGAGGGAAAGGTTACAAGTGGAGTACCCCAGGGATCTGTACTTGGACCGGTGCTTTTTAATATCTTTATTGGTGATATTGCAAATGGAATTGAGGGTAAAATGTGCCTTTTTGCAGATGACACAAAGGTATGCAACAGGGTAGACACACCAGGAGGGGTAAAACAAATGATTGAGGATCTAGGCAGATTAGAGAAATGGTCAAGAGAATGGCAACTACAGTTTAATGCCAAAAAATGCAAAATCATGCACTTGGGTCTCAGAAATCCAAAGACTCAATATAGTATAAATGGCACTATAATGGAAACTACTGAGGAAGAGAGGGATCTAGGTGTCACCATTTCAGGGGACTTAAAAGCAGGTAGGCAATGTAACAAAGCAATGAAGAAGGCAAGTCAGATGCTTGGTTGCATAGGGAGAGGTATCAGCAGTAGAAAGAAAGAAGTAATAATGCCACTGTATAGGTCATTGGTACGACCTCACCTAGAGTATTGTGTTCAGTTCTGGAGGCCATATCTCCAGAAGGATATAAATACATTAGAGACTGTACAAAGAAGAGCAACTAAAATGGTGCATGGCCTACATCACAAAACGTATCAGGAAAGACTAAAAGATCTTAATATGTATACTTTAGAGCAGAGAAGGGAAAGGGGGGACATGATAGAAACTTTCAAATATATCAAGGGCTTTAACAAGGTACAGGTGGGAGACATTCTTCACAGGAAGAGGAGCAACAGAACACGAGGACATGCACTGAAACTAGAGGGAGGAAGATTCAGGGGAAATGCGAGGAAGAATTTTTTCACAGAAAGAGTAGTAGATAAGTGGAATAGCCTCCCAACAGAGGTGGTAGACGCAAATACAGTAGTACAATTTAAACATGCTTGGGATAAGCATATTGATATCCTTACAAAAAAATAAGGATCAAATATGGTTTGAGGTAACATGTTTAAAAAAAAAGGGGCAGACTAGATGGGCCAAGTGGTTCTTATCTGCCGTCAAATTCTATGTTTCTATGTTTCTATGACATAGCACCCACCAACATTCCACCAGAATCTGAGCTGCAAAATCCAAAAATCACTCCTTCCCTTCTGAGTCCTGCCATGCACCCAAATGGTATTTTTTGGTCACATGTGAGGCATTTCCGTACTCGGGAGAAATTGGGGCACAGATTTTGGGGTGCTTTGTCTCCTTCATTCCTTGTGAAAATGAAAAATTTTGAGCCAGAACTGCATTTTTGTGTAAAAAATGTAATTTTTCATTTGCACAGCCCAGTTGTATCAAAATTGGTGAAACCCCTGGGGGTTTGAAATGTACACTATACCCCTAGATGAATTCCCTGAGGGGTGTAGTTTGCAAAATGGGATCACTTGTGGGGGGTTCCACTGTATTGGTGCTTCGGGGGTCTTGCTAATGCGACATAGCACCCACCAACATTCCACCAGAATCTGAGCTGCAAAATCCAAAAATCACTCCTTCCCTTCTGAGTCCTGCCATGCACCCAAATGGTATTTTTTGGTCACATGTGAGGCATTGCCGTACTCGGGAGAAATTGGGGCACAGATTTTGGGGTGCTTTGTCTCCTTCATTCCTTGTGAAAATGAAAAATTTGGAGCCAGAACTGCATTTTTGTGTAAAAAATTTAATTTTTCATTTTCACTGCCCAGTTGTACCACAATTGGTGAAACCCCTGGGGGTTTGAAATGTACACTATACCCCTAGATGAATTCCCTGAGGGGTGTAGTTTGCAAAATGGGGTCACTTGTGGGGGGGGTTCCTAACTTTTAGCATCTAATGGTGCCTAGAAACCTACATGGTGCCTAAAAAATAATCTCATAAAAAGGAGGCTCCAAAATCAAGTAGGTGCTCCTTCTATTATGAAGCCTGTGGTTTGGTCAACGTGCACACTAGGGCCACATATAGGATATTTATGAAAACAAAAGAATTGGGGGAATCAATTTTTAGTCACATTTCTCTAGTAAAATCTACTGTGTTCCTTAGAAAAATGTATTAAAATTGCAAATCTGCAAAAAAAATGAAATTTTGAAATTTCACCTACACTTTGTTTTAATTCCTGTGAAACACCTAAAGGGTTAACAAACTTCCAAAATGCTGTTTTGAATACTGTGAGGGGTGCAGTTTTTGAAATGGCATCATTTATGGGGGTGTCTCACATACAAGTCCCTCAAAGTCACATCAGAACTGAACTGGTCCCTAAAAAAATCAGTGTTTGAAATTTTCTTGAAAATTTGAGAATTTGCTATTCATATTTTAAGCATCCTAGTGTCCAAAAATTTTAAAAGGAAGTTGAAATAATGATGGAAACATAAAGTAGACATATGGTCTATGTTAGTTATTAACTATTTTGAGTGGTATGATTATTTGTCTCACAAGCAGAAAATTTAACATTTTGAAAATTGCTAAATTTTCCATTTTTTTACGACATTTTGGTATTTTTCACAAAAAAACACAGACTGTATCGACCTAAATTTACCACTAACTTGAAGTACAATGTGTCACGAGAAAACAATCTCAAAATCACTGGGATAAGTAAAAGCAAAAAAAAGTTATCCCCACTTAAGTGATACATGTCAGATTTGAAAAAAAGGGCTTTGTCAGGAAGGCAAAAACTGGCTGCGTCAGGAAGGGGTTAATATAACATATAATACAGTATAAATCTAAGTGTATCCTAACTGCCGGCAAAGACCCCACACCAGAATACAGGCGCAGGCCTGGCGGGACATGGGGCTGCGTTATATACAGGGAGCGCTATATAATCACCACTATTAATATAACATATAATACAGTATAAATCTAAGTGTATCCTAACTGCCGGCAAAGACCCCACACCAGAATACAGGCGCAGGCCTGGTGGGACATGGGGCTGAAGTATATACAGGGAGCGCTATATAATCACCACTATTAATATAACATATAATACAGTATAAATCTAAGTGTATCCTAACAGCCGGCAAAGACCCCACACCAGAATACAGGCGCAGGCCTGGTGGGACATGGGGCTGCGTTATATACAGGGAGCTCTATATAATCACCACTATTAATATAACATATAATACAGTATACATCTAAGTGTATCCTAACTGCCGGCAAAGACCCCACACCAGAATACAGGCGCAGGCCTGGCGGGACATGGGGCTGCGGTATATACAGGGAGCGCTATATAATCACCACTATTAATATAACATATAATACAGTATAAATCTAAGTATATCCTAACTGCCGGCAAAGACCCCACACCAGAATACAGGCGCAGGCCTGGTGGGACATGGGGCTGCGGTATATACAGGGAGCGCTATATAATCACCACTATTAATATAACATATAATACAGTATAAATCTAAGTGTATCCTAACAGCCGGCAAAGACCCCACACCAGAATACAGGCGCAGGCCTGGTGGGACATGGGGCTGCGTTATATACAGGGAGCTCTATATAATCACCACTATTAATATAACATATAATACAGTATACATCTAAGTGTATCCTAACTGCCGGCAAAGACCCCACACCAGAATACAGGCGCAGGCCTGGCGGGACATGGGGCTGCGGTATATACAGGGAGCGCTATATAATCACCACTATTAATATAACATATAATACAGTATAAATCTAAGTATATCCTAACTGCCGGCAAAGACCCCACACCAGAATACAGGCGCAGGCCTGGTGGGACATGGGGCTGCGGTATATACAGGGAGCGCTATATAATCACCACTATTAATATAACATATAATACAGTATAAATCTAAGTGTATCCTAACTGCCAGCAAAGACCCCACACCAGAATACAGGCACAGGCCTGGTGGGACATGGGGCTGCGGTATATACAGGGAGCGCTATATAATCACTACTATTAATATAACATATAATACAGTATAAATCTAAGTGTATCCTAACTGCCAGCAAAGACCCCACACCAGAATACAGGCGCAGGCCTGGTGGGACATGGGGCTGCGGTATATACAGGGAGCGCTATATAATCACTACTATTAATATAACATATAATACAGTATAAATCTAAGTGTATCCTAACTGCCAGCAAAGACCCCACACCAGAATACAGTTACAGGCCTGGCGGGACATGGGGCTGTGTTATATACAGGGAGCACTATATAATCACCACTATTAATATAACATATAATACAGTATAAATCTAAGTGTATCCTAACTGCCAGCAAAGACCCCACACCAGAATACAGGCGCAGGCCTGGTGGGACATGGGGCTGCGGTATATACAGGGAGCGCTATATAATCACCACTATTAATATAACATATAATACAGTATAAATCTTAGTGTATCCTAACTGCCAGCAAAGACCCCACACCAGAATACAGTTACAGGCCTGGCGGGACATGGGGCTGTGTTATATACAGGGAGCACTATATAATCACCACTATTAATATAACATATAATACAGTATAAATCTAAGTGTATCCTAACTGCCGGCAAAGACCCCACACCAGAATACAGGCGCAGGCCTGGCGGGACATGGGGCTGTGTTATATACAGGGAGCGCTATATAATCACCACTATTAATATAACATATAATACAGTATAAATCTAATGCTGTGTACACACAGGCTGATATGGCTTCCGATGTTGCCGATATAGTGAACATCGGAAGCCATATCGGATGCATATCCCATACTGATTGTATGGTTTTATAGGGCTTGCGAGCCCGATGCGTGCTCCCGTGTGAGTTACAATCGGTGGTGAGATAGTGAGGGGAGCCAAGACTATGTGGTGTGAATCTCATGCTCACCTTCCGATTTTCCGGGACCTGTCATTCATCCTGCCGTCGCCCTCTTCTATGCAGTCCCAGGCGGCAAAAGAAGAAGCAGCAAGACGGGGAGCGGCTCGCAGGGGCGGAACTACCGGGGCCCAAGAGGATAAAGAGGTCTGCCCGGCATGATTTTTTTTCATGTGCGCTGTCTGTAAGCGGGCTGTCGTCCTGCCCGCCATGTATCTGGATAGCGCCCACAGGTAGGCATGCTGGATGGTGGCGGCCACAGCACCTTAACCCCCCCTCCCCCGTGTAGCCGGATAGCGGCGGCCGTGGGTAGAAGCCCCCGCCCCGTGCAGCTGGATAGTGGAGCGGCCGGCGGGTAGCACCCCCACCCTCCCTTGGAGCTTAACCCTCCCCACCTCCCACTTGCAGCTGGATTGGATCGATAGTGCAGCTCGCTGGTAGCACCCCCCGCCACCCCGGCGCTCACACAAGCCTGCCAGCTTCTCCCCCAGCAGGGATAGGATTTGCTGAGCCTGTCCCCAGCAGCGGCCGGCATCCTGGGTACATACCTCCCAACTTTTGACCTAAAGAAATAGGGACACTCGCGCGGCGAAGCCGCGTGAGCGCCCGAAAAGGGGGCGGGGCGTATGCAAATGAGGGTGCGGCTTATGCTAATTAGCCGCAACCTCATTTTCATACGAGAATAGACGCTGTGCGCATGCCTACGGGGTCAAGATAGGTAAGTATATGCATGAAAGGGCTCCGTGTGTAATAAAGTTTTATTTTTCTGGCGTCAGTGTGTTTTTATTTAACTATTGCTTCTGCTGTGGAACTAAGAGTCCCAGCAAGCCTATTAATGGGCCGCATGCTGGGACTTGTGGTTCTCCAAGTCCCAGTATGCAGTGCAGGCTTGCTGGGACTCATAGTTTCACAGCAGAACCCAATGGTTTATTCTATCTTTTACAAAAAAATCAGCCCGGACACCGGACCCCCGGACCAGGACGCCAGACCAGGATGCCGGAACCCAGGATCCCAGACCAGGACCGATGGCTACCTACGGGCTCAAGATAGGTAAGTATCAGTATGTATGCGCTTTGTGTGTATTAAAGTTTTATTTTTCTTATGTGTCAGTGTGCTTTTATTTAACTATTGGTTTTGTTGTGGAACTAAGAGTCCCAGCAAGCACATTAATCGGCCGCATGCTGGAACTTGTGGTTCTACAAGTCCCAGTTTGCATTCCAGGCTTGCTGGGACTCATAGTTCCACAACAAAACCCAATGGTTTAATCTATTTTTTTTAAACTTTATCAGCCCGGTGGCCACCGCACAGGGCCACCGGGGACAGCATCTGGCTTCAGCCTGGCCAGGTAAGTCCTGGAGGGGGGCCCTTTATTGGGGGGTCCCTACTCCCCCAGGGCCCCTGGCCAGGCTGACCGGTCACAGGGATGAATGCTTTGGCCAGGGGGGACTTGTATTATAAAGTCTCCCCCCCTGGCTGCGGCATTACCCTGCTGGTTGGTTGGGCCTGGGGCTGGTTCTTAAAATATGGGGAACCCCACGCCGTTTTTTTCATTTATTTATTTATTTTTCTATATTTACACTGAAGCCTGCACGGATCTGACTGATCCGTGCAGGCTGAAGCCAAATACAGCAGGAAAATGAAGTGTATTTTAAGCAGCCTAGCGAATTATGTTGCTTGTCACTCTAATTCTCTAAGAAACCGGCCTAGAAATAACTTCACACGGACACACTTATCTAAAATAAAGACGCGACACCGATAGCTTAGTTTAAACGGTCATACTTATTTATTTAAGAACTGGTATGACCCCTGGTAAAGGGGATGGCAAAGACCAGGCACCTGAGACCAGAGACCGTTCAGGGGTGTTGCCCAGGGCAACGACCAGGTCGTTCCCAATCTCCTAAACACCCCTTACCAAGGCACAGCCCGCCCTGCGTGGACATCCCCCCGCCTCTAAGGCCTGACGCGAACATATCCGCCTAAATGTTCGTCGCCCCACCGCGCTGAGTCGAGGCCCGTCCGCCCTCCTGGCAAGGAGAGGGGTAATACCACGCAGGGACCACCTGACACCCTTCTAGAATCCTGGTCGAGGGTGCTGTCCCGCCAATTAAAATAGAGCCAATTGGATCAAATTTGAATAAGGCGAAAGCCTTTATGGAGAAGGGAAAGGGAGGGTGGGGATCAAAAACTCAAAGAGGCAGAGCAACCCCTCTGACCTCAGTTATATACCCCTGACCTAGGGTGCTACCCCCTGGCCACCCATTGGCGGGGGCTTCCCGCCCTGCATTAACCCCTCCTTCTATGCCTAGTCATTTTCAATCAACTTTATTATGCCAGCCCAAATTCGCAGTCTCTTAAATACACTTGGGCTTATACAGCCCTCGTTCCACCTTCTGGCGTATTTGGCCGGCAATTAGCGGGCGTATCGCGCTAATTGCCGATAATTACCGGCCGTATTGAAATTAGCTAGAAATAGACACACCCCCTCTGCAAGTAAAAAACACCATTTATTCAAATATACAGATAAGACAAAATCACATAGTGAAAATCTCATAGCACATCTCAAGCACAAAAGTGTAAATCTCAAGCTGATCTCACATGAGTAGAGAAAAAAAGGGAAAAGCAAAAATCGGATGAAACATCGAATCGAACATCGGCTTATGCAAATTAAGCTGCGCCCTCATTTTCGGCCGCGAATAGACGCTGTGCGCATGCGCACAGCGTCTATTCTGTGATATTGGGGGGGACTCCCAACTGCCCCCCCCCCGCAGCGGGACACTGCCGGCCGCGGGAGGGACGCGGGCACGTCCCCAAATATCGGGACGTTCTCGTGTTTAGCGCGACTTTTGGGAGATATGATCTAGCACACCAATACTGGAACAACTCCAGGCACATTGGTCACCTGGTCACACAGGGGGAGGGGCTAAGCCATAAGCTGTTTGGTGAATGTTCCCCCAATCAGATTCCCCTTCCTGTGATGTCACCAGTCTCTGGGTAGATTTCCTATGGTAATGTCTCCCAGCTCCTGACTCCCCCACATATAGTTACACACCCTCTCCATACACGTAATGCAGCATGGAGGGGCTCAGTGAGGGTGGTGGTGTAGGTGTGTAAGTGTCTGATGGGGTTACACAGAGAATAAAAGGACATCTGTCCTGCCTCATAATCCAGGTATATCCTCACTCTGTCACAGGGGATATTACCAGGTACCCGGATCCCTGTCATGTTATCTAGCATTAAGTCGAGACGTTTACCCCTACACAGACACCAGGACTTGTTATTATTCCCAATGGCTGACTGATCTCCTGTCCTGTCTATACTGGGATAACACATCCCCACCGCCCAGTACACTGACTTACTGACATCCACCTCCCAGTAATGTCGCCCTGAGGAGAATCCCCTGGTGCTTATTACCTGATTATACTCAAATCTCTCTGGTGTTACTGGGTGATACTGGCTTCTACGTGACCATGATGCAGATTTCCTGTCACCTGATATCTGTATATAATTACCAGCTGTGGCTACATCCAGTAATAGGTCTGTAGCAGGGGCGGATTGGCCTACCGGGAAACCGGGCTGTTTCCCGGTGGGCCGGCATATTTTTTGTGTGACAGGCCGCCCTCCCTCCGTTACAGGGCCGGCCGCGGCATCTACGTGTATTTTGCCCTGAGTAAAGATGGCCGCGGCCGGCCTCGAGCTTTGCCATAGTTAAAATGGCCGCGGGAGCGCTGGTGCGCATGCGCGGCGCACGCAGCTGCTCCCGCGGTCCAGACAGAGGCTGCCGCTTGCTGTCCTGGTCTGGCCGCCCTCCCTCCCTCCTTCACAGGGCCGGCCGCGGCATCTACGTGAATTTTGGCCTGAGTAAAGATGGCCGCGGCCGGCCTCGAGATTTGCCATAGTTAAAATGGCCGCGGGAGCGCTGGTGCGCATGCGCGGCGCACGCAGCTGCTCCCGCGGTCCAGTCAGAGGCTGCCGCTTTGCCGTCCTGGTCCTGCTCTGGCCGCCCGTCCGCCCTCCCTCCCTCCTTCCTTTACAGGGCCGGCCGCGGCATCTACATGAACTTTGCCCTGAGTAAAGATGGCCGCGGCCGGCCTCGAGTTTGGCATAGTTAAAATGGCCGCGGGAGCACTGGTGCGCATGCGCAGGCGCACGCAGCTGCTCCCGCGGTCCAGAGGCTTCAACTTCTGGCTCTCTGCCCAGTGCCCACGTGATCCAGCCTTCCCAGCAGCGCGCAGGATTGCTTTTGGGGCTGGATCTGATGGGCGTCAGCAGCAGGACTAGAGAGTACTCAGCACAGCAGCATGCAGCAGAGGAGCAGCTCTTAACAGCAGGCAGCACGCACCAAGGGTAAACTAGGGGTACTAAGGGCACTGGCAGAATTTATATATAAATATACGGTGTGTGGTATATGTATAATGGGCATCACGGTGTGTGGCATATGTATAATGGGCATCACGGTGTGTGGCATATGTATAATGGGCATCACGGTGTGTGGCATATGTATAATGGGCATCACGGTGTGGCATATGTATAATGGGGCATCACGGTGTGTGGCATATGTATAATGGCATCTTGGTGTGCGGCATATGTATAATGGCATCATGGTGTGTGGCATATGTATAATGGGCATCACGGTGTGTGGCATATGTATAATGGGCATCACGGTGTGCGGCATATGTATAATGGGCATCACGGTGTGCGGCATATGTATAATGGGCATCACGGTGTGCGGCATATGTATAATGGGCATCACGGTGTGTGGCATATGTATAATGGGCATCACGGTGTGGTATATGTATAATGGGCATCACGGTGTGTGGCATATGTATAATGGGCATCACGGTGTGTGGCATATGTATAATGGGCATCACTGTCTCCCCTCCTTGCATCCTCCACCACTTTGTGACTCCCCTCCCTGCATCCCCTGCCACTCTGCATTCCCCCTCCTACCCTGCATCCTGTGCCACCATGCCCCCCTCACACTCTGCGTCCTGTGCCACCCTGCGTAAGTCCTCACTCCCTTCGTTCTCAGCCACTCTGCATCTCCCCTCCCAGCATTCTACGCCACCCTCCATCCCCCCTCCCTCCCTGCATCCTCTTCCACCCTGCCACTCTACTGTGTTGGGAGACCCCCTGTCACACCCCCCCCCCCCCTATCTCTATCTCCCCAGCCCCACATGCTGCAGGATAAACGCTGTACGCATGCGCCTATTCTGCAGCCTGAGGGGCTGGGGACATAGCCAGCAGCCCGTTGAAATAGGCCACACTCCCATATTGATAGGCCACGCCCCCCCCCAAAAATCGGGCGCGCCTGCGGCGCGCAACAACACCCCCCCCCCCCCCATTAGGGCTGCTTCAAGATATTTCCCGGGCTGGTTTTAATTCCCAATCCGCCCCTGGTCTGTAGGTTCCTGCACATAGATCCCTGTATTTATCCCTGTTACTATATCAGATAATGTGTGTAATGTCCGGGAGATGAGACCCACACCCAGACCTCCTGCACCACGGACCTGGTTATCATGTCTCTCTGTGACCTCAGTGTCACACAAGTCCCCTGTGTCCGGTTCCTGTAAGAGAGTCACTGGGTCAGACATGTTACACAGCTCCTTAATGTGACGCATCTTCCCGGACAGCTCGTCCTTCTTTATTTCCAGCTGCTGGATCAGATCAGAGACTGAGAGTGAAACGCGCTGTTCCTGCCTGGAGATCTCACTCAGGACTCTCTTCTCCAGGTCTTCCAGCTGTCTCCTGATGTCTCTAAACAGGGCAGTGACTGTCTCTGTGACACCCGCTGCTTTTCCCTGATCCTCTCTCCTGCGCTTCTGCAGTCTCTGCACTCTATTCTCAGTCTCCGCTCTCTTCCTGGTCAGTTTCTGCAGAACATCTCTCAGCTTCTCCTTCTTCTTCTCCGAGGCCTCATCCAGGATCTCCACCAGGTGTCCCCGATGTTCTCCAGCTGAGCAGTACACACAGATACAGGCAGCATCCTCAGTGCAGTAATACTCCAGGACCTTCTTATGGACGGAGCATTTCCTGTTTCCCAGGGCAGTGGTGGGGTCACATAAGACGTGTTCTGCTGCCTTGCTGTGTACTCTCAGGTGATTATCACACAGATGAGCCTCACACAGCAGACAGGACTTAGCAGCAGGTACAGGAGAGTGAATACAGTAAGTGCAGCAGATCCCAGTCTCCTCCTGATCTGGCCGAGCAGACAGGAACCTCCCCACTATGTTACACAGTGTTGTGTTCCTCTGCAGTGCAGGACGCTCCTGACACTCTGCTCTGCACTCAGGACAGCTATAAACTCCAGCTCCCTCCTGTGTATCCAGCACACGATCAATACAGACCCGGCAGAAGTTGTGGCCACATCTCAGGGTTACAGGATCTGTATAAATGCTCAGGCAGATGGAACAGTCCAGCTCTTGTCTCAGATCAGCAGACGCCATTGCTGGCAGCAGAAGAGGGAAATGAAAGTGAAAGTCTCTGACACTCAGAAACCAATGAGGTCACATTCTGCACACAGGGCGAGGGGGGGCTGTCACTCAGATACCAGTGGGGTCACATTCTGTACACAGGGGGAGCTGTCACTCAGATTATAGCTACAGGCTCAGTTACACTTATACCAAGTTTACACCAGAATCCCGGGTAGGACCCAGGAAATTGAACACAGGAAATTGCCAGGGCGTGCCCTGCCTCAGACCCCATTTACACTGCAATTCAATCTGGATTATTCCTTTTACACTGAAAAGGGATCCGCCCTACCTTTCCTTGCTACTGTCTTTAAAAATGGCGTTTTTGGGCTGTTTGAGATGAGATTACAAGAAAGGGAACAGGGAGGGGGTGGGGTCTGCTTCCAACATTGCTGCAAAGATGGCAGACTGTTGCTGTAGTGTGGGATACAGCAGGGCATACCTCCCAACTTTCCTTGCGCCGGACCCGGGACACAGCTGATGCGCGCTGAAATTTTTTTTGGGGGGGGGGGGGGTGTCATGCCCCCATTTTGCCGCTATGGGGGCATGACCCAGAGGCTCTGTGAGCCTCTAGCCATGCCCCCAGCCCCCTGGCTACATTTATTCCCCGCTGCTTAGCAGCCGACAGCGGGGACTCCCAACAGCCCCCCCTCACCGCGGGACACTGCCGACCGCGGGAGGGACATCGGGACAGGCCCGGAAAATCGGGACTGTCCCGCTGTAATCAGGACTGTTGGGAGGTATGCAGCAGGGTTGCCTACCCTCCCGGAATGGCCGGGAGTCTCCCGAAAATCGTGTCCCCCTCCCAGCCCCCCGAAGGGTGGGCAACCCTCCCGGATCCCGACTTACATTGGCACGCCCACGTCTGCAAGCCACCCCCGCTTACCTACGAGGGACCCCACTGAGACCCACAGACCTTGCATCCAAATCTGTCTGGTAACATTTAGGGCCATGCGCAGCACAAAGAATAAACATCAGCGTTTGCATTATTATCCGCATAGCGAGCGCCTCTGAATTAGCCCCACTGACTGGACCCCAGTAACATAGTTCTGCAACTCTGACAGACGTTCCTGTTGTGTTATAGAACTGCTGTATGGAGACAGGGGAACTGTGACCAGGGCTGCCATTAGGGGGGTGCTATGGGGACAACTGTCCCGGGCCCGGCTGCTCTGACAGTTACCAGACAGACGTTCCTGTTGTGTTATAGAACTGCTGTATGGGGACAGGGGAACTGTGACCAGGGCCACCATCAGGGGGGTGCTATGGGGACAACTGTCCCGGGCCCTGCTGCTCTGACAGTTACCAGACAGACGTTCCCGTTGTGTTATAGAACTGCTGTATGGAGACAGGGGAACTGTGACCAGGGCCGCCATCAGGGGGGTGCTATGGGGACAACTGTCCCAGGCCCGGCTGCTCTGACAGTTACTAGACAGACGTTCCTGTTGTGCTATAGAACTGCTGTATGGAGACAGGGGAACTGTGACCAGGGCCGCCATCAGGGGGGTGCAATGGGGACAACTGTCCTGGGCCCGGCTGCTCTGACAGTTACTAGACAGACGTTCCTGTTGTGTTATAGAACTGCTGTATGGAGACAGGGGAACTGTGACCAGGGCTGTCATCAGGGGGGTGCTATGGGGACAACTGTCCCGGGCCCGGCTGTGATGACAGTTACCAGACAGACGTTCCTGTTGTGTTATAGAACTGCTGTATAGAGACAGGGGAACTGTGACCAGGGCCGCCATTAGGGGGGTGCTATGGGGACAACTGTCCTGGGCCCGGGTGCTCTGACAGTTACTATACAGACATTCCTGTTGTGTTATAGAACTGCTGTATGGAGAAAGGGGAACTGTGACCAGGGCCGCCATCAGGGGGGTGCTATGGGGACAACTGTCCTGGGCCCGGCTGCTCTGACAGTTACCAGACAGACGTTCCTGTTGTGTTATAGAACTGCTGTATGGAGACAAGGGAACTGTGACCAGGGCCGCCATCAGGGGGGTGCTATGTGGACAACTGTCCCGGGCCCGGCTGCTCTGACAGTTACTAGACAGACGTTCCTGTTGTGTTATAGAACTGCTGTATGGGGACAGGGGAACTGTGACCAGGGCTGTCATCAGGGGGGTGCTATGGGGACAACTGTCCCGGGCCCGGCTGCTCTGACAGTTACCAGACATACGTTCCTGTTGTGTTATAGAACTGCTGTATGGAGAAAGGGGAACTGTGACCAGGGCCACCATCAGGGGGGTGCTATGGGGACAACTGTCCCAGGCCCGGCTGCTCTGACAATTACTAGACAGACGTTTATGTTGTGTTATAGAAATGCTGTATGGAGACAGGGGAACTGTGACCAGAACCGCCATCAGGGGGTGCTATGGGGACAACTGTCCCGGGCCCGGCCTCTCTGACAGTTACTAGACAGGCTCTCCTGTTGTGTTATAGAACTGCTGTATGGAGACAGGGGAACTGTGACCTGGGCCGCCATCAGGGGGGTGCTATGGGGACAACTGTCCCGGGCCCTGCTGCTCTGACAGTTACTAGAAAGACGTTTATGTTGTGTTATAGAACTGCTGTATGGAGACAGGGAACTGTGACCAGGGCCACCATCAGGGGGGTGCTATGGGGACAACTGTCCCGGGCCCGGCTGTTCTGACAATTACTAGAAAGACTTTATGTTTATGTTGTGTTATAGAACTGCTGTATGGAGACAGGGGAACTGTGACACCTAGATGCTGACTTTCTGGAGCCAGGAGGGGGAAGCCTGGTTTGTCCATCAAGAGGCAGTGCAGAGGGCAGCATATTGGAAGTGAGGGGTGGCATAGAAGTTGGTACAGGTACAGGTACATGTGGCCTGATTCATGCTAGGCTGCATATACTCTCCCCCCCCCCCCCGCCCCCACTCGCTAGCATGTGGTTGCCTGGACGAATAACCATTCAAAACAATTATTTTGTTCCGTTCGTGGATAAAAGATTGCCACAATTGCGTCTTTGCCCCCATTTGTTATTACTGGTGCAGAGAGGGGCATAGAGATAATGATGCTGGGTCAGTGAGCAGCTGGGTGCAAGGGGCGAATTTAGGGGTCAGGCCGCCCCTAGGCACAACATTTTTGGCCGCCCCTTAGATACCCCGTGCCAGCTAGAGCCCCTTAGACACACTGCACCATTACACATTGTGCTATACACCATAATGCCCATTACACATTGTGCCCTACACCGTAAAGCCCATTAAGCATTGTGCCACACATCGTAATGCCCATTACACGTTGTGTCACATACGATAATTCCCATTACATATTATATATTATACCACATAAGTGCGATTGGATTAAGGCTCTGGGGGTCCCGGGGTACTAAAAACAAGGGGGCACAGGTTAGGTTTAGGCTGGGGGGTAGGTTTAAGCACATAGAAGGGCGGTTTAGATATATATATACCACACGTTTGGCCGGCACTCCTTGGCCACAACAGGTTACTTGCCCGGTGCCTTCCACACAATCCCCGTCAGGACGACTGGTACTTAGTAGACATGAGGTGATGGTGGCACTCTCGGACGAATAAATACAAACAACCAGACTGTATGTCCAACGTTTCAGTGCTGTGCGCACTTTTACACTGTTCTTGATAAAAGTGCGCACAGCACTGAAACGTTGGACATACAGACAGTCAGGTTGTTTGTATTTATTCATCCGAGAGTGCATACACACATATATATATATATATATATATATATATATACATACACATATATATATATATATATATATATATATATACGGCAGACTCTCACCCAAAAACCTTGTTACAGCAATGGATAAGAAAAGAGGCGGCACTCCAACGGGTTTGAAATAAGGTGCTGGTATATTAAGTAATGGTTACAGCATATTAATCAGTGCAATGTCATTTATCCATTGCTGTAACAAGGTTTTTGGGTGAGAGTCTGCCGTATATCTACTCCCTTTGGAAGGCACCGCGGTCCATTGTTCTCACTACCCTGAGTGCCAATCACCGTTGGACTGTATATATATATATATATATATATATATATATATATATATATATATATAACCCAAAGCCTGCCTAAAATTATAATAGCTGTAAGAGCTGACTGCCTTAAGCTGGGTACACATATGTACAATTTCATTTTTCTTGCGACCGTTCGATCGACCGAATACACGTTCGGCCGTCCGAAACATACGACCGATCTGCGCGTACACATATGTACAATTTTACTGGCGACGTCCGATGTACTCCCGTCCAAACAATCGCAAGAAAAAGATTGTACCACCGTACACACTCTCCCGTTCTGGCTATTCGCACGATAAAAATGTACACAACATTATCATAATGGGCTGGATTAAAAGAGCATACCAAAACGAGGCGTGATCACGGAACAAAGAATCGTTCGTGTAGTACAGTGAATAGAGCCGTGACTATTCAGATCATTGCTAGCTGTACTGGATATACGTACGTACGTTCGTTCGTCTATCGGTGCATTTGGGCCTTTTTAATTATGAGCTTGAGGAGAAGGAAGGCTCGTGCGTGCATTTTGGCTGCTATGGCCATTAGATTGCGGGCTATTAAAAAAAGAAAAAGGACCAAGAATCGGAGCTGCTGGACCAGAGACTGGCTTCTGAGGAGAGACACCTTCTCCCACATGCCATTGCTACAGGAGATACGGGAGAACAATCCTGATGATTTCAGGAATTATCTCCGTATGGATGACGCTACCTTCATGGAGCTGCTGACACTGGTTACCCCTTTAATAGAGAGAGAGGACACCTATTTCAGGAGGCCTATTTCTGCAGAGCAGAGACTGGTGGCAACGCTGCGTTACCTGGCAACAGGCAGGACCCTTGCCGACCTGAGATTCACCACCGCAATATCATCTCAAGCGCTGGGGTTGATAATACCAGACACCTGTGATGCCATCGTCCAAGTTCTACAGGACAAATACATGAAGGTAAATATGGAAATTACATACATGTCCCCCATATGTATAGCTGTGCACATACCTGTACCCTATATGTATATCTTTACAATGCCTGTTAATGTAATCTTTTACACCAGTGGGTGGGGGGTCATTTTGATAAGGCGGGTAATAGCTTTGAGGCTGCAATGGGGGAGGGCTGATGGGTCTAAAATCAACCCAACAGATTATTAATACGCATATACTTTTATATTGCAGTTTCCATCGACCAAGGAGGAGTGGCAAAATATTGCACGTGATTTCCGTGATCTTTGGAATTTCCCTAATTGTGGTGGAGCTATCGATGGCAAACACGTCAGAATCATGCCCCCTGCAAAGAGTGGCTCTTTTTATTATAACTATAAGGGGTTCTTCAGCATTGTTCTAATGGCCATCGCTAATGCTCGATACGAGTTTGTATTTGTGGACATTGGGAAAAATGGTAGAGTTTCAGATGGAGGAGCCCTGGAGTATACCTTTTTCCACGACCAACTGAAAAAAAATTAACTGAATCTGCCAGAGCGGACTGAAAATGAGCACGGTTTGAACTTTGTTTTTGTGGCGGATGAGGCCTTTGCATTGCACCCTAATGTCCTTAAACCCTACCCACAAAGGGCACTGAACAGGGAACGGCGCATTTTTAACTATCGCCTGTCACGTGCCAGGCGAGTGGTTGAAAATGCGTTTGGGATTCTGAGTAATAAATTCAGAATTTTTCACAGTGCCATCAATCTGCGCCTAGATAAGATTGACAAAGTGGTGCTGGCCTGCTGTGTGCTGCACAACTACATGCGCAGAAAAGCGGTGCACACACAACAACTGGGGGCTACAGTGGACGACAGCCAAGTTGTTGACGAGCCTATTGGTCTGACAGCTTTGGCAAATAATTTAAACACCAGAAATGCATCAACGCAAGCAAAGTTGTCAAGAGACGAGTACTTGGATTATTTCAATGGTGTTGGGGCTGTGGAGTGGCAGAATGACATGATTGCTTAAAAATGTACGTTTTTGTCATTGTAAATATATTGTTTTTTGGTGTGTACTAATCAATATTTTGCCAATAAAATTTGTATACTCACAGTTCCGCACAAGTTGTCCTCTGCGTCTTATTGCAGCAAGGAGGGGGAGGTGGAGGCCAAATCACGGCAAGTGAGTGGTAGTACTCAGGTGCCAGGCATTCCTGGAGGGCACAATGCCGCGGCACCTGGAGTGCAGACTGTACCCAGTACTGGTGTTTATGTACTAGCAAGTAGTTGCTCCACCACACCTATTTCTATGCCAATTTCTCCTGGTACTTTTGTACAGTCTCCAGGAGCAATACATGAAGGTAAATATTGAAACAACATGCATGTACCCCATATGTATATCTGTGCCCTATAGTCACCCTGCATGGTAAATGATATTTTCACACGGACACCAACTAGATTACAGAATTTTTAATTTTTATATAAATTATTAACTTATAAACTTATAAAAAATATAACATAAATAACAAGTAAATAAATAATAAAGAAATACTTAAACATAAAAATATTTAAAACAATAATGCACTTAAATAAACTATATAAAATATTTACATATGGTGGTAAACTTGTCCCACCCCATAATCCCCTGTATCCATCGGTGGTTGGGAGGGAGATGGACTTTGGAAGGGGCCACCAGGTGGACCTGGTGGGAGCGTATTAGCCGCCGTTGCCGGTTGGTGCTGCCTTTGCCCAGTTGGTGGCTGTAAATGTTGATACTGGGGATATTGCACCGGGTGAAATACCGCTTGTTGGGGTATAGGAGCTGGGCTGATGGGTTGAAATTCAACCCTAGGCAGAGGGGTCTCATCGGTGAGACGTGTGTGCCGGGACAGAGTCCCCACACGGGCCCGGTACAGCGTCTCATAAAATATGCGCTCTACCTCCACCCTTGTAGCCGGGTCCAACTTTCGCAAATTGTCAGCTAATACACTCCCCACCCGGTCCGCATCATCCTCATCCATGCTCATCAATCTGTTGGCAGACTCCAGGATCTTGGTGGTTGCCACGTCCGCAGCATCTGGAGTCTGCCTCGGCCTTTTGCGCCCTCTTCGTGATGGCGCTTCTGCTGGAGGTTGAGCGCTTGTTTGAGGTTCAGCAGCGCTGGTCGTGGCGGTTGGTGTGGGGGTGGAGCAGAGGGTCGGTGAAGGCAGCTGTGATGCCACCTCCAGCGATGCCGAAGATTCCTCCTCAAATAGCGATGGCTGTAACAAAACAAGATGATGTATCACTATCGATTTTTAACACTTCCATATATTTTTATATCTACGCAGAAGAACGCAGCCCACACACCACCATGTTGCTGCCATGGATGAAAGTGAGCTAGTTGAAGAGGCGTTATGACTGGCATCTCTGGAAACTAATTATTTAGATACCAGACATACCAAATACTAATTTAAACACCAGAAATGCATCTATGCGAGCTAAATTAACAGGGATGAATACATGCAGTATTTTATTGGTGTTGGCGCTGTGGATTGGCAGAATGATATTATTTCGTTAATTTTAGACAACAAAAAAATATTACAATAATCCGCGCCAGAAAGACTACAACAGTGTAGATACCAGGGATTACCAATGGCAACCAAAAGTTCCAAATACAAAAAATGTGTTAAATGCACTTGCGATGTCTGAATATTGATCACTGTGTTCTCAGGCGGATAAGAGTATAGCTCCACCACTGAGAAGAACCAGAATTAGGGCCACAGAGAAGGTCAAATTGACGATGTATAACCAAAAGGGTGGGGTATCGCCCCCTGCAACTGACCTCTCTGTTGTGCCCAACAGAGAGGTCAGCTGCAGGGGGCGATACCCCCCCTTTTAATTTTACATGTTCACAATTTTTATACTGTACTTGCTGTTATATTTATCTGGTTTGAAAAAATTTTTTTTTTAAAAATCCGTCTACTTACTGTGCCGCAAATGGTGTCATCAGAAACCTCTTGGTTGCACGCGGAGGTGGAGGGGGCAGGCTGGTTCCTTGAAGTGTTGCCCACCGAATCCCTGGGCAGCTCCTGGTCCACCGTGAAGGCCAGCAGGTCGTAGTACCACAGCCTGGGCACATAGACTTGGTCTGCCCCTGCCCCAGACCGCTTTGAGGACTCAACCTTATTCAGTTCTTTTTTAAAGACGGTCCTCATATTGGCAATCCGAGTCCGGACCCACTCTACATTGGCTGTGGGGTAGTAGGTCTGGCTCACCCTCACCAGCTCCTCCAGAGCAGATAGCCTCTTCTGCCGATTGGAATGGTCTCTGGATTTTGTGTTCCAGAGACAATTTTGATCCCTGTAGGCCTCAATGAAGTCCTTCATGAACTCGACATTTTTTTCTGCCATGGTTGAATTTCTGTTCCAAAAAATAAAATAAAAAGGCATATTATTTTCTTGATACACAAAGCACACCATAAACCATTTAATGTACAGGTGTTCAGTCTGTGGGCCACTAGATATACTGTAGCTATAGTACAGGAGTTGAAACTCTGTGGGACATAGGATACACGGTCACTACAAGCCCCAGCATACCCATGGCCCACAGATTGAAGTCCCTGTCATAGAAAACTACACATTTTGTTTTAATACTCACCGAAATAAATGTCGATACAGTCCGGAAAATTCGCTGCGCTGCTCCGATCAATCCAACAGCAACGACGGAATATTCTTTCGTGCTGAACGTGGCTTGAAACACAGTGATTGGATGAGCACAGGAATCTCCGCCCCACTCACGTGCTTCGCGTCACACAGACACGGGACATCGAGGAGCCATGTCGGAGGGTCTGGCGCCACCGCATATGGGGGAGGCCAGTACAGAACCTACAGAACCTTTGTTTTCCAATTCAGCACTGATAACAACAGATAAAGAAATCGCTGACAACAAGGAGAAAAAAGTGACGCGCGCATCCGCCATGTCATCTGCAGAGGTGGAACTGATGGTCAAAATGCTGGATAGAAGGGACTACGATTGTTCGAGAAAAACATACCCCAAGACAAATTATAGAAAAGAAATTATTATGCAGCGTGTATGCAAGGAGATAAAGGAGAAGTTTGGGAAAAGAAGGTCCAAATACCAGCTCCAAAAACGGTGGTCGGACCTGAAGCACAAGGAGCAGGCCAAGCTCAAGAAAATTCGTGGAATTATTAAAAGAAGTGAGTCCAATGCCCTAGGTAGCTTTATTAATATACTGTCATGATCCATTACATTTTGTGTGTTTTGCTGACATGTTGCTTGTTTTTACTCAGAGGAAATCCATTCCAGGAGAAGACATGAGGAAGGCAGAGACAGGGCCTCCAACCTAAAAATAAAGAAGGAGAGTACAACAGGTAAGGTTTTGTACCAGCACACCAACAGAACAACACATGTTTTATACACACAACAAGGGGTAGTAATATGTCACTTTACCTTGTCACTATAGATGATATCCAGGCTGCGCAGCCGATGGAAGGGACCGCAGAGGGCCACCAAGTGATTGCGATCACCAGCAGTGTAGATGGTGAGTGTATACTGCAAATCATCTTTATGGGATAGTGACGTATCATTTGTGGAAAGGTAAACATTTCTTTATCTGTACTTATTATAGATATCATCGAGATTTCAGATGTCAGTGCAGAGGGGGAGAAGAACACACCATCACCTGACACGTCCAGCGACGAAAGCACAATGCAAGAAAACATGACACAAGTCCATAAATGTCTACAAGAACTAAGCGGAAAAGTCCATACCGTAGCCCAAAAAATTTCAAAAATCCAAAAAGGCGTAGCAGTAGTACACTCTTTATATGAGAAAATTTACAACGGTTTGCATTGTAAAGTCAAAAAATAGTTTGTGTACTTTATTTAACTTTTTTTCTCCTTCTTGTTTATTTGGAGGCCAGAAGCATGGTGCATGTCGTGGCAAGCAGTCTCACGGCAGCAACGCATCCCATGTGAGCAGGCCGGGATGTTCCCATGTGATGCGTTGCTGCCGTGGGACCGCTTTCCACTACATACACCACCATGTTCAAATGTGTTTTTATGTTTTTTGGGTGGGTGGGCTTTCCTGCTAAACCTTCACACGTGGCACTTATGTCATGGCAAGCAGTCCCACGGCAGCAATGCATCACATGTGAGCAGGCCGGGATGTTCCCATGTGATGCGTTGCTGCCGTGGGACCGCTTTCCACTACATACACCACCATGTTCAAATGTGTTTTTATGTTTTTTGGGTGGGTGGGCTTTCCTGCTAAACCTTCACACGTGGCACTTATGTCATGGCAAGCAGTCCCACGGCAGCAATGCATCACATGTGAGCAGGCCGGGATGTTCCCATGTGATGCGTTGCTGCCGTGGGACCGCTTTCCACTACATACACCACCATGTTCAAATGTGTTTTTATGTTTTTTGGGTGGGTGGGCTTTCCTGCTAAACCTTCACACGTGGCACTTATGTCATGGCAAGCAGTCCCACGGCAGCAATGCATCACATGTGAGCAGGCCGGGATGTTCCCATGTGATGCGTTGCTGCCGTGGGACCGCTTTCCACTACATACACCACCATGTTCAAATGTGTTTTTATGTTTTTTGGGTGGGTGGGCTTTCCTGCTAAACCTTCACACGTGGCACTTATGTCATGGCAAGCAGTCCCACGGCAGCAATGCATCACATGTGAGCAGGCCGGGATGTTCCCATGTGATGCGTTGCTGCCGTGGGACAGCTTTCCACTACATACACCACCATGTTCAAATGTGTTTTTATGTTTTTTGGGTGGGTGGGCTTTCCTGCTAAACCTTCACACGTGGCACTTATGTCATGGCAAGCAGTCCCACGGCAGCAATGCATCACATGTGAGCAGGCCGGGATGTTCCCATGTGATGCGTTGCTGCCGTGGGACCGCTTTCCACTACATACACCACCATGTTCAAATGTGTTTTTATGTTTTTTGGGTGGGTGGGCTTTCCTGCTAAACCTTCACACGTGGCACTTATGTCATGGCAAGCAGTCCCACGGCAGCAATGCATCACATGTGAGCAGGCCGGGATGTTCCCATGTGATGCGTTGCTGCCGTGGGACCGCTTTCCACTACATACACCACCATGTTCAAATGTGTTTTTATGTTTTTTGGGTGGGTGGGCTTTCCTGCTAAACCTTCACACGTGGCACTTATGTCATGGCAAGCAGTCCCACGGCAGCAATGCATCACATGTGAGCAGGCCGGGATGTTCCCATGTGATGCGTTGCTGCCGTGGGACCGCTTTCCACTACATACACCACCATGTTCAAATGTGTTTTTATGTTTTTTGGGTGGGTGGGCTTTCCTGCTAAACCTTCACACGTGGCACTTATGTCATGGCAAGCAGTCCCACGGCAGCAATGCATCACATGTGAGCAGGCCGGGATGTTCCCATGTGATGCGTTGCTGCCGTGGGACAGCTTTCCACTACATACACCACCATGTTCAAATGTGTTTTTATGTTTTTTGGGTGGGTGGGCTTTCCTGCTAAACCTTCACACGTGGCACTTATGTCATGGCAAGCAGTCCCACGGCAGCAATGCATCACATGTGAGCAGGCCGGGATGTTCCCATGTGATGCGTTGCTGCCGTGGGACAGCTTTCCACTACATACACCACCATGTTCAAATGTGTTTTTATGTTTTTTGGGTGGGTGGGTGGGCGTTCCTGCTACACCTTCACGCAAGCACCTGTATGTGATACTCTGTTCAGGTCCGACCACCCAAATAAACAAAGTGTTCACAGTATTTTTTGTCAGTATTTCTTAATAAATGTTAAGTGTTTATGCAGAACAATGAACATCAAATATCTATCTATCTATCTATCTATCTATCTATCTATCTATCTATCTATCTATCTATCTATCTATCTATCTATCTATCTATCTATCTATCTGTCAGGAATGCACACACAACGATTATTTATTTCAAAAGGAATGCACACACAACGAATATTCTTTAACCGCATGGCGCGGAAAGTACGGGGAGAAGACTTCCTGTTGTTTACATGCTGCGCTGATGGAGGGATGACGCAGCTAGTCAACACCCACATGGGCGTGCTGCTTTTGGGAGGAATGATCGCAGGAACGGGCTGCATATTGATCGAACGTGCGTACACATGTCACTTTTCTTTCGATATGGAGCCGTCCTGTCGGAAGAATATTAAGCAGCAAAGAACCTGCGACCGACCGACCGTGGACGGCCAAAAGCGTTTTTGGCCGTTTATCGATCGCAACGAAGGGATCGGGACAGCGTACACATATATACAATCGAACGGCCGTTCGTCCGCAGATCGGAAGAACGGCCCGACGATTGTACATATGTGTACCCAGCTTTACTCATCTTGAAGTTGCAGTCAGCCCAGCAGAACTTGAAGAACTACAGCAGACGCTGCCTGCCCAGATCCCGCCTCTTTCAACAACCTTCTTCCGCGCCCAGCAGCCACTCAGTGACATAGGCGCAGGCTGCTTACATTGTGTGACAGCTGAGCCGTCGCTCGGCTGCCCTGTACTGCTACAGGGCGCCGGCAGCTCAGCTGTCAATCAGCGCAGCGGGGAGGGACTCGAGGGAGCAGAGCGCGGTGCTGCAGATCGGAACTCGGAAGAAAGATCCGATCTGTGCTGGAGGTGCGAACCTGCTCTGAGGACAGCCGGGCAGCCCACAACTCACTGCCCGGCTGTCACTTCTGACTGCCTGGCGTCGGCTGATGGTCGCAGCCTGCTGCCCATGACAGGTGCCGCCCCTCACGGGCCTAGTGATAAACCGGCCCTGGCTGGGTGGCGGACAGCAGGTGCCTTCAGGAGACTACCCACTCCTCAGGGCAGCCAGGAGCGCCATACTATTTTCAGCACCCCCCGGGCCGTCCCAGGAGTGTAGGCAGGTATGATGTGAGACAGATGGGGGTTATCAGTCCCCACTTTGTTGGTTTTCAGTTAGGATTTTGATAATGATAATTTTACCTGGGAATGAACGGTTACATATTGTGTTTGCTAGTGCTCGGCGTCTCAGTGTTATTATATAACAATCATAAGTAACATTATATCCCACTCCTAGTGTCGCCTTCCAGCTTCTCTAGATCTCAGGGACTGAAGAAATGACATTCCGGGCACAGAACCGGTGACCCTGTGGGCACACATACAACGGGCCCTTTCTCTGGCTGCACAGAACCCCCCCCCGCCCGGGGACAAGGCTGCAGCCATGAGCCCATTTTTTAAATGAAGTGTTTGTATTTACGTTGTTTACTCCCCTCTACTCCGGGTAAGGTCAGAGCATGATCAGCAGATAGATGGCACTTGTGACCCGACCTGCCCAGTCTGACATAAAGGGGGGGGTTTCATGGTGCAGCAATTAGGGAAGGAGGGGGGGGGGCTGTCATGGAGTAGAAACTTTATTTGACAAATTGATTGCGTAAAATGTAGAAGCTGTAGAAATGTGACGAATCGCGACATCACTGCCACTTCCTGCCCACCTCGCTAGGACACCAATAAGCTGATATGAGAAGGTGGGTGTCACCTATTGTTTAGGGCACAGGTTCTCAAACTCTGTCCTCAGGACTCCACACGATGCATGTTTTCCAGATCTCCTCACAGAATCACAATTGAAATAATTAGCTCCACCTGTGAATCTTTTAAAATGTATCAGTGAGTAATGAATGCACCTGTGCACTGCACCTGCTGGGTGACCTGGGAAATGTGTCAGTGAGTAATGAGTACACCTGTGCACCTGCTGGGTGACATGGGAAATGTGTCAGTCAGTAATGAGTACACCTGTGCACTGCACCTGCTGGTGACCTGGGAAATGTGTCAGTCAGTAATGAGTGCACCTGCTGGGTGACCTGGGAATTGTGTCAGTGAGTAATGAGTACACCTGTGCTCCTGCTGTGTGACCTGGGTCATGTGTCAGTGAGTAATGACTGCACCTGTGCACCTGCCGGGGTGACCTGGGAAATGTGTCAGTGAGTAATGACTGCACCTGTGCACCTGCCGAGTGACCTGGAAAAACGAGAACTGTGTGGGGTACTTGCCTAATTTTGAAATGTAGATGAGCCCCAATGCAGTTAGAAAAGACACTGATACGTGTCAGGACTTGTTCATGTGTTTTACACATGGATCCATATATACAGTGAGTGGCCATGTAGCCATAGGGATCATCAGGGGCGTAACTAGAAGCTTGAGGACCCCATAGCAAAAATCTTGACGGAATCGGTACATCTGTCAGAATGAACTTAGGTCTACAGTCATTAGGTCGACCCCACTAGGTCGACTGGCAGGAAGGTCGACATGACTTAAGGTCGACATGGGCCAAGGTCGACATGACGTAAGGTCGAATTTGCATAAAGGTCGACATGAGGAAGGTCGACTGGTCATAAGGTCGACATGGGGTTTTCACTGTTTTTTTTATCCGAATGTTGACACAGTCGACATGGACAAAGTTGGCAATGAAAATCAGACCCTCGCTTCGCTCGCCACAGCTTTAATAACCTCCTCCACGCCCTAGTGGATGGTAGGGCATGAAATACCGCCTGTCAGCACATGTCGGCTCAAAAAAGCAGTGAAAAACCCCATGTCGACCTTATGACCAGTTGACCTTCCTCATGTTGACCTTTATGCAAATTCGACCTTAAGTCATGTCGACCTTGGCCCATGTCGACCTTAAGTCAGGTCGACCTTCCTGCCAGTCGACCTAGTGGGGTCGACCTAATGACTGTAGACCTAAGTTCATTCTAATAGATGACCGCTTCCCGCTTTCTGCTGCTGAGTCTCCTTCTGTGTTAGCTGCAGCCGCTGGGCCTTCTCCTGCTGTCCCGCTAACCACTGGCCCCCGCTGCCAGGTCTCCTGCTGTCCCGCGAACCACTGGCCCCCGCTGCCAGGTCTCCTGCTGTCCCGCTAACCACTGGCCCCCGCTGCCAGGTCTCCTGCTGTCCCGCGAACCACTGGCCCCTGCTGCCAGGTCTGCTGCTGGCCACCGCCGACGCTCATCCTCCTGCCCTAAGCTGGTCACTGCTGCCGAGCCTCCTGATCAAGCCTGGCTCCTGCCGCCAGACCTTTTAATCAACCATAGGGTTGCCACTGCTGCTGTGCCTCCTGTTCTCCCAGGGGGCTGCTGCCGCAGGGCCCCCGGCTCTTCTTCACTGCTGACTGCAGCACCTCCTGCCTGCTCAGCTGCCGGTGGCGCCTCCTATTCCCCCCTGTACTAGCGCCAGCAGCACTAGTAAATTTCAGGTGGGTACAAGGCAGCTCACGGCCGTTGAAGTGATCGGAAAGTATAGTTACAAAAAAACAGATAAGCTTCAAGAGGGTGCAGGGGATTGCTGCGGGGCCCCCCAAGCTGCCGGGCCCCATAGCAGTTGCATCCCCTGCACCCTCTATAGTTACGCCACTGGGGATCATTGTTCCTTATAACCAATGCAGGGTAATGTCACTGGTGATCCCATGTGCATCTATTCACCTCAAACATCTTTTTTTCCCTAAAAAATTTAACAGCTGCACATCCCCGGTGGGAGCAGCTTCTTCTACCAAGTTTGCTGTGTGTGTGGAATCGGATCTCAGACAGTGCACTGGACCGGAGAGCAGCTGCCAGTAAGAAGAGACAGGAGCCTTACCATGAGATGGGAGAATGTGAGCTTAGGAAGTGCAGTACTGGATAGTTCTATTATATTTGCATACGTATTATGGTATGTATATTGCGTCTCTGTGATATACAGCAATACACATCGGTTATAGCTGTTATTAGACTTGGGGAACACGAAATAGATCCTAAAATTCTGTGTATAAGGAATTCTATTTCCTATACCTGCTGCTGGGTTAGATACGAGGCAGATATATGTTACAATAGACAGAATAAAACCAGAGAGTCGGATACCAGAAAACTGGCCAACACTGGAGAAGTATGTGGTATTGAGCAACTCTCTGCAGTGCCAGGACTCTAACATTAACCCAGCAGTGTCCAGCGCATCCAATATCATTACCCAGCAGTGTCCAGCGCATCACATATCATTACCCAGCAGTGTCCAACGCATCACATATCATTACCCAGCAGCGTCCAGCGCATCACATATTATTACCCAGCAGCGTCCAGCGCATCACATATCATTACCCAGCAGTGTCCAACGCATCACATATCATTACCCAGCAGCGTCCAGCGCATCACATATTATTACCCAGCAGTGTCCAGCGCATCACATATCATTACCCAGCAGTGCCCAGCGCATCCCATATCATTACCCAGCAGTGTCCAGCGCATACAATATCATTACCCAGCAGTGTCCAGCACATCACATATCATCACCGAGCAGTGTCCAGCGCATCACATATCATTACCGAGCAGTGTCCAGTGCATCACATATCATTACCCAGCAGCGTCTAACACATCACATATCATTAACCCAGCAGTGTCCAACACATCACATATCATTACCCAGCAGTGTCCAGCGCATCCAATATCATTACCCAGCAGTGTCCAGCGCATCACATATCAATACCCAGCAGTGTCCAACACATCACATATCATTAACCTAGCAGTGTCCAGCGCATCCCATATCATTAACCCAGCAGTGTCCAGTGCATCACATATCATTTCCAGCAGTGTCCATCACATCACATATCATTACCCAGCAGTGTCCAGCACATCACATATCATTTACCTAGCAGTGTCCAGCACATCACATATCATTACCCAGCAGCATCTAACACGTCATATATCATTACCCAGCAGTGTCCAGCGCATCACATATCATTTACCTAGCAGTGTCCAACACATCACATATCATTAACCCAGCCATGTCCAGCACATCACATATCATTACCCAGCAGCATCTAACACATCACATATCATTACCCAGCAGTGTCCAGCACATCACACGTCATTACCCAGCAGTGTCCAGCGCATCACATATCATTAACCCAGCAGCGTCTAGGACATCACATATCATTAACACAGTGTCCAGCGCATCACATATCATTACCCAGCAGTGTCCAGCGCATCCCATATCATTACCCAGCAGTGTCCAGCGCATCCCATATCATTACCCAGCAGTGTCCAGCGCATCACATATCATTACCCAGCAGTGTCCAACACATCACATATCATTACCCAGCAGGGTCCAGCACATCACATATCATTACCCAGCAGGGTCCAGCACATCACATATCATTACCCAGCAGTGTCCAGCACATCACATATCATTACCCAGCAGTGTCCAACACATCACATATCAGCTAAGTACAATATGGGCCATTTCAGAAAGGGGCAATGAGGCTCTGTGGTAAGCTGGGACTTGTAGTTCTAGCTCCAGCGACACAACCTGCCTCTGTCTGTGGTACAATGATCTATGTATCACTACTGCCCGATTACCTGCGCAGATCGTTCAGGCGGAGCGTCTCCTCGTCCAGGTAAGCCCCCAGGTGCTGCATCAGGACCTGCTCGGTCTCCATCGCCTGCTGGACATTCAGCATTGAGCTGTACATGTCTGCTAAGCTGCGTTTTACCAACCCCAGGTACAGGAACCAAATCCACAACCTTTGTCCCCTGACATCCATCCCTAGAGCCGGAGCCCAGACCCCAGTTCCCATCATCCCCAGTGATGCCTTTTACTGGCCAATGCCCCTAGCCACAGATGCTCCCCCCCCCTTGCCCGGTGGTCCCTGCTGGGCAGTGCCCCCACATATACAGGACAGATGCTCCCACTACAATGATGCATGTGCTGGGGGGGAAGCGATGCTGGCTCCCAGTCTGTGTGCTGGCAGCCAGGCTCTCTCTGTGGCTGGGATTTGCCTGCAGCAGCCTAATAATTGTGGGATAGCCCAGACCGGGGGAGGAGGAGGAGGAGGATGAAGTATTCTCATTACAGACAAATAACCCTCAGTCACCCCTCCCGGAGGTCTCATTACCTTACTGCATAATGCAGATGGTCGGGATTTATCACACAGCGCTGACAAACGTCTGACAATCTTATATTTTAGTTTTTTAAACTTTAAAACTGTTCAGTCTGACATTGGGGTATAATATGTACAATAGAGTCAGTCGGCCCTTTAATCCAAACCATATGTACATCATGGTGAACAGTGGTACCAAAGTGTGTGTGTGTGTGTGTGTGTGTGGGGGGGGGGGGTCATGGGTTCGATTTCCACCATGGCCCTAACTGTGCAGAGTTTGTACATTTTCCCCGTACTTGAGTGGGTTTCCTCTGGGTACTCCGGTTTCCTCTCAGAATCCAAAAATATACTGGTAGGCTAATTGGCTCCCAACAACTTAACCCTAGAATGTCTGTGTGTGTGTACATGTGGTAGGGAATATAGATTGTAAGCTCCACTGGGGCAGGGACTGATGTGAGTGTTCAAATGTATATTCTCTGTACAGCGCTGCGGAATATGTGTGCGCTATATAATAACTGGTAATAAATAAGTAACACATGTATAGTATTCTAGTACTAATGCTGTGTACACACGGGGGCAATTATGTCTGAAATCGCTGGGAATATGGACGCAGGCGACCATATTGCCAGTGATGGGAGTGTGCCCGGTGATAAATCGCCAGGTGCGCGCTCCCGTTTTCAGCCCCATTATAATGGCAGAAGCTTGCTCCTGCGACCAGCTGATTACCCCTGCGGCACCGACGGCAGAGGTCTCTTTTCATCAGCGACCATCTCTGGTCAACGTAGACCATGTTGTCCTATTATCTGGATACAGGAACCCAGCACCACACAGAGGTTCCTCTCTGCCCTCTGATACTGAATGTAAATAATCCCATCTGTCTGAGGGATGTGACCTGTGACCTAAAGGTGGAAATGTCATGTCATTATGTGGTCAGACTTCCCATAGAGAGGAAATCACTTGCACTATTCATCTTTCCATTATATTAATCGAGGACATGAGCGCCATCTACTGGAATAATTATAACATAGCAGGAAACACACATTACAGTAAGTGAGGACCTGATCGCCATCTACTGGAATAATTATAACATAACAGGAAACACACATTACTGTAAGTGAGGACATGAGCTCCATCTACTGGAATAATTATAACATAGCAAGAATCGCACATTACTGTAAGTGAGGACATGAGCGCCATCTACTGAAATTATTATAACATAACAGGAATCGCACATTACAGTAAGTGAGGACATGAGCGCCATCTACTGGAATAATTATAACATAACAAGAATCGCACATTACAGTAAGTGAGGACATGAGCGCCATCTACTGGAATAATTATAACATAGCAGGAAACACACATTACAGTAAGTGAGGACATGAGCGCCATCTACTGGAATAATTATAACATTGCAGGAAACACACATTACAGTAACCGAGGACATGAGCGCCATCTACTGGAATAATTATAACATAGCAGGAATCGCACATTACTGTAAGTGAGGACATGAGCACCATCTACTGGAATAATTATAACATAGCAGGAATTGCACATGACAGGGTATTGTCTAATCGCTGTGCCCAATTATCCCCCCACAAATGACATAACTCTCTTGTTGGATAAAATTGGCCACAGCAGCCATCTTTATTGAAACAATACAAAATTAACAATAATCAAAAACATTCCCCACGGAAGGTGGTCCCCGAGGCCCTCAATAAATCAATCCACACCTCTAAGCACTTCCAGGAGTTGTTACCCCCAGCCGATAGCGATTGGCTCGAGGGCACCAATTGTCAACACCCAGTGCTCATTAATTAGCCTCACCCAGGGGAGTCCAGCCCCCTCATGGGGCCCTCCCCGCCGCATAATTAAGCCTCAATGCCACCAACCTCGAGGACCCCCCTCCGCACAGGCCACTGTGACAAAAGACAACCTATCAATAATTCTTCCTAAAAATTATAAAATTAGGGAGGGTGGGTGGGAGCTGTTCAGAAAAATCTCCCAGTGACCCCTATTTCCTGCCTGCACTCTGCTTATATACCCTTACTACACCCCGTTAAGCCCCTCCCCCTATAACCCTCTCCTTAGACACCCCTTCTATGACTGTCCAGCTAGTCAGCTCCCTACAAACCCTGTCAGGGGAGCCTACCCCCAGGCTTTGCCTCCAGTCCGGCTCCTACATGACAGGGTATTGTCTAATCGCTGTGCCCAATTATCCCCCCACAAATGACATAACTCTCTTGTTGGATAAAATTGGCCACAGCAGCCATCTTTATTGAAACAATACAAAATTAACAATAATCAAAAACATTCCCCACGGAAGGTGGTCCCCGAGGCCCTCAATAAATCAATCCACACCTCTAAGCACTTCCAGGAGTTGTTACCCCCAGCCGATAGCGATTGGCTCGAGGGCACCAATTGTCAACACCCAGTGCTCATTAATTAGCCTCACCCAGGGGAGTCCAGCCCCCTCATGGGGCCCTCCCCGCCGCATAATTAAGCCTCAATGCCACCAACCTCGAGGACCCCCCTCCGCCACCAAGCACGGGGTTAAGCCCTTGACCCCGGGCGACCCCCCCACATCCGGAACGCTATTTCTATCCCTTCCTGTAGTCCCAAGGACCAAACATCGATCCCTACAGCGTTCAAATGCACACCGTCTCCTCTCCAAAAAGCACCGGCACCAGACTCAAGTTCCCTGTGCCTCACCACCACCGCGCCGTTTCTAGCCATAAAACGCCCAATTGCCCTGTTGACTTTTATCCGTGCCTTATTGATCTTGTCAGCCGACCTTGCATCCCTCCAATAACGGCGCGGCACAATATCCGACCAAACTGTGATCACCTCTGGAAACATTGCCCATAAACGTAGGAGATCAAACTTGATATCCCGTATCAACTCCCTAAATGGTCTGCTCCCAAGGTCATTCCCTCCCACGTGCAACACTAATATGTCGGGAGCCCTATCGAGCCGAACAAAACGGTGAAATTCCTGTAACATTCCACTCCATACCATACCGCGCTTCCCCAGCCATCGAACCACTGCCTCCTCTCTATCCAAACCTAGCTGGCGGCCGTTCGGTCTGACATCAGCCCGCAAAGCTCCCCAAAAGACATATGAATGTCCTAAAATCCAAATCAGGCACGGGGGATGCCCTAAAATTAGAAAGAACACAATCAGCCTCAACAATCCCCTAAACGAACATATGAACGAAAACGAGACGATTCCCATCGCCCAATGCGCTTAATCAGCTCATCTCCCAAACCCATCCTAGCAGCCTCAGTTGCGGCCCCGATGCGGAAAGAGTGACCCGCGTATTCCTCCCCCTTGAGGCCCAACGTCCGCAGGACTGCTCTAAACACGCTTGTGAACTGGAACCGTGATAAAAAGGACCCATTCACATGCATCAGCAAAGGATCCCTTTCTCTGCCCACTCTGACTTCCTTAAATATCCTCAGCTGTGCTACCGGGCACATATCTGAGCCCGGTACAGAGAAGAGAACTACCTTCTTCCCCCTCCCTAATTGATCCGTCTTAGACCTCCTCACCACTAGCTCCACCCTATCCGAGTATAAATCCACATCCTCCCCTAACAAACCTCCCGGCCTGGAGACGCTTGGACTCACGAGTTCACCAATCCGCAGTGCCCCGAAGAAGGCAAGCGAAAAGGCTACCCCGAACAACCTTTCCTCGAAATTGGAACTACAGACCTCACCCAACTTCCTGCCCATATTCTGCAACAACTGGAAGGAAACCGGCCTTCTCTGATCCTGTACTACATGTCCTTTTCTCCAGCCTTTTAAAGCCTGCGCAATCAGGAAATTCTTTGTGACATCAGGCCTCCCACCTGCACGAAACCCAAAAGCTAAGCCCGCCATACAGCGCGTGATCTTAGCCACTGACCAACCAATCTCCTTACATTGGCCTATGTATAGCAAGACAGCCAACTCGTCATCATCCTCTTTCAAACCTACTACCTCACGCCATTCTAACCAGCTCCGCCATTCCTGGTTGTATGCCGACCATGTATTTGGGGCCAAGGATTCCCTGATGAGCTGATCGACTACCCGTCCAGCAGAGCCCAGAGCCGACTCGGGAACACGGTCCCCTCCCTGTCCGCCTCTGGCGCCAACTCCCGGAATCGTTCCCACTGTGAACGAGATAAAGAATCCGCAATGCCGTTAGAGACACCGGGAACGTGCCTAGCCACAACCCACAAATTCAAAGCCAGACATTCCAATACCAACTGCTGCAAAATAGTAACCACCGGAGGTGAAGATGCCGACAATTGATTAATAGCCATGACCACCCCCAAATTATCGCAGTAAAAACAAATCTTCCTATCGCGGAACAGCTCACCCCAAACAACAACTGCAACCAAAATAGGAAACAATTCCAACAATGCTAAATTTTTAACCAAGCCTCTCTGCACCCAAGACTCCGGCCACCGGCCCACACACCAATGTGTAAGCCCCAGGACAGACGGGGTTAAAACCAACCTGCCCCGACAGCCTGTGACTGACGGGGCCAGGAGAGCAGTGGATTGGAGGGCGAAAGGGAGGAAGAGGCGGCGTTTGAGGGAGGAAGGGGACTCACCAGCGAGGCAGCGTGGAGCGAGGCAGCGTGAAGCGAGGAGCGTGGAGAGAGAGGCGTAGAGAGACCGGCAGCAGCGTGTGACCCCCGGCGCATAACGGAGCGCCCGCCGCAGAGAAGGGAGAAGCCGGACGGAAGAGCGGGTGACGTCAGCGGTGACCCCCGCCGACCTCCAGCAGCGAAGGGAGAGGAACCGCTAGCCGCCCATCACCCGCCGGGGAAGCCGCAGCAAAGGAGCGGGTGACGTCAGGGTGACCCCCGCCGACCCTGGGACGCAGGGAAAGAAAGGGAGCGCCGCAGGCAGCCAGGCTCATCCAGCGCTGCGAGAGCGGCAACCCCCGCTGACCTTCCCCATCCACCAGCCACGCAGAAAGCGCGGCAAGAGCCGTGACCCCGCTGACCTCCCCCAGCCATCAGCAGCACAGACCACGCGGCAAGAGCCGGTCCTCTGCCCACTACACCGGATCCAGCGTGGCCAAGCTGACACCCAGAGCACAGGAGAAGTGAGAGGGGCTCTGCAGGTTGCCGCACTCATCTGTCCAAGTCCACGAGGCCATTGAGGGAGACGGCCTCCATCTTGAAGTTCCAGGAGGAAGAAAGACTGGCCGCCATCTTGCCGTCTAAACGTGAGTGTTGCCTTTGAGGCCCCTTTTAGGGATCCGACACTACACCTGCCATATTCCCAACAGAGCCCTACCCAACCCAGAGGCAGCCCCTGCATCCTTGGAGCTGGGCATCCCCCTGTTAGCGGCCTGCCCGCAACTTCCAGGCCATCAGTCTTTCTTTCCCTGGGCCGACCTACCGAGTGAGGAAACTCGTTCACTATAAGGGCCGAGAAGGCCTCCTCACTGCTGTTAAGACTGCATACGGGCCAGTAAATACCCAAGACATTAGGCAGACCCTACCCCTGTCCCACGACTGGATATGTGCACCACCATGGGCCCCAGCCAAATCCTTGTGCACAGGTCGGGCCATTAGGGCCTGCGAGTTAGGACATTGTAGAATTGTTGCGAAGGGTTGTCAGGTGTAAGTTAGGAGGTTACCGGTAACTTTAGCTTAGTTTGGGATACGTCACTAGCACAGAGAAAGGTGTCGTAAAACATTTCCTTTTGTTTGAATGTATATTGCACTGTGAAACATTTCCTTTTGCTTGAATGTTTATTGCACTGTGAAATATTTCCTGTTACTTGAATGTTTATTGCACTGTGAAACCATTTCCTTTACCTGAATGTTTATTGCACCGTAAAGCATTTCCTTCTTACCTAAAAATAAAAGGTAAATCGAATCTGATAGTGGAGTGTTCTGTGCCCCATTCCTGCATCCTGAGAAGACTCCTGACTGAGATCCGGATATTGGGGAAGATCGGCCCCCGCCGCACCCATAAGGTAACTCCTCCTTCTGGGTGTCTACAGTTTCCTGGCGTCACGAACAGGATTCAGTCGACGCGGAGTATAATCTGATCCCAGGATGGACGCACCACAGGCCGAAGGTGGGCAGGCACCCATTGTGCCCCCCAACGCCGAACAACAGGTGGCCGCCCCGGTGGTAATACCTGTACCCGCAACGGCATCTCCCGCTCCCATTACACTACCCTACTACTTCGGGGCCCCATGGATGTTGACATACAGTGGGGACCCCAACAAGGGGGCCACATTCACGGCCTTCAAGAACCAGATGAAATCCATGGCCCAGCTCTACACACCGAGAGAAGAGCAGAGGGTACAGATCCTCATCGGCCAACTCACGGGCTCGGCCCTCAGCGAGGTAGAATCATGGGAGGACGACCAAAAGAAGGACACCGACCAGATCTTGGAACGGCTAGCCACGATCTTCGAGACCGCTACCCTCCCGGAGTTGAAGATGCAACTCTACGGCCGAAAGCAACAACCGGGCGAAACCCTCCGGGACTTCGCCCTAAGTCTACAAAAGACCCTGAAACTCATCCAAGCGGCCGACAAGGATGAAGTCCGTAACAGCGACGAGGCGCTCACCCTCCAGTTCGTGGAGGGAGCATCGAACCCTAACGTCAAAACCCAGCTGCGAATCCTCAAGATGCAGATGCCAGGGAAGCCCTTCGCTGATTTTAAGAACGCCGCCATCCGGACCATCGGGAACCACGCCGACCCCGAGGTAGAATATCCAGAAATGGTGGGGGCTCGAGGGCCCGTGGCCACGAGCTCTGAACAAGTGGGCCGACTGAAAGACCGGACCGCCCAGAGTGACAAACCACCAGTGGGGAATCAAGACCAATCCCTCCAGCGCCAGGTGGAAGACCTGGTCCTCGGGATGGCTGCAATGCAGCGAGACATGCGCCAGCTGACACGGCAAACCGCGCCAACAAGCGGGGGAGCCAGATGGAAGACGGAAAGACAGCAGTCGGGCCGGAATCGATGGGACCCCCCCCGAGAATATGGAAGACGGGCTTCCGACCAATTCGACCATCAGGGCCGACCCATCTGCCGACGCTGTCAGGAAGCCGGACACGTCGAGAGAAACTGTCCCTCGTCCGACCATTTAAACTCCAATGCCCCGAGGGGGAGGGCCGAACCTCGGGGGGAGTCGCTGGAATAGACCCAGACCCAGACAAATGGTGGCCCCAGTACATCGGAAGGTGTCCCACCCTGCCAATAACCATCAACGGAGTGGAGGCCGTAGCGATGGTAGACACCGGATCGCAGATCACCACAATCCAACTGCCGACCCTCCAACGCCATTGGGGGAGTCACCAGCTGTTGTCCCCACCGCCTACATGGCTCCACCTAATCGCCAGTAACGGCCTGGAAATCGCCTGCGAAGGATACTGGGAAGCCGACATACAAATCGGGAATACGTTGCTGCCCAAACAAGGGTGCCTGGTGACCACCACAGATGAAGCAAAGGTAGCACCCATAATCCTAGGGATGAACGTCTTACAACGCTGTCCCAACGAGCTCGTAGCTGCGTTGAAGCACCGCCTCCCCGCAGCGGAACCGCCCAGCCAACGCGCCTTACAGAAGACCATCAAAATCCTCCAGGGACACCAGAAATTCGTGAAGAGCACAGGGGAGATAGGAAAAATTCGCCTGACCGACGGGAGGCCCGTCAAGCTGAAACCCAACACGGAGACAATACTCTGGGGTAAAGCCCGCTGCAGCCCAAGTGGCGACACGTACGAAGCACTGGTTGAGGCTTACCCCGTGACCGCACAACAAGAGGTGGTAGTGGCCAGTGCCTTAGTGACAGTCGACCACGGGTGGGTCCCAGTGCGCGTTCTAAACCCCCACAATCGTACAGTCAAACTGTACCGTCACCAACCGCTGGCCATGCTGAGCTGGACGACGTTTCAGGATGTGGTCCATCCCGAACAGGCCCAGCAACAAAGCGCGTCGGCCACACAGGAAACTGAGCCCGCCCTAGCTGACGCCTGGTGGAAGGAGATCCACATCGGGGATAAGGATACCTCGGAAGAACAGAAGGACGGGGCACTACAGGTGGTAACTGCCAATGCGGCGGCTTTCAGCAAAGACCCGACTGAGCTGGGAATGGTAGAAGACATCCGACATGGGATCCCCACCGGTACGGCGCGCCCAGTAAGGGAGAGGCATCGACCTGTGGCCCCGGCACTGCACCAGCCTGTCCGACGAATGTTAGAAGAAATGAGGGAAAGCGGGGTGATAAGAGAGAGCCACAGCCCGTGGGCAGCACCAATGGTCCTGGTCCGGAAGAAAGACGGCCAACTACGGTTCTGTGTGGACTACAGGAAACTGAACAGCCTGACGCACCGAGACGCATATCCCTTGCCCAGAATTGAGGAATCCCTGACAGCCCTCCGGACGGCCCGGTACTTCTCGACCCTGGACCTGACTAGTGGATACTGGCAAGTCCAGGTAGAGGAGGGCGATAAAGAGAAGACAGCCTTTACAACACCGATGGGGTTGTTCGAATTCAATCGCATGCCATTCGGGCTGTGCAATGCCCCAGCGACATTCCAGAGGGTGATGGAGCACTGCCTGGGGCACCGCAATTTTGACATCGTGCTCCTATACCTTGACGATGTCATTATATTCTCTGAAACCTACAAGGACCACCTGGACCACCTGCACGAAGTATTCCAACGGCTCATACAGTTCGGGCTAAAGTTGAAGCCCAGTAAATGCCACCTCCTCAAACCCGAGGTGCAATACCTGGGTCATGTCGTGAATGCCCAAGGGGTCTCGCCAGACCCTGAGAAAGTCAGCGCCGTGAAGGATTGGCCTGTTCCGAGAACGGTGAAAGACGTCCGTCGGTTCCTAGGCTTTGTGGGATACTATCGGAGATTCGTCCGGGATTTCGCTAAAGTCGCGGCACCCCTGACCGAATTGATGAGGGGAATCCCCAAGGACGGCTACAACAAGAAGATTCCGGTGGTATGGACAGAGAGTCGACAAGAGGCGTTTGACCAGCTAAAAAAAGTACTGACCGAGGCTCCCCTGCTGGCATACCCCGACTACAGCGTTCCCTTCCGCCTGTACACCGATGCTAGTAAAAAGGGTCTTGGGGCAGTGTTGGCACAAGTCCAGGACGGGAAGGAACGGACCATTGCCTACGCCAGTCGTAGTCTAAGGAAGACCGAACGGAACGATGCCAACTACAGTTCCTTCAAATTGGAGTTCCTGGCGCTGGTGTGGGCGGTAACAGAGAAGTTCAGGGATTACTTGGCCGCCACCCCGTTTGTAGCAGTCACTGATTGCAACCCACTGGCTCACCAAGCGACTGCCCGGCTGGGGGCCCTGGAACAGCGTTGGGCCTCCCGGTTGGCCAACTATCAGTACAGCATCGAATATAGGAGTGGGCGCAGCAACGCCAACGCGCTCTCCCGCCTACCCAGCCCCGAAGAGGGAGAAGACGAAACTGACGCCTGGGAACAGGAGGAGTTGCCCCAGTTCAGTGGGCGGCACAATAGACCGAAACCCCCTTGTACAAGTGCAGCGATCACTAGTACCGCGGGGGGAGCAGCGGAGGAGAACTGGGCCCAGCGGCAGCAAGGATGCCCATACATCCAACAAGTCAGGAGTTATCTGGAGTCCCAGCGTTCCCCGTCGCGAGAGGAAAGAGATCGGGCCCCCGTCGAAGTACGCCAGCTGTGGCGACAGAGAGAGCGACTGGAAGTATGGCAAGGGGTGCTCTACAGAAGGTACGTGGACCCAAAAACCCACGTGGTCAGCAAACAACTAATCGTCCCCGGGGATGCAGTAGAGGAGGTACTGCGGGCCTATCACAATCGCTCCGGACACTTTGGGTGCCAGAAGATGGAGTCGAACCTGCGAACCAGGGTGTACTGGCCCAATATGCGGGCCGATGTAGAGGACTGGTGCAAGACTTGCCCGAACTGTGCAGTGCGACGACCAGCAACATCAGCAGAGAAAGCCCCCCTCCATCCAATCGTGTCCACATACCCACTAGAGTTGGTCGCCCTGGACCATGTGAAGCTCGAACCAAGCCGCACCGGGTACCAGTACGCCCTGGTCATCGTGGATCATTACACTAAGTTTGCCGTGGCCTTACCTGTCCGAGACCTGACAGCCAAGACGACTGCCGAAGTCTTCTGGAGGGCGTTCGTCCGTCCCTATGGCTTTCCACGCCAGCTATTGTCTGACCAAGGGCCGACGTTTGAGTCGCAACTTTTTGCTGAACTGTGTGAACTCTATGGCTGTCAGAAACTCCACACCACACCCTATCACCCTCAAGGGAACGGGGTGTGTGAACGAATGAATCGAACACTCATCAACATGCTGCGGGCCCTACCCCAGGAGCAGCGACGTGACTGGCCCGCACTGCTGGCAGAACTGGTTTTCATCTACAATAACACTTGCCACACCTCGACAGGGTATACCCCGTACTACCTGCTGTTCGGGAGAGCGGGGAGACTCCCAGCCGATCTGCAGCTACAACTCCCCGGGGCGGAACCCCAATGCCAGACCCCCTGGGTTCAAGAGCACCAAGTTCGCCTTAGAGAAGCCCAATCCGTCGTGAACCAACGAATGGAAGAAGTACGAGAGCGACAGAAGCGAAACTATGATATCGATGCCCAGGCCGACCCACTATCGGTGGGTAGCCTGGTGTTCAGAAAGAATAACAGGCCACAGAGCAAATTGGACTCCAAGTGGGAACCCTACCCATACGTGGTTACCAAAGGGCCAGAGTCAACCCTCCCGGTGTATCAGATCCGGCAACAAGATGGAGATCGCCTACAGTGGATCCATCGAAATCAGCTCAAACCTTACATCGGCCGAGTCATGGGGCCAGAAGCCACCGGCGAAGAGGAACCGCCCGGGGAAGTGCCAACCACGGGTCCGTCGACTATGGCTGACATCCTGCGGAGCCCTCTGGACCTTCTGTTGTATGCAGGCTGGCCAACCATGCCCTTGGTGCCGACCAACCCCTTGGCCGAATTGAACATTCCAGTCATGGACCGTCCTGCAAGTCCAGAGCCCGTTCCAGAAGTTGAGCCCAGGTGGCCGGTCAGAAGCACTAGGGGCGTCTTGCCAGCCCGGTATCGAGAATAAGCTCCAACTGTAGTAACCTCATGTCATGCTGATGTTGTTGTATATATGTGTATGTTTAAATTGTTGTTTTATGATGACGCTACTGTAACCGTCGGGAAGTTACCCGTCTTACTGAAAGTATGTGGACTATGAAAGAAACTTTATTTATTCAGGACTTTTGAACGGTTTGAACTTGTGTCTCCGATAGTGTGGCGTGAGGACACGACCACAAAAAAGTAGGGGCGGATGTAAGCCCCAGGACAGACGAGGTTAAAACCAACCTGCCCCGACAGCCTGTGACTGACGGGGCCAGGAGAGCAGTGGATTGGAGGGCGAAAGGGAGGAAGAGGCGGCGTTTGAGGGAGGAAGGGGACTCACCAGCGAGGCAGCGTGGAGCGAGGCAGCGTGAAGCGAGGAGCGTGGAGAGAGAGGCGTAGAGAGACCGGCAGCAGCGTGTGACCCCCGGCGCATAACGGAGCGCCCGCCGCAGAGAAGGGAGAAGCCGGACGGAAGAGCGGGTGACGTCAGCGGTGACCCCCGCCGACCTCCAGCAGCGAAGGGAGAGGAACCGCTAGCCGCCCATCACCCGCCGGGGAAGCCGCAGCAAAGGAGCGGGTGACGTCAGGGTGACCCCCGCCGACCCTGGGACGCAGGGAAAGAAAGGGAGCGCCGCAGGCAGCCAGGCTCATCCAGCGCTGCGAGAGCGGCAACCCCCGCTGACCTTCCCCATCCACCAGCCACGCAGAAAGCGCGGCAAGAGCCGTGACCCCGCTGACCTCCCCCAGCCATCAGCAGCACAGACCACGCGGCAAGAGCCGGTCCTCTGCCCACTACACCGGATCCAGCGTGGCCAAGCTGACACCCAGAGCACAGGAGAAGTGAGAGGGGCTCTGCAGGTTGCCGCACTCATCTGTCCAAGTCCACGAGGCCATTGAGGGAGACGGCCTCCATCTTGAAGTTCCAGGAGGAAGAAAGACTGGCCGCCATCTTGCCGTCTAAACGTGAGTGTTGCCTTTGAGGCCCCTTTTAGGGATCCGACACTACACCTGCCATATTCCCAACAGAGCCCTACCCAACCCAGAGGCAGCCCCTGCATCCTTGGAGCTGGGCATCCCCCTGTTAGCGGCCTGCCCGCAACTTCCAGGCCATCAGTCTTTCTTTCCCTGGGCCGACCTACCGAGTGAGGAAACTCGTTCACTATAAGGGCCGAGAAGGCCTCCTCACTGCTGTTAAGACTGCATACGGGCCAGTAAATACCCAAGACATTAGGCAGACCCTACCCCTGTCCCACGACTGGATATGTGCACCACCATGGGCCCCAGCCAAATCCTTGTGCACAGGTCGGGCCATTAGGGCCTGCGAGTTAGGACATTGTAGAATTGTTGCGAAGGGTTGTCAGGTGTAAGTTAGGAGGTTACCGGTAACTTTAGCTTAGTTTGGGATACGTCACTAGCACAGAGAAAGGTGTCGTAAAACATTTCCTTTTGTTTGAATGTATATTGCACTGTGAAACATTTCCTTTTGCTTGAATGTTTATTGCACTGTGAAATATTTCCTGTTACTTGAATGTTTATTGCACTGTGAAACCATTTCCTTTACCTGAATGTTTATTGCACCGTAAAGCATTTCCTTCTTACCTAAAAATAAAAGGTAAATCGAATCTGATAGTGGAGTGTTCTGTGCCCCATTCCTGCATCCTGAGAAGACTCCTGACTGAGATCCGGATATTGGGGAAGATCGGCCCCCGCCGCACCCATAAGGTAACTCCTTCTTCTGGGTGTCTACAAATGTCCCTGGCAATAAGCCCCAAAACCGCCACTCCCAGCGGCGTCTGTGAAAAGGTCTAGCTCTGTAGCCACGCACGTGTCTGACATCCACAACGCCCTGCCATTAAAGGTTTCCAGAAAAGATGCCCACACCCGCAAGTCCCCTTTCAACTCACTACCTAATCTGACAAAATGATGAGGAAGAACCACCCCTGCTGTCGCTGCTGCCAGCCTCCTGCTGAAAATGCGGCCCATCGGCATAATGCGACACGCAAAATTCAACTTACCCAGCAAGGACTGTAATTCCCTCAATCTGATTTTCTTCAACCGCAACGCCCTCCCTACCTCGGCCTTCAAACCCAGTAACTTTTCTTCAGGCAAGCGACACTCCATATTCACAGTATCAATGACAATACCCAAAAAACTGATCACAGTCGCAGGGCCCTCCGTCTTTCCCGGAGCAAGCGGGACCCCAAAGTCTGCCGACACCCTTTCAACAGTCCTCAACAATAAATCACATGCACCGGTCCCCCCGGGACCAATACATAAAAAATCATCTAGGTAATGAATAACTGAACTGCACCCAGAGACATCCTTAACCACCCACTCCAAAAAGGAACTAAAGGCCTCAAAATAAGCACACGACAAGGAGCACCCCATCGGTAAACAACGATCAACAAAAAACTCCCCATCCCAACAACATCCCAACAAGCGCCAGCTGGTTGGATGAACAGGCAGCAACCGGAATGCCGATTCAATATCAGTCTTTGCCAACATGGCCCCTTTCCCAAACCGCTTCACCCACTTAACGGCCGCATCAAAGGATGTATAAACCACCGAGCAGATGTCGGGGTCAATGCCATCATTGACCGACGCCCCTTTTGGGAAGGATAAATGGTGTATCAGACGAAACTTGTTCGCCTCCTTTTTTGGCACCACCCCCAACGGAGAGACTATCAAATCTGGCCACGGTGCCGCCCTAAACGGTCCAGCCATACGACCCAGCTGCACCTCCTTAAACAGTTTTTCCTGCACCACTTCAGGATGCTCCCTAGCAGACTTCAAATTCCTCCTAAAACTTCCTGACACCTGCACGTCAGAAGGTATCTTAAAACCTTCCCTAAACCCCTCCTCCAACAAGGCGGCTGTCCGCTGGTCAGGATACCTACGCAGATAACCCAGCATCCTTTCCAGCCGAACTGGTGTCGCCCCCTTTTGAACTACTGTCTCGGGACTTCCCTCTGAAGCATTTATTTGCCCCATGGTTCCCTCCACATGATGAACATTCATGCTTGAATTTGCATTTTGCTCCAAACCGGCATGACCCGTCGTTGAAGGCAAAGCAGAGTCCCTTCTGCATGGCTGTCCCGCTTGTGGCCTCTCTCGGCCCCCCCCCATCCCCACGAAAGGGCTGCCCACTTTTTATGGGGGCCGTTACCTTTAACCATAAAGCAATATCCTTATGATCCCAACGAATGTTGGGGCGAACCGCCTTCCTCTGCCTAAACTGCTCATCATACCTGAGCCAGGCCATGCCCCCGTACACACGGTATGCCTCTCCTATCGCATCCATGTAACAGAATAAGCCTGAACAATTGTCAGGTGCCTTCTCCCCAATCACACTAGCTAAAATAGCAAATGCCTGTAACCAATTTGTGAATGACAGCGGTATCAGCCGATACCGCCGCCGTTCCTCCTCCTCCTTTTTCTCCTCCTTGCGGGGCCTATCCAGGTTAAAACGCTCTAAGGGTAGTAATGAAAATATATCCACATATTCCCCTTTCCAAATCTTCTCCCTCACCTCCTGCTTCAGGTGGGCCCCCAATGGCCCCTCAAAACATACATACACCTCCCCTTTCGCAGTGTCACTAAGCCTCCCACTCTCATCCTGCGTCACCACACTGCCCCCTTCAGCCCCTGCCCTGCTGCTGCTTTGCTCCCCGCCGGATACCAGCACCACGCTGCTCCCCGGCACCCCACTGCTAACCGGCACCCCACTGCTAACCGTCACCCCACTGCTAACCGGCACCCCACTGCTAACAGGCACACTATTACTGACCGGCACACTAATGCTAGCTGGTGTGCCCGAATTCTGCGGTGCCCATGCTGCCGCCGGGGACGGCCCCGCCCCCTGCCGCAAACCCACCAGCCAATCTGCAAAACCACTCAATAATTCGGTAAAGCCCCTACTCATTTCCCCCTGGGGGGCTAACCCTCCCCCCCCCTGACTTTGTGCTAAAGCATTAATAGACATAGAGACAGACTCACCAGGCTGCCTGGGGGCTGTGAACCCAGCAGCCGCAGGTCCAGTGTCCTGACGGGTCCCAGATGAAGAAAGACCAGGTATCTCTCCATCGTCTGCTGACGCTGCCATCTCTCTTCTCCTGTCCTCCCGACCTTCAGGTATAGCACCAGCCGGCGTGACCGCGTTGGAGGCGGAGCCAGCTGTGCGTCTCTCGCTCCGTGTACCAGGCCTGCGGTACGCAGCCTGTACTTCTGCCCCCCTGGCACGACTCACCCCGCGCTGGGCAGCAGCATGCCCCGCATGCCCCGCCGCTCCAGGTCCAGACCCACGTGACGCCGGATCTTCTTGCACGTGGGGGGGGGTTCCCCCCGCGCGGAGGGTTCCGCCTGCATGTTGGATTCCTCCCAGACCTGGTCCTGCGGGCGGAAGGTGCCCGGCCCGCAGCCTGGCCTGGAGGGTCCCTGACGGGGCTCCTAGAACGGCGCTGAACCCTGGGGGACACGGATGGGCTGAAGCGCTCCGGAGGCCTGGACCTCCGAGGCCGTGCGCCCGCTGGAGCAGCCTCCTGCGTTGCTGCTCCCAGTCCCCCCAGCAGACCTGACATCTGCTGCTGCAGCTACTCTGTCCCTCTGGTGCCTGCTGCCTCCCTGAGGGCAGCCAGCGCTGCAGATACCTCAGCATCAGCGTTTGGGGAAGCCATGGGAGATGCAGTGCTGCTTAGCTGTTCAGAAAAATCTCCCAGTGACCCCTATTTCCTGCCTGCACTCTGCTTATATACCCTTACTACACCCCGTTAAGCCCCTCCCCCTATAACCCTCTCCTTAGACACCCTTCTATGACTGTCCAGCTAGTCAGCTCCCTACAAACCCTGTCAGGGGAGCCTACCCCCAGGCTTTGCCTCCAGTCCGGCTCCTACATTACAGTAAGTGAGGACATGAGCACCATCTACTGGAATAATTATAACATAGCAGGAATTGCACATTACTGTAAGTGAGGAGATGAGCGCTATCTACTGGAATAATGATAACATAACAGGAATCACACATTACACTAAGGGCCACATTTATCAAGCAGATATTGACCAAAAAAATGCGAAAAACGGGCTTTAACGCTAAATTTCAGTATCCCACAAATGTATCAAATAGCTATCACAATTATTACCGCAAAAAGCAGGGCATGGATATCGCATCTATGCTGTTTTCGCAGTTCCTATGTTTACAATGGGAACTGCAGTCTTTTGAAATGTATCAAGTTCTGAAAGCATTTCTCTTTCAGAACTTGATAGCAGATAAGCTCGCATTGTGAAAGTCGCGTTAGAACCCTCCCCAGTGTCCCCTCCTCCCTTACCTCTCACTGTGCTGCCCTGCCGCTCAGCAATACTGACAACTTTACCCACGGAGCGGGGTCCCGACAGGAGGCAGCTTGTGTCCTCAGTACAGCAGCGCTGATCCTCCAGCACAGCAGCGCTGACCAGAGGACCATCCACCCTGCAGGAGCCCCCACTGGAGCCGTGTCCCCCATCAAGCTTTTAGCCGCAAAAGTCAGCGACCGCACACCAGTGAAGGGGGACTGGGAGCGGCGCTGGCGGACTTTGAAAACATAAGTGACCGGGTGCAGGGGAGAACGGCCGCTGGTTGTGTTTTATATAGTGCAGCTCAGTCCCCAGTCAATCCTACGAGCACGCCGACTTTGAAAACATACAGTGACCGGGTGCAGGGATGAATGGACAATCAATGGCCGCTGATAGAAGATAGTGCTGCTCCCCAGTCTGCCCCCTCCCCCTTCCCCCTCACATGCCACCTACAAAGGCCTTGATTGGCTTAGTGAAAAGGGGGAGTGTCCAGGGGAGTGAGAAACACTTCTCCTCTGCATCGCTGATGATCGCAGGAACAGCTTGTTTACGCAGCTGCTCCCCCTGCCTACCTCCCTTCATAAATCCAGGTGATGCAGCACAACATCGCAATGCGATGTTAATGCGATGTTCATCGATATTATCGCGAAAACATCGCGGTTTATTGATAAATGGGCCCCTAAGTGAGGACATGAGTGCCATCTACTGGAATAATTATAACATAGCAGGAATCGCACATTACTGTAAGTGAGGACATGAGCACCATCTACTGGAATAATTATAACATAACAGGAATCGCACATTACAGTAAGTGAGGACATGAGCGCCATCTACTGGAATAATTATAACATAGCAGGAATCGCACATTACAGTAAGTGAGGACATGACCGCCATCTACTGGAATAATTATAACTAGAGATGTGCGGCGGGCACTTTTTCGGGTTTTGGTTTTGGTTTTGGATCTGGATCTCCCTTCGTGTTTTGGATCTGGATTGGTTTTGGCAAAACCACCCTTGCGGGTTTTGGTTTTGGTTTTGGATCTGGATTTATTTGGAAAAATGCTAAAAATTGCTAAAATAATAGTTTTCAGGCCTGTTTTTGCCCCTAAAGTGTTATTAAGCTCAATAACATTAGTTTCCACTCATTTCTAGTCAATTTTGATCACCTCACAGCTCACAAAATCGTTTTCATTTACTGTAGTAGGGCCAAAAGGTTATCCTGAGGTAGCTGGATGTCTAGGCTAGGCGACAGCAGTGGGCATCACATACAGGTGGACCTTACACTTCCAACCTGGCACATGTTAGAAGCAGAGCAGCACTGCAGGGGCAGATAGGGTGGCAGTTGAAATTGTCCTTGTAGCTGCGCTCCTCTGTTAGAAGAACCTCCACACAAGTACCAAGAGCCCAATGTGGATTGATTTTGCAGTTTGGCATGTGCAGCCAAGGAACAGTGGGCGTTTGGTGCAGCATTGACTGTGTCTGCAAGTTAGTATCTGTTTGTATCAGTTTAATATCTAATAAGACCACTATCTGGCGTGAGGTCAAGTGGTTTCTGGATGCTGGGAACAGTTGCCTGCTTATCAAGCTTGAACAGACTGGATAGGCGTGCATTCCACCACTTCACCACTTGACGTGTGTTCCTCCCAAAGCCACGCGCTTGGTCTTCTTCCCAACCAACCATCCATCAATCCATCCATCATATCCCAATGATATGACCAATTCATGTGTGTTCCTCCCAAAGCCAGGCACTCGGTCTAGGAATGGATAAGACCATGGATGTGCCTGAGCACATTTTTTCATCCATTATGGATGAGGTGGAGAGCGAATCACCCATCTCCCCACCATTCATCCATCAGATGCCAAAAAGTCTTTCTTGCTCCGAAGAGCCAAAAAAGACGCAAAAAGACGAGGAAGGAAATGATTGGCGGTGGCCCCCCCACCCAATAAATATATATATATAATAATTAGAGGAATGGCGAAGACCACGGATGTCTCTGAGGACATATTGTCATTCATAATGGATGATGATGGAGAGCGAATCACCCATCTCCCCACCATTCATCCATCAGATGCCCAAAAAGTCTTTCTTGCTCTGAAGAGCCAAAAAAGACGCAAAAAGACGAGGAAGGAAATGATTGGCTGTGGCCCCCCCACCCAATAAATATATATATAATAATTAGAGGAATGGCGAAGACCACGGATGTCTCTGAGGACATATTGTCATCCATAATGGATGATGATGGAGAGTGAATCACCCATCTCCCCACCATTCATCCATCAGATTTACTCTTGCTCCGAAGAGCCAAAAGACACCAAAAGACGAGGTAGAAAAAGATTGGCTGGGGCCCTCCCACCCAGCCCAACATCCGGGACATCCCATCCAATAAATATATATGATAATTAGAGGAATGGCGAAGACCATGGATGTCTCTGCTCCAAAGAGCCAAAAGGCAGCAAAAGACGAGGTAGGGCCCTACCACCCAGCCTGACATTTACATGTCCGATTGTGCAAAACAGAAAGAAAAATGACCAAGCCATAGTACAGAAATGCAACAGAAAAATCTACCAAATGATCAGTCTCCCAGGAAAAGGATCTGCAATGGAACCTCTGCAGAGAGTACAACTTACTCCACGCCCAAAAAGCAAAAGGTGATGAAGTCTTCAGAAAAGTCTTCCGAAAAGAAAAGTGAGGAAACCAGGGTGAAACGTCGATTAAGTGCAAAATCACCAACTGCTTTCCAACGTATCGACCAAAGTCCTGTAAAAAAGAGTCCTGCAAAAAATTCTGTACAAGAGTCCTACGAAAGACTCACCACAAAAGGAAAGCAAAGCGCTTGTCAATTCAAGTCAAAAAAATAAAAGGCGAGAATATGTAAAAGATATATTTAGTATCTGTTTGTATCACTTTAAAATCTAATAAGACCCCTATCTGGCCTGATTTTCTGATTAGTGATTAATTAATTATCATTTGCTATAATAAACTGATCGGTGAACTCTGGGAACATTTCCAGTCGCCTCTTCATTTATCACCTAATTGGTGGAGGGGAGGGGGGTAGTTGGTGGCAGATGAACAAATTCCTCCACCTCTCTAGGACCCCAGGTTTGGAGATCTAGTCCACCCTAGACTGTGGTGTTTGTGAGGTCAATGAGTCTGCGACATCTGTCACCCAATTTACCGCTAAGGTTAATTTGTTTGGTATGGCTGGCTAGAGCCAAAAAAAGATGAAAAAAGAAGAAGAAAAACATTTGCTGGGGCCCTCTGACCCAGCCATCCATCCGGGACATCCCATCCAAAAAGAAGTACGATAATAATAGTTAGGGTGAGTTCATGGATGTCCCCGATGACATCATTGAATCTATAATAGATGAGGTGGCGAGATAAATCGCCCATCTCCCCACCATTCATCCATCAAAGATTTTAAAATTAATGACGCTCCAAAGAGCCCACAAAACGATGCAGAAAGAGGTGCAAGATGACATTGTCCTTGGGCCCTCCCACCCACCCTTATGTTGAATACAGGACATGCACAGTTTAACAAACCAATCATTTCAGCGACAGGGACTGCAGCGGGAGGGACTGTCAACTGTGGCTGAAATGATTGGTTTGTTTGGGCCCCCACGAAAAATAAAAGGCAATGGGCATTGCACAAACTGGCTTTACAAGAGGTCATCCTCAGCGTCAGATTCCTCAGCCTCATCCTCTTCTTGACACACAATTAATTCGTCGTCGCTGGAATCAACCAATACAGGAGGACTGTGTGCAGTAGGAGGACGTAAGTGTTGGCGAAGGAGGTCCAGTTCGTGGAATTTGAAATTCATTTTTATGTAGAGCATCTTCTCCACGTTTTGTGGAAGTAACCTCCTACGCCGATCGCTAACAAGGTTCCCAGCTGCGCTGAAGACTCTCTCAGAATAAGATTATCAAGTAAAATATTATTATATTTGTAACTTGGTGTGTGTCACCTCATTTAGCGCTGCTCACACGCTTTGGCGTGATTTGGTCTTGTACTCTCTCAGAATAGACACTGGAGGGTGGACAACTTAAATAAAGCAAAGCCAGTTTGTGCAAAGGATGCCACATTGCCTTTTTTTCCTGCCAGTAATGGAATGGACAGTCTGACATACCTATATTGATGCTATCAGCAAAGTAGTCATCCACCATTCTTTCAATGGTGATAGCATCATAGTCTGTGGCAGTCGACGTGTCCATGATGCTAGGAAGCTCCTTCAGTCCGGACCAGATGTCAAATATATTTCCGGACTGAATAGCAGTCGGTCTTTTAGGAAAATTGAGCTTTTTCCTCGCAACCCCTGTGGTAGAAATTGAAGGAGAAGTTGTGCGCCTGCCACGTTCCGCTTCAGCTGACAATTTTTGGACCAAGAGGTCTTTGCACCTCTGCAGATTTGTTCCCATTGGTAACAAAGACACGATGTAAGACTTAAACCTAGGATCCAGCATTGTCCCCAAAATGTAAAGATCTGATTGTAAGACATCCGCGACCCTTGGATCGTTGCAAAGGGAACTAATGGCGTGATCCACTAGCCCAACATATCTAGCAGAATCAGTGTACTTCAACTCCTCCTTCAATTTCTCCAACTGCTTCTGCAAAAGACCTATCAAGGGAATGACCTGGCTCAAGCTGGCAGTGTCAGAACTAACTTTGCGTGCAGCAGCCTCAAAGGGCTGCAGGATCTTGCACACCACGGAAATTATTCTCCACTGAGCTTGACTCAGGTGCATTCCCGTTCCTCTCCCTATTTCATAGGTAGAGGTGTAGGTTTGGATGGCCTTTTGCTGCTCCTCCATCCGCTGAAGCATATAGAGGGTGGAATTCCACCTCGTGACCACCTCTTGCTTCAGCTGATGGCAGGGCAAATTTAGCTTTTCTTGCAAGTCTTGCAATCTCCTGCACGCACTTGCAGAATGGCGAAAATGTCCACAAATTTTCCGAACAACGGACAACATCTCTTGAACACCCCTGTTCTTTTTCAAGAAATGGTGCACCACCAAATTTACTGTGTGAGCAAAACATGGGACATGTTGGAATTCGCCCACATGTAATGCACTCACAATTTTGGTGGCATTGTCGGATACCACAAATCCCGAGGAGAGTCCAAGTGGGGTAAGCCATTGCGCAATGACTTCCCGTAGTTTTTCTAGGAGGTTTTCCGCTGTGTGCCTTTTACTGAAACCGGTGATACACAGTGTAGCCTGCCTCTGAATAGCAATGGGAGATGATGTTGCTGTTGCTGCTGCTGCTGTTGGTGCTGCTGCTGAAGGCAATACATCCACCCAGTGAGCAGTCACAGACATGTAGTCTTTTGTTTGCCCTGTTCCGCTTGTCCACATATCCGTGGTTAAGTGGACAGTGGGTACAGAGGCATTTTTAAGGACAGTAACAACGCTTTTTTTAATGTCCGTGTACAGCCTGGGTATTGCCTTCCTGGAGAAGTGGAACCTAGATGGAATTTGGTAATGGGGACACAGGATCTCTAGCAACTTGGTAAAACCCACAGAATTAATTGCGGATACTGGACGCACGTCTATTACCAACATAGTTGTTATGGCGTCAGTAATACGCTGTGCAACGGGGTGACTGCTGGCACACTTCATCCCCCTTTCAAAGGATTGACTTACAGTCATAAATTCACCATCGGTACTCTCATGCTTAAACCCTTAACACTTAACTATAACTTATCTACAAATAACGACACGGACACAAGTGCTGGCGTTTCAAATAACGAATGTCAAATTTATTTCGACAACTGACTAATGACTATAAATATTGGTGGCGGCACTAAAGAACGGTCAGATTAAAGAAAAGGGGGTGGGGTAGGATCACCATACCATTCACACACCGCTGGTGACCAACTCTCCCAGCCAACCACCCGGGTCGGTGGTGGCAGCCATCTTCCGTGCATAGAAGTATGGCTCGTGACAATCGATGCCTGGAGAGCTCACCCACTAACCTACACACATTCCATCTACACCATTGACCGTTCTTTACCGCCGCCAAATGAAGAAAAATAGAGACAGAAGAATAGGGATGGGAGGGTGGGAAAATTCTCCAAGAGAGGCTGAACTCCTTGGTCACAAGACCCTTCTAACCCTCTACTCCTCCCCTTGCACCCATTGGCTGCCAGACGCAGCACACTGTCCCTTCATTAACTGTTTCCTAGCCTGCAGCATGATAGCCCTTCGGTGATTTATGTCACCTCCTGCCTAATCAGCCCTCGGTGTTACTGTTGCTTGGCTAAGTGATCAGGACTAGCATTCCTGGTCCCTTTCCTTGAAGCAGCAGCAGCAGCAGAAGCAACAGGTGTACCTGATAAGGATGCTTCTGAGGAATCCAGGATAGGAGAGGATTCAGTCAGGATCATGACATTGGGTGCAGGACTACTTCCCAATCCCATAATCTCTGAGGATGGGGATGATGCAGTTGTTTGAGGAGATTGCAGGACCTTGGATTTAACAGAGAAAGGGGAGCAGGACGTTGACGCTGGGCGGGCTGCTACATGTTTGTTCACAGTTTCTTTTGACAAAAACTTCTGATGGATGCGCTGCAAATGCCGTAACAGTGAGGAGGTCCCAAGGTGCTGCACGTCCTTACCTCTACTTACAATAGCTTTGCAAACGCTACATACGGCTTGACAGTTGTTGTCCGGATTTGGGTAGAAATAATTCCATACATACGAGGTGGATTTTTTGGTCTTTTGCCCTGGCATGACAATGGGCTTTTCCACACCCCGGACAACAACTGTCTCCGTCGGTGCCTTAAAACAAACAACATCATCCCCAACATCGTCATCATCCGCATCCCTCTGTGTGCCAGCTTCACCAACAGAATCCACATCCAATTCCTCAGAAGCATCCTCAATAACCAGGTCAAAATCTTGACTGGGGATGCTCTTGCACACACTTGCAGAGGGCATGCAAATGGTGGAATGAACCTCCTCTTCACAAACAGTATTTGAAAGGTCCGGCTCACATATGGCATCCACGTACACTCTCCTCTGGGATTTGTGACATTTGTGAACTCGCCTTTGTCTTAAAAACTTTCATTCTTTTTTTTTGTAGTAGCAGAAGGGCTACCATCATTCTTCTGAGACGCTGTACCATCAGTCAGAAACAAAGGCCAAGGCCGTAGCCTTTCCTTCCCACTGCGTGTGGTGAACGGCATATTGCCAATTGTATTTTTCTCCGCACGTGACTTAATTTTTTTTTATGGACCATTGTAAAATTTGATTTCTGCTTTGCTTTTACATGGCCTCTAGGCCTTTGACCATCGGCCTTGCCATCATGAATCTGACTGGTGGTAGCAGCTTCAGAAGTTCTATCAGGTTGCTGATCTCCCACTATTTCCTCCTCCATCATCCTCCCCCCCCAAAAAAATTTTAATACTTTTTTTTATTTTTCTGATTTTTTACACTGGACACAGCCTGTGACACTGGACACTGCCCCTGGTCACTGGACACTGCAGCACGACACAGCCCGTTACACAGGATATATGTCGTCACACTGGACACAGGATATATGTCGTCACACTGGACACAGGATATATGTCGTCACACTGGACACAGGATATATGTCGTCACACTGGACATATGTCGTCACACTGGACACTGGATATATGTCGTCACACTGGACACAGGATATATGTCGTCACACTGGACACAGGATATATGTCGTCACACTGGACACAGGATATATGTCGTCACACTGCACACAGGATATATGTCGTCACACTGGACACAGGATATATGTCGTCACACTGGACAATGGATATATGTCACGCTGGACACAGGATATATGTCGTCACACTGGACACAGGATATATGTCGTCACACTGGACACAGGATATATGTCGTCACACTGGACACAGGATATATGTCGTCACACTGGACACAGGATATATGTCGTCACACTGGACACAGGATATATGTCGTCACACTGGACACAGGATATATGTCGTCACACTGGACACTGGATATATGTCGTCACACTGGACACTGGATATATGTCGTCACACTGGACACAGGATATATGTCGTCACACTGGACAATGGATATATGTCATCACACTGGACACAGGATATATGTCGTCACACTGGACACAGGATATATGTCGTCACACTGGACACTGGATATATGTCGTCACACTGGACACTGGATATATGTCGTCACACTGGACACAGGATATATGTCGTCACACTGGACACAGGATATATGTCATCACACTGGACACAGGATATATGTCGTCACACTGGACACAGGATATATGTCGTCACACTGGACACTGGATATATGTCGTCACACTGGACACTGGATATATGTCGTCACACTGGACAATGGATATATGTCACGCTGGACACAGGAGATATGTCATCACACTGGACACAGGATATATGTCGTCACACTGGACACAGGATATATGTCGTCACACTGGACAATGGATATATGTCGTCACAGTGGACACAGGATATATGTCGTCACACTGGACACAGGATATGTCGTCAGTCGTCACACAGGACAGGACACAGGATATATGTCGTGAGTGACTTGTGACACTGGACAATGGATAAGATATAGGCCGTCACACTGGACACAGCCCCTTGTATTAATGCTGCCCCTGTACACAGTGTACTACTCAGCAGCACTGCAGCCCCTGTGTGTGAGCACTGCAGCACTGAGTTAGTTAGTTAAATCACGAAAAAAACAAAGGGTTCAGGGCTAAACACAGGGCTTAGGGCTAAATAAATCACATCAGGGCACGGGCCACAGGACAGCCCCTGGACAGTGGACACTGCAGCCCCTGCGTGTGAGCACTGCAGCACGACACAGGATATATGTCTTCACACTGGACACAGGATATATGTCGTCACACTGGACACAGGATATGTCGTCAGTCGTCACACAGGACAGGACACAGGATATATGTCGTGAGTGACTTGTGACACTGGATAAGATATAGGCCGTCACACTGGACACAGCCCCTTGTATTAATGCTGCCCCTGTACACAGTGTACTACTCAGCAGCACTGCAGCCCCTGCGTGTGAGCACTGCAGCACGACACAGGATATATGTCGTCACACTGGACACAGGATATGTCGTCAGTCGTCACACAGGACAGGACACAGGATATATGTCGTGAGTGACTTGTGACACTGGACAATGGATAAGATATAGGCCGTCACACTGGACACAGCCCCTTGTATTAATGCTGCCCCTGTACACAGTGTACTACTCAGCAGCACTGCAGCCCCTGTGTGTGAGCACTGCAGCACTGAGTTAGTTAAATCACAAAAAAAAACACAGGGTTCAGGGCTAATAAAAATAAATCACAACACAGGGCTTAGGGCTAAATAAATCACATCAGGGCACGGGCCACAGGACAGCCCCTGGACAGTGGACACTGCAGCCCCTGCGTGTGAGCACTGCAGCACCTAGTTAGTTAAATCACACTACAGGGCTCAGGCCACAAGTCTACAACACAGGGCACAGCAGAGCACGGAGCACATGGCACGGAGCACAGCACAGGGCAGTGAGGGCAGGTCACGGAGCACAGCACGGAGCACATGGCACGGAGCACAGCACAGGGCAGTGAGGGCACAGGTCAGGTCACGGAGCACATGGCACAGAGCACAGCACGGAGCACACGGAGCTTCCCAACCACCCTCTTCCCTCTCCAAGATTGGAGTGAAGATGGCGGGCGCGCGTGCGTCTTTTATAAGATCCCGCTCCCGCGAGAATCCGACAGCGCGATGATGACGTTCGGCCTCGTTATTGGTCCGGAATTCAGGCGGGAACACCCGAGCCGGCTCGGATCTGGCCCGGATCCCCGATATTCGGATCTGTCGGATCTCGGGGATCCGGACCCGCTCATCTCTAATTATAACATAGCAGGAATTGCACATTACTGTAAGTGAGGAGATGAGCGCTATCTACTGGAATAATGATAACATAACAGGAATCATACATTACACTAAGTGAGGACATGAGTGCCATCTACTGGAATAATTATAACATAGCAAGAATCACCCATTACTGTAAGTTAGGACATGAGCGCCATCTACTGGAATAATTATAACATAGCAGGAATTGCACATTACTGTAAGTGAGGAGATGAGTGCCATCTACTGGAATAATTATAACATAGCAGGAATCGCACATTACTGTAAGTGAGGACATGAGCGCCATCTACTGGAATAATTATAACATAACAGGAAACACACATTACTGTAAGTGAGGGGGAAACGGTCATCTGTCAGACCAGACTTAGGTAGACAGTCATTAGGTCGACCCCGGAAGGTCGACTGTCCCCAAGGTCGACAGGGTTAAAGGTCGACATGGCTCAATGTCGACATGGGCCAAGGTCGACATGGTTTTAGGTCGACAGTCATTAGGTCGTCATGAGTTTTTCACTGTTTTTTGAGCCAACATGTGCCGACTGGCAGTATTTCATGCCCTACCATCCACTAGGGCGTGGTGGGAGAATAAAATAGTGTGCTGAGCGCAGCGAGGCACCGTGCCCGAAGCATAGCGAGCGATGCAAGGGGCTGTGGTTTAACTCCAACTGTATCCATGTCGACTGTGTCGACATTCGAAAAAAAACAGTGAAAAACTCATGTCGACCGTGCCCGACCTTAACCCTGTCGACCTAAAACCATGTCGACCTTGTCCCATGTTGACCTTAAGTCATGTCGACATTGAGCCATGTCGACCTTTAACCCTGTCGACCTTGGGGACAGTCGACCTTCCAGGGTCGACCTAATGACTGTAGACCTAATTCTGTTCTGACAGATGTGTAGCTTCCGATTCCTGTTATGTTTTAATTATTCCAGTAGATGGCGCTCATGTCCTCACTTAATGTGAAGTGTGATTTCTGTTATATTATAATTATTCCAGTAGATGGCGCTCGTATCCTCACTTGCTGTAATGTGTGATTCCAATTACATTATAATTATTCCAATAAATGTCACTCATGTCCTCACTTGGAAGCGGTACATCTGTCAGAACAGACTTAGGTCTACAGTCATTAGGTCGACCCCGGAAGGATAATTATAATATAACAGAAATCACACTTCACATTAAGTGAGGACATGACCGCCATCTACTGGAATTATTTTTACATAACAGGAATCGCACATTACAGTAAGTGAGGACATGAGCGCCATCTACTGGAATAATTATAACATAGCAGGAATCACACATTACAGTAAGCGAGGACATGAGCGCCATCTACTGGAATAATTATAACATAACAAGAATCGCACATTACAGTAAGTGAGGACATGAGCGCCATCTACTGGAATAATTATAACATATCAGGAATCACACATTACAGTAAGCGAGGACATGACTGCCATCTACTGGAATAATTATAACATAACAGGAATCGCACATTACTGTAAGTGAGGACATGAGCACCATCTACTGGAATAATTATAACATAACAAGAATCGCACATTACAGTAAGTGAGGACATGACTGCCATCTACTGGAATAATTATAACATAGCAGGAATCTCACATTACTGTAAGTAAGGACATGACCGCCATCTACTGGAATAATTATAACATAACAGGAATCACACATTGCAGCGAAATGCTTCAGGAGCCACTGGACCAGACCCCCACCTTCACTATAACCACTTACAATCTATCCAAAACAGCCAGCCACCCTTTCCCCATCCGATTTTCCATTGCTGCTTATTATAATGTGCTTACATGCTACATGGTCTGAACCAAATACCTAAATTTCCCACTCACCCTTGGATTACAACTGTGCCCAGCCAGCCACCGCACCACATCGACTGAGGACAACTGCTGCAATGCTATCCGTCTGGATTACAAGCCTGTAGCGGTACTGGGTAACTATTGACCCCTGGTGGGCATATATTACACGAATTGTATTGTGCCTCTTTCTGACTTCCATTGAAATCCCTTTGGCGACATTATAGGAATGGGACACTGATTGCAGCATCTTCTGAACTTCTATGGTCTAAGTCCATGTTATCATACTTGGTTTTATCTTTATGATTACCCTAATTGTGATCATCATGATCATTCTAATTGTGTATTAAAAATATTGTTTTTCATCAACCAATCACCACTTCTTTGTTTGTAATTATCTTGTGTTTTAGTGTGAGACTGTCTATCCCACCATTACGTGGCTGCTCCTTCTAACGCTACCTAGGTAGCTATTTATTTCCAAGAGTCCACACAAGTGCCTCCTACCCAACTTATTATAAAGTAACAGGGATCACACTATACTGTACAGTAAGTGAGGACCTGATAATGGCTACATGTGTCAATCATCCTGAGAGTGTGTGTATAACGCTGGGCGGGGTCACACATGAAACTCCACCCCCCACCCAGCCTTATACACACACACCACATATAATACACACACACATGTAGCCTAATATATATGAGATAATACACACATATTGGCCCCTGCCTGCCTGCACTACACCCCCCGCAATACCACACACCTATAATACTCACAGACACATGTAGCTCAGCCAGCGTCGATGGGGGCGGAAGGGATTGCAGTGAATAAATAAAGTCTGCGCAGCTGCAGATCTGTGGTGCTGACATAGCAGCCTCTGGCAGCCAGGGGGAGCAGCTCTGCCTCCTCTCAGGCTGACCTCGAGTCGCACACAGAGTCACATGGTCACAGCCTGAGAGGAGAGAAGCATGATGCAGCTGTGACTCGGCAGAGCTGCCTCCTCCTTTATAGTAAAGCTCTGGGCTGGCTGTAGCTCCTCTCAGGCATTTCCAATCTGCCGCTGGCCGGGTGATGCAAGACTGCCCTGTGAGTGTCAGGCGCCACAGGTATGTCACATGTGGGAGGGGGATGCCAGCAAGTCTGGGGAAGGAGGGGGAGAGGAAGAGGTTGTCTATAATAACTTAGGGGGGGGGGTGCACAAGGCAGCAGCAACCCGCTCCCCCCCCCCGGCCTGCACACCCCACTGTCCTGCACACCCACCCCTGGCACACACACACCCCCGCCTGCACACAGCAGCAAGGTCACCGGGCAGACACACACAGGTGTACTCATTACTCACTGACACACTTCCCAGGTCACCGTGCAGACACACAGGTGTACTCATTACTCACTGACCCACTTCCCAGGTCACAGCGCAGACACACAGGTGTACTCATTACTCACTGACACACTTCCCAGGTCACCAGGCAGACACACAGGTGTACTCATTACTCACTGACCCACTTCCCAGGTCACAGCGCAGACACACAGGTGTACTCATTACTCACTAACATACTTCCCAGGTCACCGCGCAGACACACATGTGTACTCATTACTCACTAACATACTTCCCAGGTCACCGCGCAGACACACAGGTGTACTCATTACTCACTGACACACTTCCCAGGTCACCGCGCAGACACACAAGTGTACTCATTACTCACTGACACACTTCCCAGGTCACAGCGCAGACACACAGGTGTACTCATTACTCACTGACACTTCCCAGGTCACCACGCAGACACACAAGTGTACTCATTACTCACTGACACTTCTCAGGTCACCACGCAGACACACAGGTGTACTCATTACTCACTGTCACTTCCCAGGTCGCCGCGCAGACACACAGGTGTACTCATTACTCACTGACACACTTCCCACGTCACCGCATAGACACACAGGTGTACTCATTACTCACTGACACACTTCCCAGGTCACTGCGCAGACACACAGGTGTACTCATTACTCACTGTCACTTCCCAGGTCACCGCGCAGACACACAGGTGTACTCATTACTCACTGACACACTTCCCAGGTCAACACGCAGACACACAGGTGTACTCATTACTCACTGACACACTTCCCAGGTCACCAGGCAGACACACAGGTGTACTCATTACTCACTGACCCACTTCCCAGGTCACAGCGCAGACACACAGGTGTACTCATTACTCACTAACATACTTCCCAGGTCACCGCGCAGACACACATGTGTACTCATTACTCACTAACATACTTCCCAGGTCACCGCGCAGACACACAGGTGTACTCATTACTCACTGACACACTTCCCAGGTCACCGCGCAGACACACAAGTGTACTCATTACTCACTGACACACTTCCCAGGTCACAGCGCAGACACACAGGTGTACTCATTACTCACTGACACTTCCCAGGTCACCACGCAGACACACAAGTGTACTCATTACTCACTGACACTTCTCAGGTCACCACGCAGACACACAGGTGTACTCATTACTCACTGTCACTTCCCAGGTCGCCGCGCAGACACACAGGTGTACTCATTACTCACTGACACACTTCCCACGTCACCGCATAGACACACAGGTGTACTCATTACTCACTGACACACTTCCCAGGTCACTGCGCAGACACACAGGTGTACTCATTACTCACTGTCACTTCCCAGGTCACCGCGCAGACACACAGGTGTACTCATTACTCACTGACACACTTCCCAGGTCAACACGCAGACACACAGGTGTACTCATTACTCACTAACATACTTCCCAGGTCACCGCGCAGACACACAGGTGTACTCATTACTCACTGACACTTCCCAGGTCACTGCGCAGACACACAGGTGTACTCATTACTCACTGACACTTCCCAGGTCACCGCGCAGACACACAGGTGTACTCATTACTCACTGACACACTTCCCAGGTCACAGCGCAGACACACAGGTGTACTCATTACTCACTGACACTTCCCAGGTCACCGCGCAGACACACAGGTGTACTCATTACTCACTGACACACTTCCCAGGTCACAGCGCAGACACACAGGTGTACTCATTACTCACTGACACACTTCCCAGGTCACCGCGCAGACACACAGGTGTACTCATTACTCACTGTCACTTCCCAGGTCACCGCGCAGACACACCGGTGTACTTATTACTCACTGACACACTTCCCAGGTCAACACGCAGACACACAGGTGTACTCATTACTCACTGACACACTTCCCAGGTCAACACGCAGACACACCACCAAAATCCCTAACCCAACACACCCCTTCCCGCCAACACCATCCGCCCCACCCAAAATGAAACACATTCATCCACAAATAACAAACATAATTCACATTAAAATATATTTATAATTTTAATGGGGCGTAGCCCCTTACGACGGTGTGAAGAGCGCCCGTAGGGCGCGATGAAACACCTAGTTATAACATAAAAGGAATCACATAACAGGAAATACACATTACAGTAAGTAGTGAGGACATGAGCGCCATCTACTGGGTTTATTACAACATAACACATATCAATCCTCTCTCACCAAACACAACTCTAATGTTCTTCACTCAGCCCTGATCTCCTACCTGGATGCACTCCTCTCATTTATCTCTTCCCCACCATGACCAGACTCCAACCTTACCTCTGATCAGATTACGCTGCTACAGCTGTTACTCTTGGCATCTGCTGGTGTAATGTTGTCAGACTGTGGCCCTTATTCAGATCTGATCGCAGTACAAATTTGTTCTCAAAATGGGCAAAACCATGTGCACTGCAGGGGGGGGGGATGGGGAGCAGATGTAACATGTACAGTATAGAGAGAGTTAGATTTGGGGGGAGTAATTTTGTTTCTGTGCAGGGTAAATACTGGCTGCATTATTTTACACTGCAATTTAGATTTCAGTTTCAACACACCCCACCCAAATTTAACTCTTTCTGCACATGTTACATCTGCCCCACCTGCAGTGCACATGGTTTTACCCATTTTGAGAACAAATTTGTACTGCAATCAGATCTGAATAAGGGCCTGTGTGTATGGGTGTGACCGGTACCTGGAGCTCCTTTTCCTCTCTTGCTATCTTCAGCCTGCGACCTGCCTGCTTCACTCGCCTGAACTCGGAGGGACAAAGAACCCCAAAAAGCAATACCCTAAACACAATACTGTCACCGCATGTGAGGACGGTGATAGGATATTTTATTATGCAGCAAGTAATCAGGGATCACCTCTAAAAGAAATATTGCGCAATGCAATAACAGTAACAATTGAGAATAGATGGCAAAAGAATACAGAATCATTTAAAATGTTGGTTTTGAATGATATCGTGCGCGATGGGGCCCTGTCATCGAGTGTAAGTGTCCTGAATTCAAACAAGTCCCTGAACGGTGCAGTTCACTACAGTGTAGGGTACCCTTTTGGCCTATGTGTACAATATTAGAAAATAACAATGGGATTTGTACTCCTGGACAGTTAGCTTGTAGCTTGCCTTGCCGATTTGGCATAAAGTTCACTGCTAAGGGTGGCGTAGTAAGCAGAAGCTGATGAAGAAGAAGGCGGCTTGGCCTGTAGGGTGTGTTGTACGGCCCAAGGCTGGCAATAGTGAGGCACTTTGCAGAGAGGGTAAATAATGGCAGTGCAAAAGTGTCAGTCAGTGATCCTGCTCTCCTAATGACTGTAGGGTGAGGTAACCTATTTTAGCAGCCTCACTGGAAAATGTAAACTTCCGCGCAAAATGTAGGTTAGGCACACTGTGAGGCCTAACTGTCTCGCCTGAGAGTGTCTCCTAATGGGGTTGAAGTGTACTGGGGTATCTGCAGGAGAGTGTTCTTTGGCCAAAACAGGGTCTCTGGGGCAGCAAAGCCAATGGGGTCAACAGGCCTTGGGGTGTGGATAGGTTATGGGTAAACTGCCAGAGAGGAGGAGGGTACCGGTTTGTCTCCCACAGTTGCTGGCTCCTGCCAGTCACGATTCCTTGCATTGCTCCAAGCTCTTTTTGCTGTGCAGGACTCCCTCTGCACAATGGCTGTGCGCCGTGAACCCCCGCGCTGGATGCTGTGCATCTCTCCCTGGTCTGCAGTCAGCTCACCGCCGGGCTGTGCAATGCGCCACCGTCTCTTCATGCACTGCAGGTGCGCTCAGGTCACTGGTGCGCTGTCAGCCTCTGCTCTCCTGTGCCCTGTGCTCCTCTCAGGTCAGTATGCACAGGTATCAAGCTGCAGCATCTCTCTCTAAGGCTGCACACTCTCTCCTCACCAGGGTCAACACTGCACACTTTACTCTGCGCACCCAGCACCAGCTCCTCCTCTCTGGTTTTGCGCCCACTGAACACCAATGAGAAGACACTCTTTCCTTCCCACTCTCCAGGCATCTACAGGAGTGTGCTGGGTCCTAGCACCCTTTGTGTTGGGAAGGCTGCTGCGGGGTGATTGCTTAGAAACCCCCCAAGGCCTGTGTTTCAGGCCACAATGAATTATAGAGGCAGCACTAGCTACCAGTGTAAAACTAGGGCACATGGGGCACAGAAAGGGGTACACCGGTTGCAGGGTACCACATGTTTCGTACTGGAAACTTGCCTGTCCTCAGGCAACATGTTGGAGGCAACAAAAGTCCAGACACAGTATCTCACTAATAAACAAAGCATTTAAGGCAAACAGTATTTTATAGCGGTAAACATTTTGTTACAATCCAAGTAAAACAGTGTCAAATCACAGTTTACAATTGTACAATAAAGTATGATATAGGTGCACTTTACATGCTGTACCTCAAGGGTTGGACACCCTTGGTTTTACGCTCTGACCTACGGGTCGGTACAACTGAAAGATCAACCTGGGGTCAAGGACTGGGTCAGGCTGGGGTTGGTCTATTACATGCCGGTCAGCTACTGGACAAGAGGGCGCAAATGTGGGAAAGGACACTGGTAATGGAGCACTCATAAAGACCAACAGGTCAATGGGATCGTGCCAAGGTATGCCTCCCGGTTTTCGGGGACATTTCCATGTCTCGCCCGTGGCCTCCAGTGTCCCACGGCAGGGGGGGGCAGTTGGGAGTCCCTCCAGCCTGAAGAGAATAGATGCTGTGCGCATGCTCACAGCTTCTATTCAGCGCTGCTGAGGGATGGAAAGCGGAGGCGTGGCCTTGGAAAGCATCATTGCATGAGGCCACCCCCACTTTTCCATAGGCCACACCCCCTTTTCATCATCATGTCACACGTTGGCACTTGTGTAAATCTGAATAAGCTAAAACATTAGGCTTATTGGACGCCTTAAAAAGAAACAAAAGTTCTGCAGCTTTGTCAGTACCCGGCGGAGTCTCAGTTTTAACTACACCAACCAAGGCCCTGATTCAGACTTGACCACTAATTAGAGAATTCGCAACTCAAGTGATTATTGAATGACTGTGCATTTGTAACATACGCATTGTGCATTCGTGAGGGGAAATAGCAACTTAAAATGCGTGTTGAAAGTAATCAGAATCCCTCCACAGTTTGACTGACAAGATGCTGGCATTTGGGGGCGGTAACCTAACATTTTTTGTGTGTGAAAAAACGCATGCGTGCCCAGATGGCAAAACAGTTTGATGGGTTGGGAATTGCATGTGTATATCAATGAGTTTTCTCTTTCATTGTCATCAAACAAGAGGTGGCATTACACGGGGTGGCTTCTGCTTGGAACACGACTAATGTTGGCAGTGATGCCCAGAGGGAGGGTGCGGGTACTTTTTACTATGTCCCACTCCCCCCCCTCCCCTATTGTAGGGAGCCGGGCAGTGGGGAGAGAGATGACAGGCAGCTGCCGCAGCACAGCCTCTCTCTCCAGCTCAGCACACGCTGCTCAGTGCTGTGTGCTGAGCTGGGGAAAGAGACAGCTGCAGCGGCAGCCTGTCATCTCTCTCTCCTTGTGCGAGTGTGTGATCACACCCGCACCGGCACAAATGATGTACTTTTTCTTGCACGGGGGCATGGCCATGCCCCTTATGGTAGCCATGCCCCTCCATTTTACTGGAGCCTGGCCAACCTGTCAGCACCCCTGAGTGTTGGTAGAGGGGTATTTGAATGTGTAGATTTATCTTTGGCAAACTTAAGAGCTTCTAACTTTTCTTCTGCAGTTAAACAAAGGGTAATTAAAAACAAAACAAAAAACGTGATTTAAATCAGCACACCCTGCCACCGCCCCTGGGTGTCTCTGGTACAGCCCACACTTTCCTCCAGCTCCTCTTCATGGGTGGTCTTCTCTCCGATCTAGTGTCAACCAGTGCCAGATTAAGCCTTCGGGGGTCACTTTAGACGGGGGGCCCTCTCCCTCCTGTCATCACTGGCCACAAACTGCACGGGAGAATATTACACTGTCAGACCACTGAGTAATGGCAGTATAAACTTAAGGCCCCCATACACTGTGCGATTTGGGCCCGATTTCACCTGATTTGGATGGATCAGGCAGTGAAATCGTATGTGCGGGACCGCGCATCGGGTCGGGAGGTCGGACGGGCTGCACATAAGATTTGGTAAATCTTATGTGCAGCCTGGAGGCGAGCAGGGGACACAGCGTATGGGGAGCTGAGCGGGGCGGGATGACGCAAGGAGCCGGGCAGGGGAGGCGCACTGACCTGGGCGGTGATCTCCGCAAGCAGGGAGCCGGTGGTCCGGGGCGGTGAACGCAGTAATGGGTACCAGAGACCCTGTAGCGTGGGGGAAGCCGGACCGCAGCGGGCGCACATAGAAATGAATGGACAGTCAGTGATTGGCTGAGAGGTCTCTGTCAGAGTGCTCTCAGCCAATCACTGGCTGGCCATTCATTTCTGTGTGTTTTTTCTATGTGCGCCCGCTGATGACCGGCTTCCCCTACGCTACCTGGCAATCCGGTCCCCTCGCCGCCCAGTAAGTAAACTGCCTCTGCGTCCCCTGCCTGGCTCTCCGCTTGCAGCCCCCCGCCCCCCCACCCCCTCCTCTGCTCAGCTCAGCTCCCGGCTCCCTCTGACTCCCCGGGGACTGCATGCGATTCATCACATGCAAAACTTGCCACATCAACTGCCAAATTGTGTATGACCCCCCACCGGGAGTTGTCAGTAGATTAGGTCCGACTTGTTCTTCGGACAAGTCGGCCAAATGTATGGGGGCCTTAACAGTCCATAGAGTCGCTAATATAGCAGATAACAGCAAGTGACACCAGTGGGGCAGATGTATTAAGCTTTAACAAGAGATAAATGCCAGGGTGATAAGGAGAGATAAACGTCCAGCCAATCACCTGCTAACTGCCATGTTACAGCCTGTGTTTGAAAAAAGTCAGAGCTGATTGGCTGGACGTTTATCTCTCCTTATCACCCTTGCATTTATCTCTTGTTAAGGCTTAGTACATCTGCCCTATTATTAGCAGCAAGGCCTGGCATGTAGACCATACATACTGTATGTATAATGTCACCGACCAGTAAAAAAATAAAAACAGACATTGAACAACATCATCAAACAGGTAATTTCAACTTTAGATTTCGATTTTGTACTGTATGAACATGGCTAGGAATAACAGATGCACAGGCAAAAATTTTAAAACTATGTGTGCAAACGCTAGAAGCCTAGGAGACAAAATTCCTGATCTAATTGCAATAATGACAAGGGATGACCTAGACATTGTGGCTATCACAGAGACATGGTGGAATGAGAACCATGGCTGGGACGTAGCTATACCAGGATACAATTGCAATGTATGTAAAGAAAAGCATAAATGCTACTTTAATACAAAACATTGAACAAAAAACTGAGGCCCTTTGGGTGACCATAGAAATGGGGGAGAAGGATATTATTCATACTGGGGTCATCTATAGGCCACCAGGCCAGGGGCATGATTTGGACAGGAGCCTATTGCTTGATGTCACTAAAATGGCTTTAAAGGGAGAAGTCATAATCATGAGAGACTTTAATCTACCTGATGTGAATTGGGAGGAGTCTTTTGCAAGATCATCTACAAGTGGCAAATTTCTAAATTCCCTACAGGGAGCCTCTCTCAAGCAATTGGTGAGGGAGCCTACTCGCAAAGACTCAATATTAGATTTAATACTCACAAATGGTGACAGGATATCAGACATATATGTGGGTGAGAACCTGGGATCCAGTGATCATCAAGCAGTATGGTTTAGTATCAAGGCAGGGTCCAACTCCAGTCACACAAAAACTAAGGTGTTGGATTTTAGCAAGGCTGACTTTGCAAAAATGGGGAGATGTTTAAGCAACTCATTAGCGGATTGGATGAACTTGAAAGGAGTGCAGGAGAGGTGGAGACAATTAAAAAGTGCAATACTAAAGGCAACGGACCTTTGTATCAAAAGGGTTAAGAAAAGTACCAGGAAAAGGAAGCCAGTGTGGTTTACTAAAGAGGTATCTACTAGTGTAAAAGCAAAAAAGAGCTTTTAGGACATACAAGCAGACTCAAAATAATAATGACAAAGAAGTGTATCTTGCCAGACGCAAAGAGGCTAAGAAACAGTAGTTTGCAGGAATCTATGACCTGCAAACTTTCTTTGTTCTAGGGAATAGGATTGCCACCTAGCAACAGCTGGTGGGTTGTAGTGCAAGCCTCCCGACGATCGCTGGAGAAGGAGAAGTGAAAAGAAATTTCACTCACCTTCTCCACAGCCGGGGGAGCGGGCTGATGCCGCCGGAGCCTGTAGGCGCGCGCGCGCGCATGACGCGCGCGCGCACGTAGTAAACGGCTCTGGGGCTACTGCGCATGCGCGCATATCAATAAGGCGCATGCAAATGAGCTCTGTGACGCGCTCACGCTGGCCACGTGAGCGCACAGAGTCTAGCAGCTACCAGCCCGCCCCCTGCTCAGATTTTACAGAAGCTTACGGATGGCAATCCTTAGAACATGAAATAGAAAATAACACCACCTAGTACTTGTACCCAATCAGAGACAAGAGACTGAATGATGCTGAATAAACGTGTTTAATAACTGCTGCTCGACAACAAGAGCGCGATGAATTATCAAGCCCATAGGGTAACTGGACAACCAACGGGAATACTATAAGGTACGACGATCAGTAATGGAAACTTCAAGCGGTGCTTCGATGAAGCAAAACGGATTCCTTGGGATCATTTCTGTTGCTTAGCTGGCTGCGCCTGCTGTTTGCTCTGATTCTTTGGAGCGCCTGTAACCAAAGGAGAAAGGAAACAGTTAGCATTGCAGCAGGAGAAACCACCAGACCTAGCAAGGCATCGGGCGGGTAGGGTGGGTCGCTGTTGCTAGGTGGCAATCCTATTCCCTAGAACAAAGAAAGTTTGCAGGTCATAGATTCCTGCAAACTACTGTTTGTTCGTCGGGAGGCTTGCCACCTAGCAACAGCTGGTGGGTAGACTACCACATACCTGGTGGTTGCTCTAAGGAACTCCACCTTTTGGTGATCAGATGGTCTCCAATAGTGCCTTACAAAGGTACGCGTGGAGGACCATCTAGCCGCCTGCATAATACACTGTAATGGCAAACCCTTGGCTGCCGCAGAGGTAACTGCTGCTCCGCGGAGGGAGTGCCCTTTGAATTGTGAAGTGTCTATACCCGCGTCCCGCATGACCGACACAATCCAACCCCGGATTGTTCCCGGTCTGGCTGGGCGAAAGGGTTTACGACACGTAATGAACAGTTGGGAAAGTTCACCTCTTATCGGTGCTGTCAGGGCTAAATATGCCGACAAACAATCTACCAGGCATAGGGCGGGGTCAGACTGATCTCTAACTAGGTCGAACTCTACTAAGGGCCTGAGGATAGAGCTTGTCTTTGTGTGCCCTTTGAGTATAATGTGGAAACCCGCTGGGGTTGCGGTCATCCATGGGTCGGAAATGTCTATTAACGACAATTCGGCACCTCTTGCCGCGAAAGCTAAAGCCATCAGGGAAGCCAGTTTCCTCGATAGGCTAAGGGCTTCGGATGTAGAAGGAATGGTGGCTAAGTGATTGAGAAAGGGTTCAATGTCCCAGGTGGTTGAGTAACGTGGTCGTGATGGTCTAGATAGGAAGATACCTTTGAGTAAGCGTAAGTATAACCTATTCTCTGAAAACCCTGGGATTAGAAGGGTGAGCGCGGAACCATACGAACGTATGGTGGCTGAGGCTGAGCCTGTATCATATTTATGGGATAGGAAATCAATTGCTGAATTCACTGGTGCTGAGGGACGAGCATTGGGTCTGGTGTTTTGCCAGGAAATAAACTCTTTAATTATGGCGCTATATCTAGCCTTGGTTCTGGGTCTCAGTGAAGCATTGATTAGCGCGGTTGATGATGCTGAGAGATCTGAGTGTGCTAACAACCTAGCAATGTCGCCATCCACATGCATTGTGGCAGTTTCTGTAGTAAGTCCTGGGTACCCTGAAAACATTCTCCCGAGATCTCTAAGGGGATCTTGGGGCCCTTCAGTAGTTGGCTGATTAGGGGGAACCAAATTCTGGATGGCCAAATCGGGTATACCAGTATAATCTGGGGTACCCTGTCCGACTTGATCTTGTGTAGTACCCTCAACAGCAAGGCTGGCGGACGGAAGGCATATGGGAGGACTAGGTCCGTCCAGGGGAATGACATGGCATCTGTCTGGAATGCCGCCTGGGACCATATCCTGGACACAAAAGTCGGAACCTGATTGTTGTATGGTGTCGCAAAGAGGTCTATTCCCGGCTGCCCAAAGGCTGTCACGATCTTGCGAAAGATCTCTGGCCTTAGAGTTGCTCTGTCTAGTGTGAGACGAGTTCTGGAGAGAGAGTCTGCCAGCTCGTTTAGCTCTCCGGGAACATATATTGCGGATAACTGGATGGATCTCCGAACCGCCCACTCCCAGATGTCTATTGCCTCCTGGCAGAGAGGCAAGGACCTTGTGCCGCCCATCTTGTTTATATAAGATACTGCGGTCTTGTTGTCCAGACGGACTTGAATGGGAATATGATGAGCATGCGGGGGAACTAGGGCCGCTAAGGCTAGTCTGGCTGCTCTTAGCTCCAGGAGGTTGATATGAGCCTGTGGGTCCTGCCTGGACCACCTGCCCCTCACGGCTTTGTCGCGAGTAAAGGCTCCCCACCCCGTGAGTGACGCGTCTGAGGTTATGATGATAACCGGTGTAGGATCCTGCAGGGGTCTGGGGGGAGGAATGGGTAGCACTGTCCACCTCTGTATCTCTTCGCGAACTACCGGTGTGAGCCTGATCCTGTGTGACCAGGTAAGGCCTATCCTGATAAGGAATCCTAGATGGTTCTGAGCATGTCTGCAAATAAGGGGTGCATGAAGGAACCCGGGGTCTAGAGCTCTCATTTTGCCTATGATCTTTGCGAGGTCTCTCAGGCTGAGCTGACGTTTTATAATGTGGGCGACAAGGGCTTGGATGTCTGTCCATTTCTCTGCCGGCACTGCGATAGAGAAAGAACGGGAATCTATTACGAATCCCAGGAATGTGATTGATTGGCAAGGTGTTAAAACTGACTTGGGATAATTTATTGAGAAGCCTAGGCCGAGCAGGAGTGATATTATTGTGTCTCTCTGGGAGAGTAGTGTCTCCTGCTCTGAATGTACGACTAGGAGGTCGTCCAAATAAATTATGCATCGGACTTGTTTCTGGCGAAGGTGTGTTATCACCGCCTTCATAAGTCGTGTGAAAGTGTAAGGGGCATTGGACAAACCAAAAACCATGACGGTCCATTGGTAAAGGGAGCCGTTCCAGAGGAACCTCAGGAACCTTCTGTGATTGGGATGTACGTGTACAGTGTGAAAGGCCTCCTTGAGGTCTATTTTTATGCAATAGTCGTTCTGTGTCAAAATGAAGGGTACCTCTGCTAGACCTTCCATTCTGAACGTACGATGTCTTATGTACTGGTTCAGAGATTTGACGTTCAGAACCGGTCTGTAGGAGCCGTCCTGTTTCCTTACGGGAAAGAGGTGACTTGTCCAACCTGTTTTGGACGTGTCCGCCAATTCTATCCTTCCCTGAGACAAGGCTGTGACTAAAACCTTGTCTAAGAGAGGACTGGCGTTTGTTGTGCATGGGATTCTCTGGCGAGGAAATCTCAGCAGCGGAAGGGATAAACCTTGTTTTATAATTTTTAACAACCACTTGTCTGTTGTAATTTCTCTCCACTGGTGTATGGCCTGTGAGAGGCCAAGGTGCGGTTGTGCTTCTGGTACACTCACCGTTTCCTCTGTCTCTTCTGGGGAAGGAGGATGAAGGAGCCGCACTTCTGGAATTCCGGGACCTGGAGTAGCCTCCTCTGTGGCCTCGGGTGGAGCCTCTATAGTCTCGGTAGTCACGGGTCGCACTGCTGGCCGTGGCAGAACGACCCTCCTGACGAAAGGGCCGTTTGGAAGACTGGTGGCTTTTTAGATCCGCAAACGACTTGCGTGCCTTATACCGTGTAACCCAACTACTCTAAGTGCCTCCACCCAAACTTGTTTAACTAGTGTAGTTCGGGAAAACACTATTCCCAGCAACAATTACCTATACCTTGTTTGATGATTTACTCAAAGCAAAGGTAACACATCCCTTGCATAGGGTAACAGGTTAATTTATTTACTACATAAAGCATAGAAATACATTAACAGCAGTGGTATAAATACCTTGTACCATAACTAAGTGTATCAGCAGAGTTAATGCATTGGATATTATATGACAATACAATACAATACAAATACAATACAATCCCTCTAAACCCCCCTAATCCTATACAGAGACTTTCCCTTGCATGCAATACAAAAATTACCTCATATATGAACATTACCGCTAACTGGCCAGTTAGGAAAAAAAACCTTGTATACAATGCATTGTATTACTGTGAGTGTTGGCGCGCGTTGGGGCCCATAATGTCCTCCGTTACTATGAGTAGACTGTAAATATAGCTTTCCTTCTGGGATATCTCTAGCAGTAAGTGATAGAAAAGTATTAGAATTGGATACTTATGTTTGTACGAGAAGTATCCAATCTAATCAACCCTTTTCTCTGTCTCTGTGAAGTCTGTTCCTTTTTTATACAAAGTAACAGAGTATCTACTTCTGGCTGTCTGCCTGGATTTGCTTAATTTACAAAGTAAGCTTCCTATATTCAGCAGTCTAAAGGGGAGTTATAGTTAATTCTGTTCAATCTCTATGGCGTGGAGTGGATAAGAATATAAATTAGTCTGATCTCACCCTTTATTCTTGCTGCTTCTGAGAAGTAGGGATGTCTGTCCTTAAACTTGAACTTGACTGTTTGTGTGCTAGCTCTTTGCTTGCTGCTTGCTCAATACTGTAGTGATCTGTCCTTTCTGTCTCTCTCTCTCTTAAGACTAAGGCTGGACTGTATGGCTACAAATCGGCTCTCACAAAATCAAGTGCTCTCTGCTGTCACTGTCCTAGTATAATGTTTACAGCGCAACTGCTCTTTTGCTAGTGACAGTGGAAGATACACCCTTCATAGCAACATGCCAACTTCACAACCTCAGCGCCGCTCCGCTATGCTTAGTGGCGTATATCCATAAACTGAGCTGATACTTGATGGGAGCAAGTATCCACCCTTAGGGCAATCTTAAAACAGCAGGGCGATTTCCACACTTTCTATTAAATAGTTAACTGTGGCGGTTCCGTGCAGCTTAACTCAGTCACTTACGTATTTTGGCTGCGGTGTCAAGGGGGTGGGCAGTTCCGGCAGCTTCCTCCCTATCACCGCTGACCTGCGCTCAGCAGCGGCTCAACGGTCTCCTGGCTGTTATTTCATTAAGCAGCTGCGGCTGGCGTCGGGAAGGGGCGGGCCAATCCTCTAGCGGCGTCTTAATATTGCGGAGACGGCGACTCTCCACCGGCTTCCACTTTCCAGCCGCCGGGTAAGCACAGCTGTCAGCAGCGCTCCTACCTAGGCATAGTCCATGGCTCCCAGCGGCTTTCACCCGGCTAACACACTGGCTGTCAATCACCGCGCAGCTAGCGACGGCAAAACCTTGTCCTCCTGCTGCTAATAGTAATGTTCGGGTTGATGCGGCTCCCGACCCCTTGCCTCCCGCTGCTATATGTTTACAGTCACAGCTCTATTCAGCAGCGGTGGGCTAAAGGGTGTTCCGCTAACAAAACCCAATATCTCAATCTCTCCTTAGGCTCACTTCCCCGGCCATCAGGTACAGCTCTTTTGGTTTACAGCTCTGGCACAGGGAGAGTTAAACTCAGGAAGAGGGCTGTCAGATCTGATCTGTAGCACCCTCGGACCGGTCTTTTATACCCCCTAAGGACCAGCTGACTACCTCGAGGGACCCTAGACGTTTCTATCTAGCCCGAGATGATTAACAGTAATCTCGTGGTGGCTCTAGAAGTTTCCCTGTTACATTAACTATTCCTGGACGAGTATTATACACATATGTACACTGAAACATTACAATAACAAGCACAAACATTGTACAGTTCTACATTTTGATCACACATATATATATATATACAGATAAAATACATAAAATACATGTAAACCTGAAGTAGGGTTACATTCTCTTCCCCTGGTGATCTAATTTATTCATGAATCAGATCACCATCATTACTATATTACACATACACATTAGAATACTGAAAATAAGGCCAAGCGTATATGGCACCAGGATACACTACCCTGGGTATAATGCTGGGTTCTCCTAACCTATCATAGGTAAGAGTAGAGGGGGCCTACATACCCTTCTAAGCTTTCCAATGCCATACAAGCCTTAATCTTCACCCACCACACTACTCCCATAAGGGTCATCAGCAGTACTATTGGTACTATCACTTTCAGGTAAATCAATTACTTCTCCCCTTAGAGTTTCCTCAAAACCCTGGGTCTGGCAATAATCTCCCCCTTCCTCATTGTCCTGACTACTATTAACGTGTGATTTATTAATGCCCGTATCGGTTCCACCATCCGCTTTATAATAGTACCCAGGACTAGCATTCTCAGCATCTATATCCAATTCAGTGAAGTCAGGTAATGCCCTATCTACTTCAACACTGGCCTTGTCTTTATTTCTCTCTCCACAAACACTTAAATCCTCTATAAGGCCCTCCATTCGTACTTCTTTACCTATAGGTAACAAATGCTGCCTATGATAGGTCAAAGTAATTCCTTTTCCAGACTCTGGTTTTATCCTATATACAGGTAGATCATGAAACTTTTCAATTATCACAAAAGGGTCCTCCCTCCACCTGTTAGAGATTTTAATCCGTTTTGGTATTCCAAATTTCCTTAACAATACCCGATCTCCTGGGGCGAGTTCTTGTCCTCTGACTTTTCTATCATATATCCTCTTGTTTTTCTGTCTTAGTTTTTCAGCTGCTTTATTTGCTACTTCATAGGCATCTTGCAATTCTTCTCTTAGCCTTTTAACATATTTGCTGTGGGATACTGATGGGGTACGACTATCCGAATTATTCTTTACTCTCATACTAATGTCTATCGGGAGTCTAGCTTCTCTCCCGAACATTAACAAATAAGGAGAATATCCGGTCGCTTCGTTAAGGGTACAATTATAAGCGTGTACCAGTCGGTCAATGTGTCTTTTCCAGCTCCATTTATCCAAAGGATTTAAAGTTCCTAACATGTTCAGTAAAGTCCTGTTAAATCGTTCGGGCTGAGGGTCCCCTTGAGGGTGGTAAGGGGTAGTTCTAGACTTTACAATTCCACATAGTGAACAGAGCTCCTTAATTAAGTGACTCTCAAACTCTCTGCCTTGATCGGAGTGCAATCTATTGGGCAATCCATAGTGTATAAAAAATTTACCCCACAGCGTATTTGCCACTGTCAGCGCCTTCTGGTTCGGAGTAACATATGCTTGCGCATATCGGGTAAAGTGATCAGTTACCACCAATATGTGGCACTTTTTTCCATCCCCCACATCCAATGTTAAAAAGTCCATACACACCACATCCATTGGGCCATTACTTTTGAAAGATACCAGGGGCGCATGTTGCGTAGCCACCGTCTTCCTCACCACGCAACTCCCACAAGTTTGGCAATACTTTTCTATGTCTCGTCTCATTCCGGGCCAGTAAAATCTATGTGCTATTAATCCCATTGTTTTTTCAAACCCTAAATGTCCGTGATCATCGTGTAACGCTTGTAGTGTTGTCTGCTTATACTTCTCGGGTAAGACAGTTTGATATACAGGTTTCCCATCCTTCTGTTTAGTAACTCGATAAAGAATTCCATCCTTAATTCGCAACAGCTTCCTTTGTTTTTTTATGATCTTCGCCTTTTCAGTAACCATTGACCCTTGCGGATTCCACCTTCTCCCTTGCACCAGATAATATACTTCTCTAATGTCTTTATCAGATAATTGCTCTTTCTTCATTTGGGTATTGTTAACCTTAGACAGTCCTTCTAGTTCTAACCGACCCAACCAGCAATAAGACAGGGGTAATGCATTAGAGGTGGCTCCTAAAGCACTTATCCGCTCCTCTCCAACGGAAGATTTTTTTATTTGCATCTGATGACACATCCCTTTTACGTCTCCCATAGGGACCTCGATCCATTCCTCCTCATTCTCTTGAGCCTGTTGCCCAGGTATTCTAGACAGTGCATCAGCGTCAATGTTGCTTACTCCTGGGCGGTACTTCAATGAAAAATTGTACAAAGCCAGTGCAGCTAGCCATCGATGTCCTGTCGCATCCAGTTTAGCAGTGGTGAGGATATATGTTAATGGGTTATTATCTGTGTGTATCTCAAAGTTGACCCCATACAGGTAATCATGAAATTTTTCCACTACACACCACTTTAAGGCCAGGAACTCTAGTTTGTGAGTAGGGTAATTCTTTTCACTGTCAGTTAAACCCCTGCTCGCGAAGGACACTGGTCTTAATTCTTTGGTAGCTGAGTGACTCTGATACAACACTCCCCCTATCCCTTCTTGAGATGCGTCTATGTGAAGTACATACGGGGTAGTTGGGTCAGCATAGGCCAACACCGGGGCATTAGTCAATTTGTCTTTCAATTGTAGAAAAGCAGTCTCACATTTACTATCCCACCTCTCACCAAACAACTCTTCTGGCTTGTATAACTTTTTAAGAGTAGTACGAATTTTATCTTTCTTCTGGTTTGGGGAAGGGTACCCTTTGGTTAGGTCAGTCAACGGTTTCGCTACTTGGGAATAGTTAGAAACGAATCTTCTATAGTACCCACAAAACCCTAGAAAAGATCTTAGTTCCTTGAGCTTCGTGGGTCTGGGCCAAGTCTTAACTGCCTCCACCTTGGCAGGATCTGTAGCTACCCCCTCTCTGCTCACTATGTGTCCAAGATATTTTACTGAGGACCTGCAAAGGATGCATTTGTCAAGGGACAATTTCAAACCTCCTTCAATGAGCCTGTCTATGACCTTCAGGAGACGGCTATTATGTTCAGTAAGTGTGGTGCCAAAAACGATGATGTCGTCGAGGTATACTAATACCTCCCTATAGTTCATATCCCCGATGGTTTTTTCCATGGTCCTTTGAAATGTGGCAGGGGCACCCTTGATCCCCTGTGGCATTTTCAAGAACTCAAAGAATCCCAGAGGACAAATGAAAGCGGTCTTTTCTTGATCTTCACATCTCATGGGGATTTGATAGAACCCGTTGCGCAAATCGAGGACCGAAAACCAATTACTGCCTTGTAAGCAATCCAATGCTTCATCTATTCGGGGCACAGTGTATTGGTCAGGTATTGTCCGAGCGTTTAATGTTCTGTAATCCACACACATCCTAATCTTTCCGGTTTTCTTTCTCGCTATCACTATGGGCGATGCATATGGGCTTCGGGATTCTACAATCATCTGATTTTCTAGCAGTCCCTTTAGGTGCAATCTTACTTCTTCAAAGTCAGCAGGAGCAATTCGGCGGGAACGTTCTCGGAAGGGACTATCATCTGTAAGGTTTATCTGGTGTTCTACTCCTTTCGCCACTCCTAAGTCCCATTCTCCCGTGGAAAATGCTGGTCCTTTAGATTCCAAAGCCTTTATCAACGTCTCTTTTTCTTCATTCGGAATATCACTCCCTTTAAAACACTGCTCAAATTTGTTCTCAGACTCAACCGCTTCTTTCCCCACCTCCACGTTAAGAGAATAGCCAAGATTATGATTATTTGGAATATTATTTTTTTTTTCTAGGCACCATTCAGACAAGCTCTGGTACAGTTGGGTGTTGGTCCCCACGATTATAGGTAGCTCATTCTGTTCTCCTTTTATCTCTGGACAGACCAATGCAACAAAAGGGACCCGCAGTGAATCTCCTTCACCTTTGTTAAATCCTAAGACTGCCTCTACATAGCCTAAATAAGGATACTGGTCCACACTCAACCCCCATATAACCAACCCACTAATTGGACGTAAGGGTACATCAGGTATATTTTCACGATACCATGGCTCAAAAATAATGGACACCTGTGAGCCACTATCCAACAGTACTTTACACTCTCGTCCATTTATTTCTGCTGTTACCATAGGAACTGGCCCCATGAGTCCCTCTGGGATCATTCTACCATCATTCCACCACGATCTCCCCATTTCAGCATTTTCTTTCTCTGGGGGGACTGAGAGGGGTTCACAGTCCTCCCTTATTCGTTTCCCTGTTCCAGTTCAGGGTTGCTATCACTGCTGGGGTTAGCACCCCCTGTGTTATTATTCCTATTCACAGGTCGGTTGCTATTGCATTCAAAAGCTCGGTGTCCTAATTTGCCGCATTTAAAGCATCCTCTATTGACATTGCTGAATCCCCTTCCCATACCTCTAACTGCCATGTTGGAATTGAATCTGGTGGTGCTGCTAACAGGTCGCCCAGTAGTACTTTGAGCAGCCATGACTTGTTCAATTTTTTTATTTTGTTCTTCCATCATTTTTAATATTTTTTCTTCAAATGTATTTGTCTCAATTGTAGGTTGTATCACTTTTACTTTATTTACGGGTTTCTCCCTCATCTCTATGAGTACTTCCTCCTGCTTGATTTCTTTAAGTAACTCGTTGAAAGTAGGGGAAGGTTCTTTAGACCCAGAACACCTTAATTTCTGCGCTACATAGTCTGTTGTCAAAGCCCCTCGCAATAATTGTTTCATCCTACTCTTATCCACATCTTCCTTCCGGATGCCTCCTTTCTCAATTATCTTGTACAATAGCTTATCCAACCTTATGACATAAATGCTCAGCTTTTCACCTGATTCTTGGAAGGTATGATGAAATCGGGACAACAGTTCCCCTACGTCTTCTAACGTACCGTAGGCATAGTCTAATGCTTCCAGATAAGTTTCAAGGGTAGCTTGCGGATTACTCCTCCTAGTGGCCTGGATGACACCCATTGCTGGTCCCCGTAGGCTCTCTACAACTCTTTGTCGCTTAATTTTATCGGGACACTGCCACTCTTCGGCCTGTTGCACAGCCGCCTCTTTCCAAGCTTCGTAAGTCTCTTCCCCTGCCGGCACAGGGCTTATCCCGGAAAAGATCCGCAATCTCCTGTAACTTCCTTCGTAGTGCCACCTTTCCAATTGTGACACCACCTTATCTATTATAGTTTCGAATTGGTCTCCCCCTATATTTGTACTACTATTTTGTCTAGTGGCGTCATCTCTTCCCCCATCACTACGATTATCGTCTAATGCGGATATAGGAGCACTGGTGGCTTCTTCATCGGGGACTATCGGCCATATAATATGCCACCTCCTCCCAGTTTCTTTGTCAGCGACAATCATTGCAGGGATCAAGTTACTATCTAGCTCTTCCTCAGTTTCCAATAGATATGCAACAATCCTTCCCAAGTCTCCTCTCCACCTATCTATTATCTTGGGTCCAATTATCCCATATAATTTGCTCATCTGTTCTACTACATCTCTTTCTATAAACTCAGCAAAATTTCCTCCTACAGCCAAACACTGCTTGGCATTCCTCCCTTTCTTTAAACACCACTCGTAGATGTCCCTCCCAGATAGGATATCCTTACGTTCTTCCATCTCAGCAGTGCCTCCACTTTGTAACCCAACTACTCTAAGTGCCTCCACCTAAACTTGTTTAACTAGTGTAGTTCGGGAAAACACTATTCCCAGCAACAATTACCTATACCTTGTTTGATGATTTACTCAAAGCAAAGGTAACACATCCCTTGCATAGGGTAACAGGTTAATTTATTTACTACATAAAGCATAGAAATACATTAACAGCAGTGGTATAAATACCTTGTACCATAACTAAGTGTATCAGCAGAGTTAATGCATTGGATATTATATGACAATACAATACAATACAAATACAATACAATCCCTCTAAACCCCCCTAATCCTATACAGAGACTTTCCCTTGCATGCAATACAAAAATTACCTCATATATGAACATTACCGCTAACTGGCCAGTTAGGAAAAAAAACCTTGTATACAATGCATTGTATTACTGTGAGTGTTGGCGCGCGTTGGGGCCCATAATGTCCTCCGTTACTATGAGTAGACTGTAAATATAGCTTTCCTTCTGGGATATCTCTAGCAGTAAGTGATAGAAAAGTATTAGAATTGGATACTTATGTTTGTACGAGAAGTATCCAATCTAATCAACCCTTTTCTCTGTCTCTGTGAAGTCTGTTCCTTTTTTATACAAAGTAACAGAGTATCTACTTCTGGCTGTCTGCCTGGATTTGCTTAATTTACAAAGTAAGCTTCCTATATTCAGCAGTCTAAAGGGGAGTTATAGTTAATTCTGTTCAATCTCTATGGCGTGGAGTGGATAAGAATATAAATTAGTCTGATCTCACCCTTTATTCTTGCTGCTTCTGAGAAGTAGGGATGTCTGTCCTTAAACTTGAACTTGACTGTTTGTGTGCTAGCTCTTTGCTTGCTGCTTGCTCAATACTGTAGTGATCTGTCCTTTCTGTCTCTCTCTCTCTTAAGACTTAGGGGCAGATTTATTAAGCTTGGAGAAGAGATAAACTGGAGATAAAGCGGAGAAAAGGTAAAAGGAGATAAAGCACCAGCCAATCAACTCCCAACTGTCTTTTTCAAACACAGCTGATTGGCTGGTGCTTTATCTCCTTTTACCTTTTCTCCGCTTTATCTCCAGTTTATCTCTTCTCCAAGCTTAATAAATCTGCCCCTAAGGCTGGACTGTATGGCTACAAATCGGCTCTCACAAAATCAAGTGCTCTCTGCTGTCACTGTCCTAGTATAATGTTTACAGCGCAACTGCTCTTTTGCTAGTGACAGTGGAAGATACACCCTTCATAGCAACATGCCAACTTCACAACCTCAGCGCCGCTCCGCTATGCTTAGTGGCGTATATCCATAAACTGAGCTGATACTTGATGGGAGCAAGTATCCACCCTTAGGGCAATCTTAAAACAGCAGGGCGATTTCCACACTTTCTATTAAATAGTTAACTGTGGCGGTTCCGTGCAGCTTAACTCAGTCACTTACGTATTTTGGCTGCGGTGTCAAGGGGGTGGGCAGTTCCGGCAGCTTCCTCCCTATCACCGCTGACCTGCGCTCAGCAGCGGCTCAACGGTCTCCTGGCTGTTATTTCATTAAGCAGCTGCGGCTGGCGTCGGGAAGGGGCGGGCCAATCCTCTAGCGGCGTCTTAATATTGCGGAGACGGCGACTCTCCACCGGCTTCCACTTTCCAGCCGCCGGGTAAGCACAGCTGTCAGCAGCGCTCCTACCTAGGCATAGTCCATGGCTCCCAGCGGCTTTCACCCGGCTAACACACTGGCTGTCAATCACCGCGCAGCTAGCGACGGCAAAACCTTGTCCTCCTGCTGCTAATAGTAATGTTCGGGTTGATGCGGCTCCCGACCCCTTGCCTCCCGCTGCTATATGTTTACAGTCACAGCTCTATTCAGCAGCGGTGGGCTAAAGGGTGTTCCGCTAACAAAACCCAATATCTCAATCTCTCCTTAGGCTCACTTCCCCGGCCATCAGGTACAGCTCTTTTGGTTTACAGCTCTGGCACAGGGAGAGTTAAACTCAGGAAGAGGGCTGTCAGATCTGATCTGTAGCACCCTCGGACCGGTCTTTTATACCCCCTAAGGACCAGCTGACTACCTCGAGGGACCCTAGACGTTTCTATCTAGCCCGAGATGATTAACAGTAATCTCGTGGTGGCTCTAGAAGTTTCCCTGTTACATTAACTATTCCTGGACGAGTATTATACACATATGTACACTGAAACATTACAATAACAAGCACAAACATTGTACAGTTCTACATTTTGATCACACATATATATATATATACAGATAAAATACATAAAATACATGTAAACCTGAAGTAGGGTTACATTCTCTTCCCCTGGTGATCTAATTTATTCATGAATCAGATCACCATCATTACTATATTACACATACACATTAGAATACTGAAAATAAGGCCAAGCGTATATGGCACCAGGATACACTACCCTGGGTATAATGCTGGGTTCTCCTAACCTATCATAGGTAAGAGTAGAAGGGGGCCTACATACCCTTCTAAGCTTTCCAATGCCATACAAGCCTTAATCTTCACCCACCACACTACTCCCATAAGGGTCATCAGCAGTACTATTGGTACTATCACTTTCAGGTAAATCAATTACTTCTCCCCTTAGAGTTTCCTCAAAACCCTGGGTCTGGCAATAATCTCCCCCTTCCTCATTGTCCTGACTACTATTAACGTGTGATTTATTAATGCCCGTATCGGTTCCACCATCCGCTTTATAATAGTACCCAGGACTAGCATTCTCAGCATCTATATCCAATTCAGTGAAGTCAGGTAATGCCCTATCTACTTCAACACTGGCCTTGTCTTTATTTCTCTCTCCACAAACACTTAAATCCTCTATAAGGCCCTCCATTCGTACTTCTTTACCTATAGGTAACAAATGCTGCCTATGATAGGTCAAAGTAATTCCTTCTCCAGACTCTGGTTTTATCCTATATACAGGTAGATCATGAAACTTTTCAATTATCACAAAAGGGTCCTCCCTCCACCTGTTAGAGATTTTAATCCGTTTTGGTATTCCAAATTTCCTTAACAATACCCGATCTCCTGGGGCGAGTTCTTGTCCTCTGACTTTTCTATCATATATCCTCTTGTTTTTCTGTCTTAGTTTTTCAGCTGCTTTATTTGCTACTTCATAGGCATCTTGCAATTCTTCTCTTAGCCTTTTAACATATTTGCTGTGGGATACTGATGGGGTACGACTATCCGAATTATTCTTTACTCTCATACTAATGTCTATCGGGAGTCTAGCTTCTCTCCCGAACATTAACAAATAAGGAGAATATCCGGTCGCTTCGTTAAGGGTACAATTATAAGCGTGTACCAGTCGGTCAATGTGTCTTTTCCAGCTCCATTTATCCAAAGGATTTAAAGTTCCTAACATGTTCAGTAAAGTCCTGTTAAATCGTTCGGGCTGAGGGTCCCCTTGAGGGTGGTAAGGGGTAGTTCTAGACTTTACAATTCCACATAGTGAACAGAGCTCCTTAATTAAGTGACTCTCAAACTCTCTGCCTTGATCGGAGTGCAATCTATTGGGCAATCCATAGTGTATAAAAAATTTACCCCACAGCGTATTTGCCACTGTCAGTGCCTTCTGGTTCGGAGTAACATATGCTTGCGCATATCGGGTAAAGTGATCAGTTACCACCAATATGTGGCACTTTTTTCCATCCCCCACATCCAATGTTAAAAAGTCCATACACACCACATCCATTGGGCCATTACTTTTGAAAGATACCAGGGGCGCATGTTGCGTAGCCACCGTCTTCCTCACCACGCAACTCCCACAAGTTTGGCAATACTTTTCTATGTCTCGTCTCATTCCGGGCCAGTAAAATCTATGTGCTATTAATCCCATTGTTTTTTCAAACCCTAAATGTCCGTGATCATCGTGTAACGCTTGTAGTGTTGTCTGCTTATACTTCTCGGGTAAGACAGTTTGATATACAGGTTTCCCATCCTTCTGTTTAGTAACTCGATAAAGAATTCCATCCTTAATTCGCAACAGCTTCCTTTGTTTTTTTATGATCTTCGCCTTTTCAGTAACCATTGACCCTTGCGGATTCCACCTTCTCCCTTGCACCAGATAATATACTTCTCTAATGTCTTTATCAGATAATTGCTCTTTCTTCATTTGGGTATTGTTAACCTTAGACAGTCCTTCTAGTTCTAACCGACCCAACCAGCAATAAGACAGGGGTAATGCATTAGAGGTGGCTCCTAAAGCACTTATCCGCTCCTCTCCAACGGAAGATTTTTTTATTTGCATCTGATGACACATCCCTTTTACGTCTCCCATAGGGACCTCGATCCATTCCTCCTCATTCTCTTGAGCCTGTTGCCCAGGTATTCTAGACAGTGCATCAGCGTCAATGTTGCTTACTCCTGGGCGGTACTTCAATGAAAAATTGTACAAAGCCAGTGCAGCTAGCCATCGATGTCCTGTCGCATCCAGTTTAGCAGTGGTGAGGATATATGTTAATGGGTTATTATCTGTGTGTATCTCAAAGTTGACCCCATACAGGTAATCATGAAATTTTTCCACTACACACCACTTTAAGGCCAGGAACTCTAGTTTGTGAGTAGGGTAATTCTTTTCACTGTCAGTTAAACCCCTGCTCGCGAAGGACACTGGTCTTAATTCTTTGGTAGCTGAGTGACTCTGATACAACACTCCCCCTATCCCTTCTTGAGATGCGTCTATGTGAAGTACATACGGGGTAGTTGGGTCAGCATAGGCCAACACCGGGGCATTAGTCAATTTGTCTTTCAATTGTAGAAAAGCAGTCTCACATTTACTATCCCACCTCTCACCAAACAACTCTTCTGGCTTGTATAACTTTTTAAGAGTAGTACGAATTTTATCTTTCTTCTGGTTTGGGGAAGGGTACCCTTTGGTTAGGTCAGTCAACGGTTTCGCTACTTGGGAATAGTTAGAAACGAATCTTCTATAGTACCCACAAAACCCTAGAAAAGATCTTAGTTCCTTGAGCTTCGTGGGTCTGGGCCAAGTCTTAACTGCCTCCACCTTGGCAGGATCTGTAGCTACCCCCTCTCTGCTCACTATGTGTCCAAGATATTTTACTGAGGACCTGCAAAGGATGCATTTGTCAAGGGACAATTTCAAACCTCCTTCAATGAGCCTGTCTATGACCTTCAGGAGACGGCTATTATGTTCAGTAAGTGTGGTGCCAAAAACGATGATGTCGTCGAGGTATACTAATACCTCCCTATAGTTCATATCCCCGATGGTTTTTTCCATGGTCCTTTGAAATGTGGCAGGGGCACCCTTGATCCCCTGTGGCATTTTCAAGAACTCAAAGAATCCCAGAGGACAAATGAAAGCGGTCTTTTCTTGATCTTCACATCTCATGGGGATTTGATAGAACCCGTTGCGCAAATCGAGGACCGAAAACCAATTACTGCCTTGTAAGCAATCCAATGCTTCATCTATTCGGGGCACAGTGTATTGGTCAGGTATTGTCCGAGCGTTTAATGTTCTGTAATCCACACACATCCTAATCTTTCCGGTTTTCTTTCTCGCTATCACTATGGGCGATGCATATGGGCTTCGGGATTCTACAATCATCTGATTTTCTAGCAGTCCCTTTAGGTGCAATCTTACTTCTTCAAAGTCAGCAGGAGCAATTCGGCGGGAACGTTCTCGGAAGGGACTATCATCTGTAAGGTTTATCTGGTGTTCTACTCCTTTCGCCACTCCTAAGTCCCATTCTCCCGTGGAAAATGCTGGTCCTTTAGATTCCAAAGCCTTTATCAACGTCTCTTTTTCTTCATTCGGAATATCACTCCCTTTAAAACACTGCTCAAATTTGTTCTCAGACTCAACCGCTTCTTTCCCCACCTCCACGTTAAGAGAATAGCCAAGATTATGATTATTTGGAATATTATTTTTTTTTTCTAGGCACCATTCAGACAAGCTCTGGTACAGTTGGGTGTTGGTCCCCACGATTATAGGTAGCTCATTCTGTTCTCCTTTTATCTCTGGACAGACCAATGCAACAAAAGGGACCCGCAGTGAATCTCCTTCACCTTTGTTAAATCCTAAGACTGCCTCTACATAGCCTAAATAAGGATACTGGTCCACACTCAACCCCCATATAACCAACCCACTAATTGGACGTAAGGGTACATCAGGTATATTTTCACGATACCATGGCTCAAAAATAATGGACACCTGTGAGCCACTATCCAACAGTACTTTACACTCTCGTCCATTTATTTCTGCTGTTACCATAGGAACTGGCCCCATGAGTCCCTCTGGGATCATTCTACCATCATTCCACCACGATCTCCCCATTTCAGCATTTTCTTTCTCTGGGGGGACTGAGAGGGGTTCACAGTCCTCCCTTATTCGTTTCCCTGTTCCAGTTCAGGGTTGCTATCACTGCTGGGGTTAGCACCCCCTGTGTTATTATTCCTATTCACAGGTCGGTTGCTATTGCATTCAAAAGCTCGGTGTCCTAATTTGCCGCATTTAAAGCATCCTCTATTGACATTGCTGAATCCCCTTCCCATGCCTCTAACTGCCATGTTGGAATTGAATCTGGTGGTGCTGCTAACAGGTCGCCCAGTAGTACTTTGAGCAGCCATGACTTGTTCAATTTTTTTATTTTGTTCTTTCATCATTTTTTATATTTTTTCTTCAAATGTATTTGTCTCAATTGTAGGTTGTATCACTTTTACTTTTTTTACGGTTTTCTCCCTCATCTCTATGAGTACTTCCTCCTGCTTGATTTCTTTAAGTAACTCGTTGAAAGTAGGGGAAGGTTCTTTAGACCCAGAACACCTTAATTTCTGCGCTACATAGTCTGTTGTCAAAGCCCCTCGCAATAATTGTTTCATCCTACTCTTATCCACATCTTCCTTCCGGATGCCTCCTTTCTCAATTATCTTGTACAATAGCTTATCCAACCTTATGACATAAATGCTCAGCTTTTCACCTGATTCTTGGAAGGTATGATGAAATCGGGACAACAGTTCCCCTACGTCTTCTAACGTACCGTAGGCATAGTCTAATGCTTCCAGATAAGTTTCAAGGGTAGCTTGCGGATTACTCCTCCTAGTGGCCTGGATGACACCCATTGCTGGTCCCCGTAGGCTCTCTACAACTCTTTGTCGCTTAATTTTATCGGGACACTGCCACTCTTCGGCCTGTTGCACAGCCGCCTCTTTCCAAGCTTCGTAAGTCTCTTCCCCTGCCGGCACAGGGCTTATCCCGGAAAAGATCCGCAATCTCCTGTAACTTCCTTCGTAGTGCCACCTTTCCAATTGTGACACCACCTTATCTATTATAGTTTCGAATTGGTCTCCCCCTATATTTGTACTACTATTTTGTCTAGTGGCGTCATCTCTTCCCCCATCACTACGATTATCGTCTAATGCGGATATAGGAGCACTGGTGGCTTCTTCATCGGGGACTATCGGCCATATAATATGCCACCTCCTCCCAGTTTCTTTGTCAGCGACAATCATTGCAGGGATCAAGTTACTATCTAGCTCTTCCTCAGTTTCCAATAGATATGCAACAATCCTTCCCAAGTCTCCTCTCCACCTATCTATTATCTTGGGTCCAATTATCCCATATAATTTGCTCATCTGTTCTACTACATCTCTTTCTATAAACTCAGCAAAATTTCCTCCTACAGCCAAACACTGCTTGGCATTCCTCCCTTTCTTTAAACACCACTCGTAGATGTCCCTCCCAGATAGGATATCCTTACGTTCTTCCATCTCAGCAGTGCCTCCACTTTGTAACCCAACTACTCTAAGTGCCTCCACCCAAACTTGTTTAACTAGTGTAGTTCGGGAAAACACTATTCCCAGCAACAATTACCTATACCTTGTTTGATGATTTACTCAAAGCAAAGGTAACACATCCCTTGCATAGGGTAACAGGTTAATTTATTTACTACATAAAGCATAGAAATACATTAACAGCAGTGGTATAAATACCTTGTACCATAACTAAGTGTATCAGCAGAGTTAATGCATTGGATATTATATGACAATACAATACAATACAAATACAATACAATCCCTCTAAACCCCCCTAATCCTATACAGAGACTTTCCCTTGCATGCAATACAAAAATTACCTCATATATGAACATTACCGCTAACTGGCCAGTTAGGAAAAAAAACCTTGTATACAATGCATTGTATTACTGTGAGTGTTGGCGCGCGTTGGGGCCCATAATGTCCTCCGTTACTATGAGTAGACTGTAAATATAGCTTTCCTTCTGGGATATCTCTAGCAGTAAGTGATAGAAAAGTATTAGAATTGGATACTTATGTTTGTACGAGAAGTATCCAATCTAATCAACCCTTTTCTCTGTCTCTGTGAAGTCTGTTCCTTTTTTATACAAAGTAACAGAGTATCTACTTCTGGCTGTCTGCCTGGATTTGCTTAATTTACAAAGTAAGCTTCCTATATTCAGCAGTCTAAAGGGGAGTTATAGTTAATTCTGTTCAATCTCTATGGCGTGGAGTGGATAAGAATATAAATTAGTCTGATCTCACCCTTTATTCTTGCTGCTTCTGAGAAGTAGGGATGTCTGTCCTTAAACTTGAACTTGACTGTTTGTGTGCTAGCTCTTTGCTTGCTGCTTGCTCAATACTGTAGTGATCTGTCCTTTCTGTCTCTCTCTCTCTTAAGACTAAGGCTGGACTGTATGGATACAAATCGGCTCTCACAAAATCAAGTGCTCTCTGCTGTCACTGTCCTAGTATAATGTTTACAGCGCAACTGCTCTTTTGCTAGTGACAGTGGAAGATACACCCTTCATAGCAACATGCCAACTTCACAACCTCAGCGCCGCTCCGCTATGCTTAGTGGCGTATATCCATAAACTGAGCTGATACTTGATGGGAGCAAGTATCCACCCTTAGGGCAATCTTAAAACAGCAGGGCGATTTCCACACTTTCTATTAAATAGTTAACTGTGGCGGTTCCGTGCAGCTTAACTCAGTCACTTACGTATTTTGGCTGCGGTGTCAAGGGGGTGGGCAGTTCCGGCAGCTTCCTCCCTATCACCGCTGACCTGCGCTCAGCAGCGGCTCAACGGTCTCCTGGCTGTTATTTCATTAAGCAGCTGCGGCTGGCGTCGGGAAGGGGCGGGCCAATCCTCTAGCGGCGTCTTAATATTGCGGAGACGGCGACTCTCCACCGGCTTCCACTTTCCAGCCGCCGGGTAAGCACAGCTGTCAGCAGCGCTCCTACCTAGGCATAGTCCATGGCTCCCAGCGGCTTTCACCCGGCTAACACACTGGCTGTCAATCACCGCGCAGCTAGCGACGGCAAAACCTTGTCCTCCTGCTGCTAATAGTAATGTTCGGGTTGATGCGGCTCCCGACCCCTTGCCTCCCGCTGCTATATGTTTACAGTCACAGCTCTATTCAGCAGCGGTGGGCTAAAGGGTGTTCCGCTAACAAAACCCAATATCTCAATCTCTCCTTAGGCTCACTTCCCCGGCCATCAGGTACAGCTCTTTTGGTTTACAGCTCTGGCACAGGGAGAGTTAAACTCAGGAAGAGGGCTGTCAGATCTGATCTGTAGCACCCTCGGACCGGTCTTTTATACCCCCTAAGGACCAGCTGACTACCTCGAGGGACCCTAGACGTTTCTATCTAGCCCGAGATGATTAACAGTAATCTCGTGGTGGCTCTAGAAGTTTCCCTGTTACATTAACTATTCCTGGACGAGTATTATACACATATGTACACTGAAACATTACAATAACAAGCACATACATTGTACAGTTCTACATTTTGATCACACATATATATATATATACAGATAAAATACATAAAATACATGTAAACCTGAAGTAGGGTTACATACCGGATCTTGACTTCATCTATGAAGTCAGGGCCGAATAAATCGGAGTCAGTAAGGTTAGGGACCTTTGAGGCTCCTAGCGCTGGCTGAAGGGGACACAGGGAGAGTGTCTGTAGCAGAGACAGACACAGTGTCCTCCATCTTCAGCGCTGAGGTAAAATCTGAGCAGGGGGCGGGCTGGTAGCTGCTAGACTCTGTGCGCTCACGTGGCCAGCGTGAGCGCGTCACAGAGCTCATTTGCATGCGCCTTATTGATATGCGCGCATGCGCAGTAGCCCCAGAGCCGTTTACTACGTGCGCGCGCGCGCGTCATGCGCGCGCGCCTACAGGCTCCGGCGGCATCAGCCCGCTCCCCCGGCTGTGGAGAAGGTGAGTGAAATTTCTTTTCACTTCTCCTTCTCCAGCGATCGTCGGGAGGCTTGCACTACAACCCACCAGCTGTTGCTAGGTGGCAAGCCTCCCGACGAACAAAGTGATCAGGCGTGCCAAGGCACAAGCTGAGGAGAAAATGGCTCAGTCGGTAGATAAAGGAAACAAAACTTTTTTTTTTTTTTTCAAATTATGTTTATTAAGGTTTTGACAAGTGGTTATAAACAATAAACATCACATCTGCAGAAGAGACAGATATAGAAAAAACATAACATCATCATTAGAATATGAGTTTACAAAAGTAGTCCTTCCAGGAGGCTGCTAAATACTAGCATGTCCTTAACAGTATTGCGGTCTTGCAGCTTAATTATGTGAGATAGCAGCTTTCATATAGCAGGAGTTAATTCACATTGTCAAACCTATTTTTCTAGATATAAAGGGTGAACTGGTGGAAACAAGGGGGGAGGGGAGAAAAAGGAGGGGGGTGGGGGGGGGGGGGAAGGGGGGGCAGCTAATGTCTGTTGAGTTTGGTTGGGTATGTGGTGGCTTATAGTTGGCTTTACAAGGCTTCAGGGGGTAATTCTATCAGTTTGCAAATTTCTAATATTTGTTCTTGGGGGCGACTCTTGATGAAAGGTCCCCAGGTTCTGTAGAATTTCTCGTGAGAGGAGGGGATGGAGTTTCTTATAATGTCATACCTGTCGTAATAAAGGTATTTCAGTAAGAGGGATTCGACTTCGTTCACTGTTGGGATATGGGGTTTTATCCATGAGTTAAGGATGACCTTTTTTGCAACAGTGACTGTGAGCGTAAGTATGGGTATAAGGTTGTTGGAGGGAGGGGGGACATTCCATGAATCAAAGTTGGCGAACAAAAGTGGGAGAGGGGCTAGCTGTGCAGGTAAGTCATAGATGTATCTAATATGGCATATCAATTTGTTCCAGAACCTTGTTATGTGCCTGCACGACCAGAAATTGTGGGAAGAAGGAAGCTCCCTGTGATCTACATTTCGGGCAAGAACCATCCTCCTCCAGCACAAAAAAGCTTCTTTGGTGCTGGGAAATGTATGCTCTGTGTAGGAATTTTGTGTGTACCTCTTGCAGTACCGAGGATTTTAATATTTTTATAATTTTGCTGTGATATTTAAAAATTTCGTTTGAATCGTTCAATAAAGGGATATCCTTCTTCCACGAGCACATAGTCTGAGTCATGCATTTCTGAGCAGGTGTGGTTGCAAGTATTTCATAAAACATTTTAGACTTGAACTTACCCTGGATGAATTTGGAGGCCACTCCGGATAGCTTCAGCATGGCAGGTTCCTTGAGTTTAGGCAAGGGGAGAGAGCGCACATAGTGGAAAATCTGGATGAGGGGGAAAAGAGAGCCGGGGGGTAGCCCATATTGACGCTGTAGGGTTGAGATGGAATATTGATTGCCTCCCGGGTCAAACACATGGGAGATCTTTTTCAGTCCCTTAAGAAAGATTCTTTGGGTACCCGCACTGTCTAGTCCTGGGGAGAACAATGGATTACCCCAGAGGGGAATCCATGGGGATATCGTGGGATCCAGATTCATCGTTTGGGAGACAGACCACCATGCCGCATGGATGTCCGTGAAGAGTTTGTTCTGTAGTAAGTGTTTTGGAATTTTGTGTTTTGGTGTGTGTAGCAGGGCGCTGGGCGAGAAGGGGAAAAGAGGGCGCAGTCTAGGGAGTAGTCTGAGTAATTGTTAGTTTCTGTTAGCCAGCCTACTGCAAAACGACATAAGAGAGATTTAGAGTATTGCTTAAGATCGGGGATGTTAAGGCCTCCCATTGTTTTGGGGAGTTGTAGTTTGTGAAGAGCTATTTTAGATTTTTTTCCGTTCCAAAGGAATTTTGTTATTCTGGAGTTGAATTTCCTCACATCTGAGTTATTAATTTTTATGGGGATCATTTGCATGACATAAAATAATCTGGGCATTATGATTGATTTTATTACCTCCGCTCTCCCCAGCAGGGACAGTGGCAAGTCTGTCCACGAATCCATGGTCTTATTTATGGATGTGAATAGGGGTTCAAAATTGCAAGGGTATAATCTTTCTAGCTTGGATGGAATCTGGACTCCCAAGTATTTGAATTGGGTTGTTTGCATTTTTATAGACTGCATCTCAGTCCCTGCCCGAAAGAGCGGGGGGGGGGGGGGGGGGGGGGGGGGGGGGCTTTTATCATCATGAGTTCTGATTTTGAGATGTTGATTTTATAGCCTGAAAAAGGAGCTGTATGTTTGGATAATTTTTAGGGCTTCGGGCAGGGAGTGTTCTGGCGCTGTTAAAAATAGTAGCATGTCATCAGCGAAGAGCGAGACCCTAAGGTCCACACTCTCCACTTTTAAACCTGTAAAGGAGGGGGTTTGCCGTAGTGCGATTGCTAGAGGCTCAAGGGCCAGTGCAAAGAGTAGCGGTGATAATGGGCAGCCTTGTCTCGTGCCTCGGGCTATTGGGAAGGGGTCTGATAGTTGGCCATTGCACATTAATCTTGAGGCAGAGTTTTTATAAAGGGTTTGGAGAATGTTAATGAATTTTTCGGGGAGGGAGAATCTTCGCATGGTGTCATATAGATGATCCCAGTGGACCATGTCGAACGCCTTTTCCGCGTCAAGGGACAGAACTGCCAGCGGGGCGTCCGACACCGTCCACTGGGATACATGCAGGGCTGTCAGGACCTTCCTGATGTTAGTCACTGGGTTCCTTCCTGATATAAATCCTGTCTGGTCTGTATGGATCAGGGATGGGAGTAGGGGTTTTAGTCTTTCCGCGAGTATTTTAGTGAGGATCTTGTAATCTATATACTTAAAAAAGTGGGGGGCATTATTGGTTTGTTGGATTTGATTGTACACTGCTGCTAGTGTGGGGGCAATTTTCGGGGCGAGGAGTTTATAGTAGTCCGAGGTTAGGCCATCTGGGCCTGGAGCTTTGCCTGTTTGAAGTCCGGATATTATTTTTAATACTTCTTCTAAAGTGAAGGGGGCAGTGAGGGTGTCCATTAGGGCGAGGGGTAGTTGGGGGATGGGTAGACCTTCCCAGAATTGCTGGGCTTGTCGTATGTCTGAATCTGGGGGACCGTATAGGGAGCTATAGAATGTGTGTAGGGTTTGGGCTATTTGCTTGTTTGAGGTAGTCAATGAACCATCTGGTCGTTTGAGGGGGTGAATTAGTGAAGGGGATTGGTGTCCTTTGAGCATGTTAGTTAGGAGCTTACTGGATTTGTTTCCATATTTATGGAAACGAGCGTTAGATTTAAAGGTGTATAGGGATTCAGATTTAATGAAGAGTCCTTCGAATGTGGATTTTGCCTTTTGATACTCCGCTTTTGTGGAAGGTGAGGGGGAATTTTTAAAGAGTATATATTTGGTGGATAAGGAGGTTTGGGCTTGTGCAAATTCACGAGCGATATTTTTCTTTTGGGTATGCGGTGTGGGCAATCATGGCTCCTCTGATAGTGGCCTTTGAGGCCTGCCAGTAGAGGGCAGGGCTGGTTTGTTCCGTGGGTTTGTTGTGTAGGGCGAAATCATCCCATGCTGCGTTTACCGCCTGTTTTAAGGAGGCTGAGGCAGGCAGGTATGAGGGGCATCTCCAAGTGATCGTGGGGCCTTTTTCGGGGGATAGACGTATTTTTACCCATATAACAGCGTGGTCCGAGAGGGAGATGGGTTCTATAAAAGAGGAGAGAAAAGCTGGGAATAAGCTTACTGATAGCAGGATGTAGTCAATACGGGAGAGTGTTCCGGCAGAGGCGGACAGGCATGAGAAATCGCGTTCAGTGGGGTGGAAAATTCTCCATACATCCATCAAGTTGAGTCTTTCCGCCAGTGCCGGACCCCTAGTTTGGGGAGGTTCCTTGGTGTGGGGAATTGTTTGTCAAGTTGTGGGTCAGATACTAAATTAAGATCTCCGCAGAGAATGATAGGTAGGTGTAGTAGGGGGGTAAGAATTTTGACTATGTTTAAGAAGAATTGTCTAGAGTACGTTTTAGGGGCATAAATATTGAGTATTATGTACTGAGATTGTGTATGAGTGATGCGGCATATGGTATATCTACCTTCTGGATCAGTGTGAAGTGTTTCTGCCGTGATGGGTAGCTGCCTTCGAGCTATGATTGCTACTCCCCGAGCCTTTGAGTTGAAGGATGCTGAAGAAAGGACCTGCCAGCCAAGCATCCGGAGTTTGGCCGATTCAGGCTGGGTAAGGTGGGTCTCCTGCAGGCACACAACATCAAGATGCAACTTGTTAAGATATATTAATATGCGTTTTCTTTTTTGAGGCGAATTTATTCCGCCTACATTCCAACTACCAATTGTCAGTTCAGACATAAATCCACACTGGGAATGGGTAGCCGGAAAGTTAAATACATTGAAGCTTTATGTCCTGTCGGACGGCATTTTATAACGACAACATTGCTGCTTAAGGGGGAGGAATAGGAGGGAAGGGGGGGGGGGGGGAGAAATAACATGTAAACATTGACTTCCAGAAAAACTTTCTGAGGGTCTCGACCATCAGCCAAGGCACTCAGGCAGGGGGGGTTGGGGAGACTAGGGGTAACACCACCACCCAGGTGTTATCCCCACACACGCAATATAGTGTAACATCAAATAAATACAACATTTAACTTGAGCATAACGTTAAACTTGAGCATATCGCCCGCCATAGGCAATAATAGAACTGGGGAGGGGGGGGGGGGGGTAGGGGAGAAATGTCGTAGTTCTGATGACCATGGGTCATATGGTCTCAAATTCGGGAGGCCGTCAGTGTGCTTCATTTCTCTGTGGAAGATTTCAATTGCGCTTGCTTCTGTGGAAGGGGAGGAATTAGGGTCCAGATAGGAGGGGGGAGTTGAGTGGGAAGAGGGATGTGTCATCTCTTCTGTCCTCATGGTAAAAGTTCTCGAACAGCTTGGGGTGCCGTAGAATGTGGACTAGAGGGGAAGGTATAATGGGCGTAGTCCATTTTAGTATATGGATCAGATGAGGGTATTGATCTGAACTTCACGAGATAGGATCAGCGGCGAGTAGTAAGTAGGGGGGTAAGGTGGGGGGTGGGGTATTGGTTGACGAGGAGAGGTCGTCCTCTCACAGAAGCAGCTTTTGCTTTAAGACACCAGGGTAAGTATAGGTGTGGGGGGGGGGGGGGGGTTGCATGGAGTATTTATGTGCCGCTTTAGGATTGTTCATCAGCCCAATCATGGGCCGGCCGGGAGGCTTCAGCTTCATCCTGTAGGTAGGCTTCAGCGTCCAAGTGAGAGGTAAAGTCTTTAAAGGTGTTATCTTTGAAGACCCGCAGCCTGGCTGGGTACAGCATAGCAAATTTGATTCAGTCGCTGATCAGTTTGGCACATATGGGGGCAAAGTCCCTCCTAGCTTTGGATAATTCCGCGGAGAAATCTTGAAAGAGTAAGATTTTTGTTCCCTGCCATGTTATGTCTTTGATTTTCCTTGACGCTGACCACAGCAGTTCCTTATGTAGGAAGTTAAGGGTTTTGAAAATCACTGCCCGGGGTCTAGCCCCATCTTGTGGGCGAATTGAGCCTAGTCTGTGTGCTCTTTCTATGATTAAATCCTCACATTTATCAGAGACTTGTAGTATTTCTGGCAGGGTTATGCGAATAACGTCAAATAATTCTTGACCTCTGACTGTTTCAGGTAAACCTATGATTCTCAGATTACATCTGCGCGAGCGGTTTTCCAAATCTTGCACCTTGTTGTGCAGATATGTTATTTCCTTCTGGGAAGCTTGCAGGGAATCTTTAAGTTCGCTGATGTCTGCAAAGTTAGCTCCCACAGTTTGCTCAGTGGATTGTACTCTCTGCTGCAGTTGCGCTATTTGCTTATTAATATCTGCCGTTTGTGCCTTTAGGAGGGGTCCTATGGCAGTTCTAAGGGCTTCTACCATGTCTCCATAGGTCACAGGGGCAGTTGAGGGCGGCAGGTGTGTCCCAGGGGACAGGTACTCACTGTGGGGGTTCAAGTCAGCATCCGTGGGGGGGACAGGCTTATTAACTGTCAGCGTTTCTCTGTCAGAGATGGAGGCGCTTGGGGAGGCAGGTGCAGCTCTCCGGGGAATGGCGTCCGGCGCCATCTTGGATCCCGGCGTCTTTTCTCTTTTCTGGCGGCTGGTGCTGCTGGGCATAGCGCTGAGGAAGCGCTTCATGCAGCGGAGGCTTCTGCGGAGGTGAGGGGTGGCGGGCGGGCTGCTTGGAGGCTTTTAAGCCGAGTATTTAGCGATGTGGGGTGCCTGGATAGCGGAGCTCCACTCTCCCACTACCGCATCTTCCAGGGGCGGAACCGGAAGTCAACAAAACTTTTTTTAAGTATATAAGTGAAAGGAGAAAATCAAATGGAGGAATAATAAGACTGCGGACAGACACTGAGAATTTGGTGGAGGGAGACAAGGCAATTGCAGATCATCTAAATAATTACTTTTGCTCTGTATTCACTATAGAAGGAGAAGGGAAGGGACCACAGTTAAGTTGCAAGGACATTCATAAAAAATAAGGTAGATGGAGGTACATTTACTAGGGAGAAAGTCCTAACAGAACTTTCAAGACTGAAAGTGGATAAATCAATGGGGCCAGACGGAGTGCATCCAAGGATACTAAAAGAACTAAAAGATGTGTTGGTAGCGCCATTAACAGATTTATTCAACCAGTCACTAGATACAGGTGCAGTTCCAGAGGACTGGAGAAAAGCAAATGTAGTTCCACTGCACAAAAGCGGAAGCAAAGAAGAAGCAAGTAACTACAGACCAGTGAGCCTTACATCAGTAGTCGGGAAAATAATGGAAACACTATTAAAAGAAAGAATAGTGGAATATCTTAAATTAAACAACTTACAGGATCCAAAACAGCATGGTTTTACTGCAGGGAGATCATGCCAAACAAGTCTTATTGACTTTTTTGTAAAGAAAAAAGATAGACGGACCCCGGCGGCGAAATCCCGCGAGACGCAACCCCGGAAGTCCCGTCTGTGTGAGGCTGTGGTTAACGGCGGATCGAGCAGTCAAGGCGCCGATCCAGCCGCGGTGTAGCAGAGCGGACGATTGGAAGAGACATCAAGGACCAGCACCACCCGGCCGGTGAGAGCAGGTAAAAGTGCACTGCGGGTGGTACGGGACGCCAGCCACCCGCACCACTTACACCTGCACGCTTGTGACTTTGTTTTCTCCCATTGACTGCCTCTCCCCACCAACAGTGTGTGTTTATTCCAGCAGCACCACTGAGACCCACCAACCCCCCCACCTTTGACCCCCACTTGCTTATCCCAAGCAACGTGCAGCATATAAGTATACTGTCAGTGAATAAAACTTTCAGATACTTTCAACACTTCTTGTCATCATCGTTATTACACACCCTGAGCGCAGGCCCTCACTCCCCCTCTTTCATTATTGACTTTTTTGACTCCGTGACCAAAATTCTAGATGAAGGGGGGGCTGTAGATGTGGCATATCTAGACTTTAGTAAGGCATTTGACACTGTCCCACATCGCAGGCTGCTAAATAAACTTGAAAGTGTGGGATTGGATTATAAAACAATTAAATGGATAAGAACCTGGTTGCAGGATAGGAAACAGACAGTTGTCGTAAATGGAGTGCATTCTATGGAGGGACATGTTACCAGTGGAGTACCCCAGGAATCTGTACTTGGACCAGTGCTCTTTAATATCTTTGTTAGTGACATTGCAAATGGTATTGAAGGGAAAGTATGCCTTTTTGCAGATGATACAAAGATATGCAACAGAGTGGACACACCAGGAGGGGTAAATCAAATGACTGATGATCTAAGTAAACTTGAGAATTGCCAACTACAGTTTAATGCTAAAAAATGCAAAATTATGCACTTGGGACTCAAAAACCCAAAGGCTCAATATAGTATCAAGGGTACTATAATAGAAACTACTGAGGAGGAAAGAGATCTAGGAGTCAATATTTCAAGTGACTTAAAGGCAGGGAGGCAATGTAACAAAGCAATGAGGAAGGCTAGTCAGATGCTTGGTTGCATAGGGAGAGGAATCAGTAGCAGAAAAAAAGACGTAATAATGCCACTTTATAGGTCATTGGTACGACCTCATCTGGAATACTGTGTCCAGTTCTGGAGGCCATATCTTCAGAAGGATATAAATACATTGGAGAGTGTACAAAGAAGGGCAACTAAAATGGTGCATGGCCTACATCACAAAACTTACCTGGAAAGACTAAAAGATCTTAACATGTATAGTTTGGAGCAGAGAAGGGAAAGGGGGGACATGATAGAAATCTTCAAATATATCAAGGGTTTTAACATAGTACAGGTGGGAAATTTTCTTCAAAGGAAAACAAGTAATAAAACACAAGGACATGCACTGAAACTGGAGGGAGGTAGGTTCAGGGGAAATGTTAGAAAGAATTACTTCACAGAAAGGGTAGTGGATAAGTGGAATAGCCTCCCATCAGAGGTGGTAGAGGCTAAGACAGTAGAACAATTTAAACATGCTTGGGATAGGCATATGAATATCCTTACAAAGAAATAAGGAATAAAAAGGGTTGAGTTTACCTGAAGGGTAATAAAAGGGGCAGACTAGATGGGCCAAATGGTTCTTATCTGCCGTCAAATTCTATGTTTCTATGACTAGCTCACATAAACTAGGAGGCAAGTTCAGATGTACAGTAAGGATATGTTATACAGCAAAGGTAGGAACATTGCGCTAAGAGAGTACATGTAAACTCCAGAGTTGTTGGGAGAGTACATGTAAACCCCATGGGTAAGCCTGCTAGTCAGGGCATCTGGATTATTAGAGAGTTGTACCCGTATGTGGTCTTCAACTGGAGGTGGTCAGAAAGAATAGCGAAAAATGACGTGGGAGAGTACGTACAAACCTGCTGGTATTAGATGTCATGTGGGATCTAGAATGTACAACAGGCTGATCATCTGACAGCTCTAATGGGGAAGTGCCCATAAGGTTAAAGGATCAATAGTCAATGGGTATTTGCAGGGTCCATGTCCACTGTGTTGACATTTTGCTAAAAAAACAGTGAAATCCCCATGTTGACCTTTGACTGTTGACCTAAACCATGTTGACCTAATGACCCTGACAACCTTATGACCATGTCGATCTAGACTCATGTCGACCTAGACACATGTTGACTTATGACTGTCTAACAACTTGCTGGTGACCAACTGATCCGCACCCCCCCCCCCCTGAGCCCCCCTTAATCCTGCCCTGGTGGCAACATCATGATGTCACGCACACTGTACCAGCCGCCGTGCTCCGGTGAATGCTGCAACGGAACAGACCCGGGGAACACATGGACCCGGACTCCCCAGAATTATTTGAGGTTTTCTATTGTAGATCACATGACTCCTTTCAGGCTTCATAACCCCCACTTCCTTTGGACACCACACCCCAATTCTTTGTTTTACAAGGAAGCAATTCCCAAATCTTTGGCAGATTTGCATTGCTGGTCCCCAAACCTGAGGTGGTTTTATAACACAGACCTCCCCCACAATGTAGGCCCCAAATCTCTGGTGGAGATAGAAAGCTAGCCACGTGTTTGGTTGGACGTGTTCTCTAGCAGGTCAGCCGCTGGTGGAACCCATCATAGCCAGGAGGCATCTCTCAGAACTTGGTGGACACCACTTACCGGCGGTGAAGTGAACCCTCTTACCCAGCTCAGTCTGATCAACAGTTTAACTTACAGGAGAGTATCGCCAATGCCCTGCTACCCCCGCGCCAGTCCAGGCTTGCTTGGAGCAAAGTAATGTCCACTGTATGTATGACCTACTGTATGTAGCTTCCACCCTACTCATCCATTCAGGCTGCAGGCATAGGCGAATCTAGAATTATGGTAATGGATGGTCCCAGATCTAGACATAACAGAAGGGGGACCTTTGCGCGGCGCAGCCGCGCAGCCAAAAAGGGGGTGTGGCCTCATGGGAAGGAGGCGTGGCATCACAAAAGGGGTGTGGTATTACACTTTAGACCATACACAGTAATGCCCATTACACATTTTAGCAAACTCCGTAATACCCATTACACATGAAGCCACACGCCGTAATGCCAATTACACATAAGGCCACACACCATAATGCCCATTACACATTGTGCCACACATGATGATGCACATTACATACTATATAACAAACCGTAATGCCCATTACATATTTACCACATAAGTGCTGCTTACCTACGTGCTCATTGCTAGGGGGTTCTTGCTTGATGGCACCATAGTACCCATTACACATGATGCCACACACCATAGTACCCATTACACATGATGCCGCACACCATAGTACCCATTACACATGATGCCGCACACCATAGTACCCATTACACATGATGCCGCACACCATAGTACCCATTACACATGATGCCGCACACCATAGTACCCATTACACATGATGCTGCACACATAATGCCCCTTACACATGATGCAGCACACATAATGCCCCTTACACATGATGCTGCACACATAATGCCCCTTACACATGATGCTGCACACCGTAATGCCCCTTACACATTAAGCCACACATTATGCGTAATGCCCCCACATACCGCCACTTGTAGCGTCCCTTAAGCAATGCCCCCAAAAGTGCCACTTACTGTAAACTTTTATATGAGCCTTCGCTGCTGCTGCTGCAGGGAGAGATGGAGAGCGATGCAGCTGCTTCTATGGGGAGAGGAGCAGAGCAGAGTGCAGTGCAGAGCACGCTCCCACTCCCCTAGTGGTGTCCCCTCTAGCAGAGTGGACATTTGAAATATTGTGCGCGCTGTTGTTGTGTGTGACGTCGGGGAAGCACGCCAGGCGCCAGCACCACATGATTAAAGGGGGGGCGGGCTGAGGTGAAAGCGGGGAGAAAAATTGGAGCAGAAGCTGCAGGGGTGATAGTCATTGACAGCTGGGCAGAGAGCAGGGGGCTGCTCGGCTGTATTCAGAGCACTGCAGGTCACGGCTATTTGAAATAATAGCCCTTTCACAACAGAAAATGCAGGGATTTACTCGGGAATATGGTCCCAGGATCATGCAGGGACATTTCCAGGCTGACCCCTTATACACCAGCCTAGTTCCTGCATTTTCTGGTGTGAGGGGGAGAGAAAACCACTCCCCTCTCCCTACCCCCCTTTAACCAACCAGCTATATCTTTGGAAAAAACTGACCCATTTACATGACACCAGTATCATATTGAAGAACTTTTGAGTTGGCTTTGAATGATTTTGGTCCAGTGAAACTGGGCTGTTTGGTTCCAGAGAAATCTGCCCTCAAAGAACATAAACAGTCATGAAATTACATTTAAGAAATAAAAAAAAACGGTTTAACCTCAATATCCCTGGAACCAATTAACCCATATGGATCCAGCCTGGTATCAGATTGAAGGCCCAGCGATTTGGGTTTGACTGAGATCAACCTCAAGGTTCAGTGATGCTGAAGGGGGAACTGGCAGCCGTTGGGGTGGGGGGCGGAATTAGCGGGTCCCATGTTATCCTATAGGGAAAACGTCCCAGCTTTGCCTGGAAGTATCTCCGGTTCCCAGGGGGCTAGAGACACGGGGCTGGGCTCGTTGGAAAGCCCCAGCCCTCAGCTACAAAATGGGCTAATGGGTGGTCCTGTGCACCCCCGGACCACCCCCTAGATTCACCTATGGCTGCAGGCCTTACACATGACCCCTTCCTCCTAGGACACAATGCTCCCAATCCGACAGCTCATCTCCTATGGCCGCTTTCTGGCTGATTATACAGTAACTATTTTATTAATGACTGAGCTTTGCGCAGGTACCGGCAGCAGTAAATGTGGCCATGTTGGATGGTCCATGTCAGGTCGGTCTGTGCTGCTCCCAGGAGATACAGCTCTACGTCAGGAGTAATCAGAGCAGCCATGTGTAGGGTAATGTCTGACTACACGATGGATGTGACATCGGGGAATACGTAGCATACCACCGGGGAGAGCTGCTCACCGGCTCATAGCGATAACAAATTACTCCCAATGCTGGGGCCGGTCTCAGTAGTGCTCTGCCTGTAGTATACAGGGTATATATACCGATGTGTGACCTTACTGCCAGACTCAGACGTCTACTCGTGCTGTGTGCAGACGTTCCGGGCTATGTGATCATCACCTGTGAGTATTATATATATATATATAGGGGAGAGATGGGAGGGTGAGAGAGAGGGAGAAGGAGGATAGAGAGTGGAAGGATGGTGAGAGAGAATGAGAGAGTGGAGAGGGATAGTAGGGGGAGAGAGAATGAGAGGGGGAGAATACGGAGAGAGAGAGGGAGAGGAGAGTGAAGGGGCAGAGGAGGTTGGGAGAGAAAGAAGGTGAGACATGAGGGAAGGAAGGAGAGAGGGGGAGTGGAAAGAGAGTAATACCCCTTTTACACCAAGGAATAACCCAGGTTGGACCCAGGTCTTTGTTGGTGTAAAAGGGGCCAACCCAGGTCCAGTAACACTGGTCTCCTACCCAGGTCCAGACCAGGGTTGAACACTGGTTGTACCTGGGTCGTGAGCGGTGTAAATGGTCCCAGTTTGGGACATCTGGGTAGTGCTGAAAGGATACCAGAAGTGCTGGACGCCTTTCCACAGTGCGCTGCAGTGGCAAAAGACAGCAGCCAGGAAGGATACGGGCAGTGCACACAAATCATAATTGGATGCAGTATAATTTATATTATTATTATTATTATTTTTTTTTGGGGGGGGGGGGGGAGCACATGGGAGATTCGGTCTGCTGCTGCAGGGGAAGGGACTGGGGAGAGCATGTGGGTGATGCTGCACTTTTATACCGCTGTGTGGGCTTGAGCACTGAATAAAACTTTTTGAAAAATATTTTACTAAATAAACAAACCAACAGGTTGGCTGGCAGTTTATCAGTCCTAAAATGGACATTTTTAATGTCATCCATAGGGAAAAGCAGGGCTGACCCAGGTTCAGTGTAAACGGCGCTGACCTGGATCCGACCTGGGTTCCAGTGCTGTGTAAATGGGGTATGAAGCTGGGTCCAACCCTCAAAACTCCTGTGTTCAAAGGCCAGGTTCCGACCAGGGATTTTGGTGTAAAAGGGGTATAAGAGGAGAAAGTAGAGTGGGGAGAGGGGGTGAGGGAAAGAGAGAAAGGGGTGAATGATACCCCTTTTACACCAAAAACCCTGGTCCGACCCTGGTCTTTGAACGCTGGAGTTTCAAGGGTCTGACCCTGCTTTATACTGCATTTACACAGCACTTCGACCTGGGTCGGACCTGGGTCTGCACTATTTACACTGAACCTGGGTCAGCTCTGCCTTTCCTTGTTGATATATATATATATATATCTATAGATATATAGATATCTATAGATATCTATATATATCTATAGATATATATATATCTATAGATATATATATATATCTATATATAGATATATATATATATATATATCTATATAGATATATATATATATCTATATAGATACAGGAAAATCGAACCGGCACTCTGAACTCCAAGTTCAAATGCCCCGGGTGCCAACTTCAGATGTAGGTAGAAGTGGAGAAATAAGTGTCACTCCAGGGGTCTTGATACAACGTAATTTTATATAGTAGAATACAAGTTACATGGTCAAAGTCGACGTTTCGATGCTCGCAAGCATCGTTATCAAGACTGCATGTAACAACTGAACAAACAGCAGAGCTTAATACATCTATATATATAGATAGATCTATATATATATATATATATAGATATAGATAGATCTATATATATATATATAGATATATATATATATATATATCTATATATATATATATATATAGATATATATATAGATCTATATATATATATATAGATCTATATATATATCTATATATATATAGATCTATATAGATCTATCTATATAGCTTGGAGGGGGTAGAGGGGGGAAGCTGTCCCCGGGTGCTGTGGGGGTAGAGGGGGGAAGCTGTCCCCGGGTGCTGCGGGAGGAGGGGGTCCCTGCGGCTACTGAGTGGAGATGGGGTACCTGTCAGCGGCCAGCCTGACACGGCGCTGCCACTGCTGTATCTCCCCCGCTGCTGTATCTCTTGCGGCGGATGGCGGTGTCGGCGGGCCCTCGGCGATCAGTGTCGGCGGTCCCTCTGGCGCAGGGGAAAAGACCCTATGATTGCCGGCGCTGCTGTATCTCCCCCCGGCGACCGGTCCTTGCGGCGGATGGACAGTCAGTGTCGGCGGTCCCTCTGGCACAGGGGAAATAGTACTATCAGTCAGTGTCAGTACTATTTCCCCTGCGCCAGAGGGACCGCCGACACTGACTGTCCATCCGCCGCAAGGACCGGCCGCCGGGGGGAGATACAGCAGCGGCAGCGCCGGCAAACATAGGGTCTTTTCCCCTGCGCCAGAGGGACCGCCGACACTGACCGCCGAGGGACCGCCGACACTGACCGCCGAGGGACCGCCGACACCGCCATCCGCCGCAAGAGATACAGCAGCGGGGGAGATACAGCAGTGGCAGCGCCGTGTCAGGCTGGCCGCTGACAGGTACCCCATCTCCACTCAGTAGCCGCAGGGACCCCCCTCCTCCTGCAGCACCTAGGGACAGCTTCCCCAGCGCGGCACGCTGTGGACCCGCTGCGGGTGCCTGGACCCGCAGCGGGACCATTTACACCGCCATTTACACGGGTCCCATCCGTGTTCTACCCAGGTCAGGACCTGGGTAGAGGACCCGTGTAAATGGACACGGATACCCCCCATTTACACCGCCGAGGATCCGGGTCTGACCCGCCGCTGACCCGGATTTTTCGGCGGTGTAAAAGGGGTATGAGTGAGGGAGAGGGAAGGAGAGAGAGAGAGAGAGAGAGGGGGGCAGGAGGGAGGGGGAGAGATAGAGGGGGGATGAGAGAGGGAGAGAGGAGGGGAGAGACCATTAGTTCATTATTGGAGTAAATTTAGTGGTTTTCCCGTTTTGAAAATCTATAGCTTGTATTCCCTGGTGTGACTAGATATAGATATTAGATAGATATACAGATAGATAGATATACAGATAGATAGATAGATATACAGATAGATAGATATACAGATAGATATATATATACAGATAGATAAATATATATTAGATAGATATACAGATAGATAGATAGATAGATAGATAGATACTGTAGATAGATAGATAGATAGATAGATACTGTAGATAGATAGATAGATAGATACTGTAGATAGATAGATAGATAGATAGATAGATAAATAGATATTAGATAGATAAATAGATACATACTGTAGATAGATAGATAGATAGATAGATAGATAGATACTGTAGATAGATAGATATACAGATAGATAGATAGATAGATAGATAGATACTGTAGATAGATAGATAGATATACAGATAGATAGATAAATAGATATTCAGTGGCAAACGCAGGATTTTCAGAAGGGGGTTTCCAGAAAGGCGGAGCAAAGCACGGAGATGGACACTTAGGTGACCCAGTATATGCCGGGTCAGTTAAAGTATTATAGATAGACCAAATGTATATAAATAATAAAAAAAAATATATATATATACATACATACAGGGGCGTCAACAGCAGTGTATTACCCGTGGGCATAGCAATGTATTGGGGCCCCTACCGATCCTCCAGCGGTAGGGGTGGGGGAAGATTTGATGTCCTGCGGGTGGTAGGGGGTATTATATCAACCGCTCAGCATGTAGGGCCTGGATAAGTAATTTCCACTAATTGCCCCTTTACTGCACAGATGGTGGGAGAAGGGGGCATTGGGCTGAATGAAGGGGCACTGATACATAACTTCCAGGGTGGTAGAGGATATTTAATATGCAGAGGAGGGGTGTATAGGGGAGTGGGCTTATTATTCATAATTTTCTGGTGAGAGGACAGCTTGCTTGACTGCAGATATCTCCAATTCCCGGAAATAGATTTCTTAGATTTTAATTGAATTAAAAACTAGAGAATCCCACCTACCAAATGGTATTGGGGACTAGGAGATCAGATTTCAGGAGGCAGAGCAATCCGCCAACGAGTATATAAAACTACATACCAGGTGTGTGGAGCTGGAGCAGTAACCAGCTGCTGGAAGGCTGATATCTCTGGTTCTGGGAACAGTAGAGACAAGCTACTAGTGTCCATCAAAGAGGGAGAGTCCCAGCTTTTGGAATATACCCTCAGAAAAACTCTGTCAGACAGAAACTGAAATATCTGACTGGGAATAACAATTAACAGACTTGGATGGGGACCACTGCTTTGAAGTCAGATATCTCTGGTTCCCAAGGGCCGATTTTTACAATTCTTATACCCATGGAAAGAGGGCACCCTCAGCTTTCAGCTGAGGGCCCTTAGACTCCTGGGGGGTTTCTGGGTACTCAGAAACCCCCCCTGCGTGCGCTACTGATATTAGATAGATAAATAGATACATACTGTAGATAGATAGATAGATAGATAGATACTGTAGATAGATAGATATACAGATAGATAGATAGATAGATATATAGATAGATAGATACTGTAGATAGATAGATAGATAGATAGATAAATAGATATTAGATAGATAAATAGATACATACTGTAAATAGATAGATTTATATTTACACTGCAATATAGATTTCAGTGTGACCACACCCCACCCACATGTAACTCTCTCTGCACATGTTACATCTGCCCCCCTGCAGTGCAGCATAGGTTTTGTCCATTAAGGAGTTTGCTTTTGCAAACTAACCAGAATCCTCCCCATTGTGTGCGTCTATGGGACAGTGGCCCTTATTCAGATCTGATGGCAGTACAACTTTGTTCTCAAACTGGGCAAAGCCATGTGCACTGCAGGTGGGGCAGATGTAATGTGCAGAGAGAGTTACATTTGGGTGCGGTGTGTTCAAACTGAAATCTATATTGCAGTGTAAAAATAAAGCAGCCAGTATGGTACTTGTTTCCTAGCACGGCCACAATCGGTATCGGTCGCGGCTCTTATTTAGTGCACTGTAAGGGCCGCGATCAACCCCGACGGACGAGATGCTCTTGATTTCCGAAATCGCGGGTATTGTGTACCATGCTTCAATTACCGCGACACGACCGACGCGATAATTGAAGAATTGACCGAAATCGGCGGGATTACCAGCTATCGGTCCCATCGGGAGCACTGAATGTCAGTATTCAATGCCCCCGACGCGATTGACGCGATAATTGAAGAATTGACCGATATCGGCGGCATTACAAACTATCGGTCCCATCGGGAGCACTGAATGTCAGTATTCAATGCCCCTGACGCGATTTCTTTATTGCAAGCACCCATTTGATGTTTTGACATGGCTGCTTCCAATTGTACCCCACATTTCCAGATTTACAGTTTGTACCCTATTTTTAACCACAGATGAAATAATAAATCACACGACACATGACAATAGATTTAACGGGTTTTATTTTAAAAAAATTTTTTTTAAACGTTTTAAAAGCAATAATTAGCTTTTTTTTGTTTTTAATAAATACAAAGAACATTTTTTTCTTTTTTTCTAACTTTTTTAAACACTTCTTTTTTTTTTTTTACAGCAATAATTTGCAGTTTTTAACATTTTTTAAATAGAACATACATGTTTTTTTCATTTTTTATTTTTTTAAATTTTTTTGGGTAAGAACTTTTTTTATTATTTTTTTAGCAATAATTTGCAGTTCGTAGCATTTTTAAAATCGAACATACATATTTTTTTTTCTTTTTTTTTTTTTTAACTTTTTTTGGGGGAAGAACTTTTTTTTTTTTTTTTAAACAAAAATTACAGCTACAACATAGCTTACATAAAATGCAGAAGAAGTTGATCGATCAGTACAAAGAGAATAGATGCCTGGCTATCACAACCAGGCAAATTGAAATGAGGCATGGGAAGATAACGGCACACTAGAAAACTGTGCCCACTAATGCAAACAATCACATGAATCCGAAAGAAAATACAAATATGCAGAACAGTGGTTAGTGAAGGAGCAAAACAAGTACAGCCATCGCAAACTTCAGGAAGACCGCACTGCAACGTTCACCAACCAAAATTGCAGTACATGACTAAAAACTGTTCATTATAGAGAACTCAGAAAGGAAGAGAAACAAGAACATTGCTGCCAAATTATAAATTAAAAGTCAAATTAGCCGAATTAATAATTGAAATAACGCTCTTCGTCTGGGGTGGGGGTCTGCACACTTCTCAAAGCAGAGAAAACAGTCCCAGACAAAGACGAGGGATCACTGGGAGGTGGCATAGGGGGTCCCGGCGCGTAGTAAGGGGCAGGCGGAGGAGCAACCGGCGCACTGAACATGGGGGGGTGATGTGGGTGTAGGCATGGTGGCTCTACGTGCGCAGTGCGGCATGACGTTATCTTGCAGTCAGCACACAGGTCATCCTCGGCTGCCCGCAACATACAGTCATACAGCAAACGCTTAAAGTGGTGCACTGTTGGACGCTGCCACTTTCGCATTTCTGCGCACACATGATTTGTAAACATTTTGAAATCATCTGGGGGATTACTTAGTGCTTCCTCCTTGTAGGGGCAGCAGTGTTCTTGGCCGGTAGCAGCAGGTCTTGTCGGCTGTCTCCTCCTACGCCTCCTGGGGGGAGCTGATGACGTGCTCGCCACCACAGGAGCCGCCACCTCCGACACCGACAACCTGCTGCGTTGACTCAGAGGGAACTACCTAAAATGAAAAAAAAAAAAAAAAGTTAAAACATTGCATTTCACTTCCATTTACATGCTGAACATGTTTGAACTAGATACTTACTACGTCCGCACTCTCCTGTGCACTGGATGAAGAGCTTTCATCCGTAGTAGCTCCCTCTGTTTGGGCGGGATGTTGTAACATCCGCGCCCATTATCGCCGGCTACCGCATTATTAATAACGTCATATGCTGTAATATATGCCGTTATTAACGCAAGGGACAGCTCTTGCGATAAGAGCTGTCACTTGCGATGCGGTGCCGGCACTGGACTTCCGGGTTTGTGACCCGGGAGTCCATCTGCGCATGCGCAGACCCCGGCGCCGGCCGCAGGGCACGCTGGGAGGGATCCGTGACGGATCCCTCAAACAGCGTTGCGGTAAGAAGCCCATAGGCTTCTGCAGGGAATCGTCAGCTTTTGCTGACGATTCCCTCCGCAGCGCTGGCACTGCGGAGGGGGCATATAGCATATAGAAATGCGGTAAAAACCCCGAAAACGGTTTTTTTACCGCATTTCTGCTATACAGAATCTCCCCCTAACTCTCCTTCCTTGATCCTCCACAATAAACAGCATACGGTCATAGTACCACAACTTTGGCTGGTACACATCTGCAGGGTGAGTTCCCGAAGCTCGCGACTGCTGGACCCGATTATGCTCCTTCACCAGCACTGTCCGCATATTAGTAAATTTCCTCCGGACCCACGTGACGTCTGCATTAGGGACACGTCTCCTAGCGTAGGCCGAGATCTTCCCAAACGCCTCATTCCGCTTTGCCTGGTTGTGAAAATCAATATGATCTTGTCGCCATAGACATCTATTCTCTTTGTAGAGATCGATCAACTTCTTCATTAGCTGGCGGTCGACGTTACGCTCCATTCTGTAAATAAATATTCCAAAATGAAGTTTACCCCATAAAAATCAACGCACTCCACTGTTATTCATTAATACGCTACAAAAAAGCGACTAATATTTACCTCAGTCGGTAGCAGGTGATAAATAAATCTGAAGCAAAGAAATTAAATAATGGCCTTTCAGGCACACAAGGGAAAATCAAACTGAAATAGAATCCGAGAAAAAAAAACAATCTGAGATACTCATAGCATATGGCATAATAAATGCAATTTACACCACATTTGACAACAGAAGTGCTGATATATTTGTGTCCCTCCACTATCCACGCCATCCCGAAGCGTGGCGAGCGCAGCGAGCCCCGCGAGGGGCGGCGGTACGCGTCCTCCGACCTTTTCATACCCCCACTATCCACGTCGGCGTGGAGTTGAGAATAAATTAGTGTGGCGAGCGCAGCGAGCCACCGAGCCCGAAGCGTGGCGAGCGCAGCGAGCCCCGCGAGGGGACGCTGATACCTTCACAGATCCCTGCGTACCCTCGCGGGCCTCACAGATATCCACGCCCGCTCGTGGGCTTCACAGGTATCAGCGTCCCCTCGCGGGGCTCGCTGCGCTCGCCACGCTTCGGGCTCGGTGGCTCGCTACGCTCGCCACACTAATTTATTCTCAACTCCACGCCGACGTGGATAGTGGGGGTATGAAAAGGTCGGAGGACGCGTACCGCCGCCCCTCGCCACACTTCGGGATGGCGTGACATGGCCACTGTGATGGGACACAAGTTACCCAAAGTCTACTCCAACAGGTCATCCCCAAAAAAATGTGAAAAAAAACCCACCTCGCACATTAATACTAAAAGGATACATCATAATACACATTTCGAACAACAAAATTTCGAAAAATGCAATTTTGCATAGAAAACACCACGCACTCCACTGTTATTCATTAATACGCTACAAAAAGCGACTAATATTTACCTCAGTCGGTAGCAGGTGAAAAATAAATTGGAATGAAAGAAATTAAATAATGGCCTTTCAGGCACACAAGGGAAAATCAAACTGAAATATAGTTACATAGTTACATAGTAGGTAAGGCTGAAAAAAGACTCGCGTCCATCCAGTTCAACCTGGTATAGATATCCATTGCTGATTTGGTAGGTTCTGGTATTTTACAGACAAATTATATTTCTTATTTGTACCCATGGATGTTTTTCTCCAGTAAATGTTTGTCCAACTTTGCCTTGAACGCATTTAATGAGCCAGCCATTACCACCTCTCTGGGAAGAGAGTTCCAGAGTTTGACTGTTCTGACCGTAAAGAAATTCTTTCTACTAGCTGAATGAAATCTTTTTTCTTCTAATCTATACTCATGCCCTCGCGTCCTAGATTCCTTTCTAGTAGAAAATAGGGTGTGTGACAGTTCCTTATATTGGCCCTTGATATACTTGTACATGTTGAGCATGTCCCCCCTTAAACGTCTCTTTTCTAATGTAAATAGTCCCAAATTGCTTAATCTCTCCCCGTAGCTTAAATTCTCCATTCCCCTAATAAGCTTTGTTGCTCGCCTTTGGACTTTTTCTAATTCTATGATGTCCTTTTTATAGTGTGGGGCCCAGAACTGTACTCCGTACTCTAGGTGAGGTCTCACCAATGCTTTATATAGTGGCATAATTACCCTTGAGTCCCTAGTTTCCATTCCCAATAGAATCCGAGAAAAAAAAACAAGGCTTTAATCTAAGATACTCATAGCATATGACATAATAAATGCAATTGACACCACATTTGACAACAGAAGTACTGATATATTTGTGTCCCTCCACTATCCACACCATCCCGAAGCGTGGCGAGCGCAGCGAGCCCCGCGAGGGGCGGCGGTGTGTGTCCTCCGACCTTTTCATACCCCCACAATCCACGTCAGCGTGGAGTTGAGAATAAATTAGTGTGGCGAGCGCAGCGAGCCACCGAGCCCGAAGCGTGGCGAGCGCAGCGAGCCCCGCGAGGGGACGCTGATACCTTCACAGATCCCTGCGTACCCTCGCGGGCCTCACAGGTATCCACGCCCGCTCGTGGGCTTCACAGGTATCAGCGTCCCCTCGCGGGGCTCGCTGCGCTCGCCACGCTTCGGGCTCGGTGGCTCGCTACGCTCGCCACACTAATTTATTCTCAACTCCACGCCGACGTGGATAGTGGGGGTATGAAAAGGTCGGAGGACGCGTAACGCCGCCCCTTCCCACATTTCGTGATGGCGTGACATGGCTGCTGTCATGGGACACAAACAATACAAACTATACCCCAGCATTTGAACCCACCCCCCTTCCCCTCCAATAAAAAGTAAAAAAAAAAAAAAAACATTTTACATACACATTACTATCAAGTAGACACAGCATACTGCCTGCTGCACCATTTCAATAACAAGCACATGACACCTCAAACAGCTATATTTTACATATGTGTACCAAGAAACCATTACAGGCTATGTCACCCTGCATTACTATCACAAATAGCAGAGTATTCTGCATGTATTACAACACACAGTACATCATTTCCAGGCACATGATGCCCTCTGCACATAAACAGGTTTTATCCAGATTTTCATTATTAACATGACCCTAAAGCCATACACTTCATAAACTCCTGCACATGATCACTTTCTGGCTCTATAGATAAACAGTACCCCTTGAACATAAACATTATCCACTCTATACACCTAATGGTGTCCCCCTAATCCACAAAAAATGATATATGAAGCACACATGTATATATATCATTAACCACAGTAAGCGCCCCCCCCACCCCCTCACCCCCAAACCCCCACACTCCCCCCAAGCCTGCATATGTTCCTCACAAACCCCAAGGCCCACCTATGCTGAGTAATCCTCAAATTCCACTTACTTTTCTCAGCAGGGGCAGGGAGCCAGACACAGGTGCTGCGTGGTATCTCTAATTACCATCAAAATGGCTGCTGTTGTCCTTCCCCAGAGTGCTTTTGGCGCCTTTCTCCCGGCAGAAAAATCGCGTCGGTCGGGCAGTGATGTTACGCTCACGCCAATGCATAAGACCGATATTTCTTTGTAGATGTACGGCGTACCTCGTAATGCGGCGAGGTACTTGGAAATTGATCGATCGCGTCGGTCGCAGCCGTTGTAAAATGCTCCCGACGCGATGGACATGTTAAGAACTGTATTAACACTGTATAGTGCTTATACAATTACATGTCATGTCGGTCGGCAGCATTGAGCTGTAAAGCTCACAGTACATTGCGTCCGACGCGATATGCTTTTAAACATGTCAACATGTGTATCATGTCGACATGTCGACTAAACATGTCAACTTCAAGTTGATCATGTTTAGTATGCTGATAACAGCGGGTCTCTGTGTCCAAACCATGGTGAGGCCCACAAGCCCCAGAAGCCTATGCAAATTATTATGTTAGTAACCCACGCACCCTTCTTGGGGCTTGCTGCGCTCACCACGCTTTGGACTCAGTGGTCCACTGCACTCACCGCGCTCCAAGAATTATTTGGATAGTGGTGGTGTGACTGCATAGCATTCATCCATCCCAAATCATTCAGCTGAGACAAGAAACACAAGTTTTTTAAAACCATTTTTCAAATTTTACTTTTGAAATGAAAAATGCAAAACTGTAGGGAATTCATTGAAAATAAAACATATAACAGCAACAGGAATGGGGGTAAAAGGAAAGGGTTATCATGTCCAAGGCTCTTCCGCCACATAAACTCTTCTAGGTAGCTTTGAAGCATATGCCTGGCGGTGCCCCTGTGACGTTTATTACGCCATTTGCATGCCCCCCACATACGTTCCACATTTTGGGTGTGAACCCCTGTTGTAGGGTCCACAAAGTTATATCTGTGGTTCACCTGGGCATGCTCATATCCTGCGGCATTGAGCTGGGCCGTACTGTATGCTCTCCAACAATCGGTGTAGACAGTAGACCCAGGCTCCACAAATTGCAGGATAGCTTCCATGAGGGTGTTGGCGTCCCGGGTGGCAACTTTGGTGGCAAAACACTGTCCTGTTTCTCTGCAAATGCCACCAAAAACCCATTGCTGAGGTAAAACTCGGCCAACATTTGCCTGCCTCTTCACGAACAAGGTCTCATCCACCTCAACGATCTTGCCGGGACCTCCAATCCGGCGCTGCGGCTGCGCCATGAGGTCGAGCAGGCAGGCCTCCCTCATGTATTTATTGTAGAGTACAGCCGTCTTCTTGGAGAGGGACAGATTCTTCTCGCAGTACTCCACACTGGTAAATTCCTGTACCCAGGAAAATATAAAGCGGACCAGCGTCAGGAATGGCAAACGGCAGCCAGGGAAGAACAGTCCTGCTCTCAGACTCCTCTTCAAGTGGCAGTCCCTCACATTACAGCGCCACATGGTCTCCTTCAGATTCAACCGCATCGGATGACCATTGGCGCACGTAGCCTCTGATGGCAGCAGATGATGGCGCTGCAGAAACGCCACTGCCTCCTCCTCACTTGTAGGCAGTGAGAAGATATTCACCTCAGCCATCTCAGAGGTCACGGAATCAACCACAGAGCAGTCCACAGCACAGCAATCCACAGCACAGGACTAAGGATCAGCACGGCTCAGGGTCAGGATCAGCAGAAATCAATCGCAGAATAATCAGGATCAGCAATAATCCACAAGATCAGCAGCAATCCGCAGCACAAGGCTCAGGATCAGCAGCAAATAGTATTCAAAGCACAGGATCAATCAGGGAGATATCACCAGCAAAGGATCAATCAGCCAAAAAATCACCAGCAACTGAATACACGTCTCACTCCTACCGAGACAAACCCACAAAGAGAATAGGGAAAAATAAAACAGAAGGGGCTGTCAAAGTAAGGGGCCGGATTATCACAATAAATATTGACATTGATGCTGTAACTGAGCAGATTACAGAGGGCAGATTTAATATTGACATAGAAACACACATTACAACACATTAAAACATAAGGTACTAGGGAGATTTTATAGGGGGTTGTACTATAAGGATTAATTGGGCCTATTAAAAAAGGGCCTGAACAGCGGGAAAATCGTAGGACCAATGGGCCAGATTAACATCTTGTGCATCATGAGCATCGGGGGGTTTTGCTTAAACATGCGACGCGACCGACGCGATTGACGGCAAAGATCGGGAGTAAAGAAGTACATCGGTAGTATCGCGTCGGTCGCGCGTACATACTTAAAAGGAACCCGACGCAATTAACAAGATGACGATGTGAAGACCGACGCCAAAAAATACATCAGGAGTAAAAAACTACATCGGGAGTATCTTAAGGGTCGGGATCATCGTAACCTTACAAAAAAGACACCGATGCGACGCGATGGTCAAGACTAACAAGATACATATCGGTGTGGCCGTGCTAGGAAACAAGTACCGCCAGTATTTACCCTGCACAGAAACACAATAACTCACCCAAATCTAACTCTCTCTGCACATTAAATCTGCCCAACCTGCAGTGCATATGGTTTTGTCCATTTTGAGAATAAATTTGTACTTTACTGAATAAGGGCCAGTGTGTGTGTGTCTATGGGACAGTGTGTGTTTGTGTCTATGGGGTAGTGTGCATGTGAGTACAGTATGTGTGTAGCTATGGGACAGTGTGCGCGTCTGTATCTATGGGACAGTGTGTGTGTGTGTGTCTGTGGGACAGTGTGTGTGTGTCTATGGGACAGTGTGTGTGTGTGTGTGTCTATGGGACAGTGTGTGTGTGTGTCTATGGGACAGTGTGTGTGTCTATGGGATAGTGTGTGTGTGTCTATGGGGTAGTGTGCATGTGAGTATGTGTGTAGCTATGGGACAGTGTGCGTGTCTATGGGACAGTGTGCGTGTGTGTGTCTATGGGACAGTGTGTGTGTCTATGGGGTAGTGTGCATGTGAGTAGCTATGGGACAGTGTGTGTGAGTGTGTGTGTAGCTATGGGACATTGGCCCTTATTCAGATCTGATCTCAGTACATATTTGTTCTCAAAATGGGCAAAACCAGTGGCGGATTCAGGGGGGGGGCACCCGGGCACGTGCCCCCCCTGTCATTTATTTTGTAGCTGAGGACCAGGGCTTTCCAACGAGCCCAGCCCCGTGTCTCTAGCCCCCCGGGAACCGGAGATATCGCCTGGCAAACCTGTAACATTTTTTCCCCATAGGATAATATGGGACCCGTCAATTCCGACCCCCACCCGGTTCCGACGGCTGCCAGTTCCCGCCCTGGCATCACAGAAGCTTGTGGTTGATTTCATTCAATTCCAAATCGCTGGGCCTTCAATATGATACCAGGATGGTCCATATCGGTCAATCAGTTCCAGAGATATTGCGTGTAAACCGATTTTTTTATTTTTGAAATGTCATTTCATGGCTGTTCATGTTCTTTGAGGGCAGATTACTCTGGAACCAAACTTTCCAGTTTCACTGGACCAAAATCATTCAAAGCCCACTCAAAAGTTCTTCAATATAATACTTGTCTCATGTAAATGGCTCAGTTGGTTCCGAAGATATAGCCAGTTAAATGAGATAACTGGTTAAAGGGGGGAGGGGTGGTTTTCTCTACCCCTCACACCAGAAAATGCAGGGACTAGGCTGGTGTTAAAGGGGTATTACCTTTTACAACCTGGGAATGCATTTTCTGGTGTGAAAGGGGTATTATTTCAAATAGCTGGGACCTGCAGTGCTCTGAATACAGCCAGGCTCTGCCACTGTCAGTGGCTATCACTTCTGCCTGGCGGCGGCTGTACCCCATTTACCACGAGCATGTATTCCCCCTTGGCAATGAGCATGTAATCCCACATGGCAACGAGCATGGAACCCTTGGCAGTAAGCATAGAACCCTTGGCAATGAGCATGTAAAGAAGCAGCACTTATGTAGCATAATTTTTAATAGGCTTTATGGTGTTTGGCATAACACATAATGGACATAATGGCATGTAACTTAACGTGTAATGGACATTATGGTGTAAATGTTTAATGCGAGCCTTTGGTGGACAATGTCCCTGTTTATGAAGTGTATTGTGAATTCTGGCTCAATCCATGTGGCATTATGTGAATTTTGTCTCAATCCGTGTGGCATTATGGGAATTTTGTCTCAATCCGTGTGGCATTATGGGAATTTTGGCTCAATCCGTGTGGCATTATGTGAATTTTGGCTCAATCCGTGTGGCATTATGTGAATTTTGGCTCAATCCATGTGGCATTATGTGAATTTTGGCTCAATCCGAGTGGCATTATGTGAATTTTGGCTCAATCCGTGTGGCATTATGTGAATTTTGGCTCAATCCGTGTGGCATTATGTGAATTTTGGCTCAATCCGTGTGGCATTATGTGAATTTTGGCTCAATCCGTGTGGCATTATGTGAATTTTGGCTCAATCCGTGTGGCATTATGTGAATTTTGGCTCAATCCGTGTGGCATTATGTGAATTTTGGCTCAATCCGTGTGGCATTATGTGAATTTTGGCTCAATCCGTGTGGCATTATGTGAATTTTGGCTCAATCCGTGTGGCATTATGTGAATTTTGGCTAAATCCGTGTGGCATTATGTGAATTTTGACTCAATCCGTGTGGCATTATGTGAATTTTGACACAATTCATTTGGCATTATGTGAATTTTGGCTCAATTCTGTGTGTGTTATTATGTAAATTTTGGCTCAGTCCACGTGGCATTATGTGAATTTTGACACAATCCATGTGGCATTATTTGAATTTTGGCTCATTCCATTTGGCATCATGTGTAAGGGGCAAGTATAATGGGGTCTAGTATTTTGTTGCATAATGTGTAGAAGTTGTATATGGTGTTGACACGCACCCTGTTGAGTGGCCACACACCCTTTTCCGGAGCGCGCCTTCGGCGCGCGCACAACTACATCCTTCACTTGTCGCCATGGTGGGCCTGCGTACTTTAAATGCCAGGGCCTATTTTTAATTCCATTCCCACCCTCTCCTGTCGCTCTCTTAGCATGTACACTGGCACCACTAACACCGCCCCTCCCCCACCCAAACCCTTTTTTATCATGGTGCCCCCCCTGTCATTTTATCCTGGATCCGCCCCTGGGCAAAACCATGTGCACTGCGGGTGTGGCAGATGTAACATGTGCAGAGAGAGTTAGATTTGTGTGAGTTATATTGTTTCTGTGCAGGGTAAATACTGGCTGCATTATTTGTACACTTCAATTTAGATTTCAGTTTCAACACACCCCACCCAAATTTAACTCTCTCTGCACATGTTACATCTGCCACACCTGCAGTGCACATGGTTTTGCCCATTTTGAGAACAAATCTGTACTGCGATCAGATCTGAATAAGGGCCATTGTGCATGTGAGTATGTGTGTAGCTATGGGACAGTGTGTGTGTGTGAGTGTGTGTGTAGCTATGGGACAGTGTGAGTATGTGTGTAGCTATGGGACAGTGTGCATGTGAGTATGTGTGTAGCTATGGGACAGTGTGCATGTGAGTATGTGTGTAGCTATGGGACAGTGTGCATGTGAGTATGTGTGTAGCTATGGGACAGTGTGAGTATGTGTGTAGCTATGGGACAGTGTGAGTATGTGTGTAGCTATGGGACAGTGTGAGTATGTGTGTAGCTATGGGACAGTGTGCATGTGAGTATGTGTGTAGCTATGGGACAGTGTGAGTGTGTGTAGCTATGGGACAGTGTGCATGTGAGTATGTGTGTAGCTATGGGACAGTGTGCATGTGAGTATGTGTGTAGCTATGGGACAGTGTGAGTGTGTGTAGCTATGGGACATTGTGCATGTGAGTATGTGTGTAGCTATGGGACAGTGTGTGTGAGTGTGTGTGTAGCTATGGGACAGTGTGAGTATGTGTGTAGCTATGGGACAGTGTGCATGTGAGTATGTGTGTAGCTATGGGACAGTGTGCATGTGAGTATGTGTGTAGCTATGGGACAGTGTGAGTATGTGTGTAGCTATGGGACAGTGTGAGTATGTGTGTAGCTATGGGACAGTGTGAGTATGTGTGTAGCTATGGGACAGTGTGCATGTGAGTATGTGTGTAGCTATGGGACAGTGTGAGTATGTGTGTAGCTATGGGACAGTGTGCATGTGAGTATGTGTGTAGCTATGGGACAGTGTGAGTATGTGTGTAGCTATGGGACAGTGTGCATGTGAGTATGTGTGTAGCTATGAGACAGTGGAGGTTATTCTGGTTGGTGTGTACATTTCCGAAATCTTTCGGAGCGGTCCGCACGCCACGCTGTGCGGTCATCGTCCGAAGAAACGCCCACCGGATCTCCACATACAGACGGACTCACACTAGAAGAACAGGGCGTGTTTACGGACGACATCCAAACCTTGCGTGTGCGGTGGACACACATATTCTGCACGGTCTTACAGCGTTTGCACGGTCTTACCGCGTCAGAACGGACGGGAACGTGCCCGTACGCACCAATGCGGTGTAAAAGTGACATATATATTTATATTAGTGATAGGAAGTTCTGTCCATTGCTTGCAGTGTAAATGTGTGTCAAAAATGCAGCATATATTTGTGTGTTTAGTAATGGTCCATTTAAGCTGCAATGGTTCCAATTGAAGCAGTGAGAAGAGTGTAATTAATGAGTAATGAGTAAAGGAGTGGATTGTATTGTGTTCAGCTGACATTGGTTGAGGTGCGCCCATACTGATTGGGCGTTCCGAATGCCTAGCGCATGACCGAGTGGTGTCCGCAAAGCAATACTTGCGTATGAAGACCGCATGTTTCCTGCCTTTTTGTTCGTGTGCATTCGGTGTGCTGTACGAATGCACACGTACAAGAATTAGTGCACTCCCTCGTGTATGCCCATGTTTACGCCCTGTTTATCCCACTTTGAAACTACGCCCCTGTGCATTTCCGAATGACGCCCATAATACGCCCATATCTCCAGAGTGAATGCGGTGCACATTTCTGTATGGTATTAGTGAGAACAAGTACGGAGACCATGTGTGGCACATGCGCATAGCGTTGCCCACGCATGCGCAGACGGCTAAAAAACGCCATCCGAAAGAGTTCGGGAAAGTACGCACAGACCAGAATAAGGCCCAGTGTGAGTATGTGTGTAGCTATGGGACAGTGTGCATGTGAGTATGTGTGTAGCTATGGGACAGTGTGAGTGTGTGTAGCTATGGGACAGTGTGCATGTGAGTATGTGTGTAGCTATGGGACAGTGTGTGTAGCTATGGGACAGTGTGCATATGAGTATGTGTGTAGTTATTGGACAGTGTGAGTGTGTATAGCTATGGAACAGTGTGCATGTGAGTATGAGTGTAGCTATGGGACAGTGTGCATATGAGTATCTGTGTAGTTATTGGACAGTGTGAGTGTGTATAGCTATGGAACAGTGTGCATGTGAGTATGTGTGTAGCTATGGGACAGTGTGAGTGTGTGTAGCTATGGGACAGTGTGCATGTGAGTATGTGTGTAGCTATGGGACAGTTTGAGTATGTGTGTAGCTATGGGACAGTGTGCATGTGAGTATGTGTGTAGCTATGGGACAGTGTGAGTGTGTTTAGCTATGGGACAGTGTGCATGTGAGTATGTGTGTAGCTAAGGGACAGTGTGAGTGTGTGTAGCTATGGGACAGTGTGTATGTGAGTATGTGTGTAGCTATGGGACAGTGTGAGTGTGTGTGTAGCTATGGGACAGTGTGCATGTGAGTATGTGTGTAGCTATGGGACAGTGTGTGTGTGTGTGTAGCTATGGGACAGTGTGCACAGTGGTGTAACTACTGTAAGGCAGCCCCAAGCCACAGTGGGGTCTATACGGTCTCTGCCAACACCACCTCACCATTTGCCGACACCACCTCTCCATTTCCCGACACCACCTCTCCATCTGCTGACACCACCTCACCATCTGCCGACACCACCTCTCCATCGGCCGACACCACCTCTTCATCTGCTGACACCATCTCTCCATCTGCCGACACCACCTCTCCATCTGCCGACACCACCTCTCCATCTGCTGACACCACCTCACCATCTGCCGACACCACCTCTCCATCGGCGGACACCACCTCTCCATCTGCCGACACCACCTCTCCATCGGCCGACACCACCTCTCCATCGGAGGACACCACCTCTCCATCTGCTGACACCACCTCTCCATCTGCCGACACCACCTCTCCATCGGCGGACACCACCTCTCCATCTGCCGAAACCACCTCTCCATCTGCCGACACCACCTCTTCATCTGCTGACACCATCTCTCCATCTGCCGACACCACCTCTCCATCTGCCGACACCACCTCTCCAGAAAGAGAGTTCCACAATTTATCTGCTCCGACCGTAAAAAACGTTTTCCCTTCAAAGGGTATGAAATTGTCTTTTCTGTAGTCTATACGCACGCCCTCGTGTCCTAGAGTCCTTCCTAAAAGAAACAAGGGCATCTGACAGTTCCTTATATTGGCCCCTGATATTTTAGTACATGTTTGGCATCTCCCCCCTTAAACGTCTCTTTTCCAGGGGAAAACAATCCCAAATTGTCCGATCTGGCCTCATAGCTTAATTTCTCCATTCCCTTTATTAGCTTTGTTGTTTTTCTCTGGACTTTTTCCAGTTCTATGATCAGGGCCGGCGACAGGGGGGTCAGAGCTTCCATGCCCCATCACGGCCACCGCCTGTACTAGCTGGCCTGTCAGTGTCCCTCGCGGCCCGGCTGTCTTATGTACACCATCTGTGTGTGGCTGAGTCTGACTGACTAACTGTGTGCCACTGCCGTCTATTGTGTGCACAACTGTACCTGCCGCTGGCACTGTGGCCTCAGTCTCTGGGTCCTGCACTTTTACAGCGTGGGCCGTCTGTTCCGCACTCTGCGAACGACCTGCCCTGTCTGCTTGCAGAGCTCGGTGTTCTTTTGTGAAAGTGACAGGCCAGCAGGAGCCGGGAGCCAGGAGCCAGCAGGAGCCAGGCCAGCAGGAGCCAGGCCAGCAGGACTGAGAACAAGAGAAGTCCACAAATGAAAACAGAATCTGGAGCAGCGAAAGGTTAAATGAGGCTCATGCAGAAGTGGGTTGTGTGGATTTGGGATTAGGTGGTGGGCCCCAGAAATATCATTGTACAGGGCCCCAAGATTTCTGTTGCCGGCCTTGTCTATGATGTCCTTTTTATAGTGCGGGGCCCAGAATTGTACTCCATGTTGTAGACAGCACTGACTAAAGTAGTCAATGATCTGGACACTGCTAAATCTAAAGGCCATTTCTCACTACTTATTCTTCTAGATCTCGCAGCTGCCTTGGACACTGTTGACCACTCTCTTCTCATATAAACGCTACAATCCCTAGATCTTCAGAACTCAGCCCTTTCTTGGTTCTCTTCCTACCTATCTAATCGCTCTTTCAGTTCGATTCTACCTCGTCTTTACAAACCTCTATCAGTTGGAGTACCGCAAGGCTCAGTCTTAGGTCCTCTGCTTTTCTCAATCTATACCTCCTCTCGTGGCAAACTAATCAAATCATTTGGTTCTGACTAGCTTCTGTACGCTCTATCCTCCCCTTCATTGACACCATCAGTATTGCTCTGTGTCTCTGCATGCCTTTCTGCCATTTCATCTTCGATGTCATCTCGCCACCTCAAACTCAACATTTCCAAAACAATTAATTATAGTCCCACCGGCCAAGAGCAGTTGCTGTGTTGAGGGCACAACAATCAATCCTACCCTACAAGCAGGGCCGGCCTTAGGCATAGGCCAACTAGGCAATTGCCTAGGGCATTTGGAATGCCTAGGGGCATCAGCAGCTTCTTCTGATTAAATTGATATGCAGCATGCCTATATTCTGTGTGTGAGTGAGGCTGTATCTGCATATGAAATAGTGTATTCATGGAAATCACTGTAACATAGCATTCCGTATGCAGGTACAGACACAGTCGCACACAGAATATAGGCATGCCACATATCTTTTTAATCATTGGAAGCTCTTTGTGTGTGCTGGTCGTAACAATCCAAATAAGACGAATTTTCAGCAAAAAATGCCCCCAGCGTTAGCAGAACTGGCCAGGAGCTGCATGGCCTATTGAGTCAAGATGTATGAGGAAACATCTGTATCCAAGCAGAGGCAGAGGTCACAGTGTTAGCGGCTGTGCGAGTGCTGTCTGCGGATGGGTTGGTTGTGCAATAGTGTTCGGCATATGTGTAAGGGGCATTATGTGTGTCATGTATAAATGCATTATAATGTGCAACATATGTGTAAGGGACATTATGTGTGTCATTATGTGTATGAAGGGCATTAATAAGGGTTGGCATAATGTGTAAGGGGCATTATGGTTATAAGGAGATTAATAATGTATGTCATGTGTAAGGCGCATTACTGTGTGGTATTATCAGGGGTGCAGAGAGAAAGGGGTAGGGAGTACAAATTACCCAGGCCAAAGTCTGATGGAAGGGCCCAGTGGGGGCCCCGGAGTCCCTCCCATTAAGTGACAGCAGCAGCTGCAGCTCTTCTCCTCTGCCCAGCACACACTGCTTTGTGCTGAGTTGCAGTGTGACAATGGAGGTGCTTAAAATACAATATTTTCTCAGGATTTTTTTCTTAGGGTATAATGTGAATAATGTGAGGAGTAATGTATATAAGGTAAAGTGGTACTACTGTGTGATGTAACATGAATAAGAGACACCATCGCATGATATAATGTGAATAAAGTTGCACTACTGTGTGGCATAATTTGAACTGGGGGTACTATTGTGTGGCCATGCCCCTTCCTAGCAAGAACACACCCCTGTTTGGGCTGCGCACCGATTGTGTGCACTGTTTCTATTTAAAATATTGCGGGTAGGAGCACCAAAATGATGACTGCTATGATGAGGGTTGATGGTGCTGGGAAAGGGGAGCTGGGTCAGAGGCGGAACTAGTGGCGGTGCTAGGGGGCACCAACCAAAATCTTGCCTAGGGCGTCATTTAGGCTAGGGCCGGCTCTGCCTACAAGCTCGCTGCTTAGGGGTCATTCTTGACTCTGAACTGTCCTTTATTCATCACATTCAATCTTTCTCTAAATCATGTTACGCACATCTAAAAACATATCCAAAATGTGTCCATATCTCACACAAGACAATTCAAAAACGAATCCATGCACTCATTATATCCTGCATTGATTATTGAAATAGTCTCCTTACCGGTCTTCCTAAGAACAGACTCTCACTACTGCAATCCATTAGGAATGCTGCTGCGAGGCTGATCTTCCTTGCAAGACACTCATCGTCTGCTGATCCGCTCTGCCAGTCCCTCCATTGGTTGCCTGTATTTTACCGTATTCAATATAAAATACTTCTACTCACATTCAAAAGCTGTGGGCTACACTGTACAAATCTCTCTTCCCCAGAATAAATAGTCTTTGTGACGCCACAGGGGGTGACAGGGCTCCTCTACCAGGATCAGATCAAGGGAGGGGTGTGATCAGCACATTCGCTCTGCCCCTACATAGCCAGAGGAGACTGGGCTGGGGAGACACCTCAGCTGACCTGTAAGGGGAGGATGGTGGGGGGAACAAACAGTAGGCTCCACCCCTGCTGAGCTCCTCCATCAGGCACTGGGAATTAATACCCCACTTTCAGCACTACTGATCACGCTTGTAACATATCCGCTCATAGCTAGCCCCCATCGTCACCTCCCAGGAATACAAATTTACCTCCAAATCAGAGGTCCCATTTATTATAGGATCGCCTTGGGCAGCATTTACCACCCAGGATCACATTGCAATATGCCACATATATGTTCCTGCAGGTGCAGGGACAGGGGCTCTGAAAGGGGCCAGTCCCTGCGCTCCGTTTTGCCGGTTGCCGGGGGTCTGTGCATGTGCGGTTAGTGCTGACCCCTGGCCGACCCCCCAGCATTTTCTGGCCTGCACCCACCTAATGCTGTGTTGCTGCCCACCCAGCACCATCGCCAGCATTCACATCACATTTTCCAGAATGCAAATGCAATGCAAGCCCTCACACTTGTGCAGAATTGCAAATATCGACAAATAGCAATTTTAACATTTCCGCTATTACTGCTGAATCACCTCCAATGTCATTGACCGTCTATGAATTTGTACAAATGTAACCGCCATGTATAATAATAATTTTCCCTTTTCATATATACAGTACCCCAGCTTGTGAGGAAAGAATGTCCACCTTCCGAAAATGTTGAATTCTTCAGGAATTCACAGCAACAGTTCCCAGGTGCTCATTACCAACAGCAAAAATGAGCTGATCAATCTGATCCTGGCATTGCTGATAACTGCCTGCTTCTTCTGCCTCTTCTACTTCATGGCCGTGATGCTCAATGTCTTCCTCACAACCTCTTCGATCCGAGAGACCTCCCGATATATCCTCTTTCTCCACATGCTCATCAATGACACTTGTTACATTGCCTTTGGAACTGTTCTTCTACTGGCTGCCAACTATCGCGTATTGATCCCCGGTCCAAGCTGCTATTTGTTGTTCATTATAGGCTCCGCCACGTTCAAAGCCACTACCTACAACTTGGCCACCATGGCTTTAGAACGCTACCTGGCCATTTGCCACCCGCTACGGCATGGTGGACTCTGCACCAAGCAGAGAACTCATGTGGCCATTGTGCTCATTTGAGTGGTGGGATCCATCCCTTATGTTGCCGAAATAATTCTTATACTCTCCTCGCACAGTGTCATATCTTCTGTTCCTGTGATATGTTCCCAGTCAACTGTGATAGTGAATCCTACTCAATCTGTTATAAGATCACAAAGCCTCCTGATTGGATTCACCACTGTGGGACTAACCATCCTATTTACGTATGTCCGCATTATACTGGTTGCTCAGAAAGTAAGCTCACAGTCCTCTAACGCTTTGAAAGCTGGCAAAACGGTATTGCTTCACGCGTTCCAGTTATGTCTCTGTATGGCCTCCTTGCTGTCCACACTGACAGAAACCTACCCGTACAACTACAACCCTTTCATACCGACAGTCAATTTCCTCATATACAGTTGTGTACCCAGGTTCCTTAGTCCTTTAATCTACGGACTTCGAGATGAAGTGTTGAGGAAATATATAAGGCAAGGGGTCCTGAGGACCTTCATCTGCAGAACTGGGCATGTTTCCAAGTATTGAGTAAAGACCGAGACGAGCCCCCAATTTATGGACATCTACTGTAAAATGATACCATAGGAGAACTTCTTTTGAACAAGCCTTTTATCTGTTTGGGGACCAACTTTCGCTCGTGCCTCTGTATAAATGATCTCAATAAACTCAAAATAAAGATATAGACTGGACTTCTTAGTCGTTGGGACCTACAATTAAATGTTCTACTGTTAAACAGCCTAATCCAGGGATACGCTCCATTGTACCAAATTTCCAATGGTTGGTCGGACAATAATTGAAAAAACTTTATATTAAGAAGTTTTTTTTTTGGGGGGGGGCGGTATCATGTGGCAACATTGAATATACACAATGGCACGTATACATCAGTCTTATTTATTTATTAACAGTTTCTTATATAGCGCAGCATATTCCGTTGCGCTTTACAAAGGAGACAGTGATACAACAAACAGGGTATTTACAGACAGTCAAAACGTTGGAGGGCCCTGCTCGCAAGCTTACAATCTATAGGGAAATAGGCATTGATACATAAGGATAGATACTGTATTCTTTATTGCATCGATTCCACCAGAATGCAAGGTTCTATGACTGGTTCTGGAATTTGATAAGCTTGCCTGAAGAAATGAGTTTTCAGGGAACGATTATAGGTTTGGAGACTGGAGGAGAGACTTATTGTGCTTGGGAGGGCATTCCACAGAGTGGGTGCAGCCCAGAGAAAGTCCTGCAGTCGGGAATGGGAGCGAGTAATGAGTGTGGATGAGAGGCGCAGATCTTGGGAGGAGTGTAGAGCAGGGCCGGATTATAATGGGGGCACAAGGGGTCAGTACCCCTGGGCCCCCCTCTAGCTAGGGGCCCACTGTGGTTGGCATGTATTTTTCAAAATATTTTTTTAGCTAAAGGTTTTGTGCATGGGAGTGGGGTAGTGCTGCTGCATCACCTATCTGCCAATGTGACAATGATTAATGGTGCTAAACATCGGGAGCCAAGCACACTGACTGCACAAGTGTGCTGTGCATTACTGGGAGTTGCCCCATGACACTTTGCACCAGAGGGCAGAGGCTGAGATGTTTGTGCTGAGCTCTGGTTGGTGGAGCTCATTACATGCTTCTCAGGCCCATGGAGAACAGCAGCAGCAGCCTAGTCATGTGAGGGTTTTATAATCAGAGGCTGCACTGGGACTGTGAGGTCTCCTATAGAGTAAGGTGCAGAGGGACACACACAGGCTTTTCATGTGGTATGTATTTATGTGTGTGTGCGTGTGTATATATATATATATATATATATATACACCCTTCTGAACACTAATGATTGATGTGACAAGTGATTGATGATTCAAGTTCAAGTTCACCTCAGGCTCCTGCAGCAGCACACCTACTAGAACGGCCGGCCATGACCTTAGCTGTGCGCAGATGGAAGCGTGAGTGTGAAATGGCGCCAAATCCCCGGGATACCCAGCCTCTATAGACTTGGCATCTCGCGAGAATCCGACGCCAGATTCCCGCGTTCAGCCGCGCTCGGGTTTCTGAACAAAGCCGGAAACTCGTGAGTGTGGCTCGCGGGCCGGCGATGTTTGGAATCTGAACCGCTCATCTCTACACAATATTACACTAAACATACAATAACACACCTAATTTACATAACACTGATGTGTATGTCAGCATTACACAATATTACACTAAACATACACGAACACACCAAATATACATAAATGTAAGACTAATGCTGGCCACACATCACACCAACTTTCCTCCAACCATCCAACTAGTTGCTTGGATGAAATAAAAATACGGTACTGGATGGGGGCTAATGTAATATTTACTTCAGAAATTAGCTCCCAAAATCTAGAAAAAACTGTCGCTCAGACCCGGTACTGTAGTTGAACCTGTTTGATTTAAACAATTTGACTGAATATTTTTGTCCATTTTCCTGGGTTTGTGAGAACATTTCTGATTGTCCTTTGCTCCCATCCAGTACCAGATTTGTATTCCATCCAAGCAACTAGTTGGATGGTTGGAGGAAAGTTGGCAGGGACGTGCAGTCAGGGGAGGCAGTGCCTCCCCTGTTATTAATGATTTAATTTATACAAAGCCGATACTTATGACATATATTCTGTGTCATAAGTACCTTCTTTATATTAATCTATTAATTCTCATTGTTTAAATCAATTTCATAGGCACCTAAAGTGGTGCCTCTAGCTACCCCTTACAAAAAGCTGGAAGAAGGAGGCGGGCAGGGGGCGGTGACATGCAGATGGCTGTAAAAGCCCATTTAAAAATCAAGCGAAAGCGGCACCACTACAAGTGCTGCAGTGACAGAGTAATGCTTTCAGCCAATCTGAAAGCATGCCCTGTCACTGAAGTCATCAGAATGGCCGATCCTCCCGCCCGCCCAGCCGTCAGCACCCACCCTGCATTGCACCGTCACCCACCTCTGGCAGCCGGCGGGAGCATAAGCCCCCAGCCATTAAAGGGGGAGAAAACCGGTACCAGCGGGCTGGAGAGTCGGGGCCCGGGAATGGCTACCTGCACCCTGAGACTGGATGCCTTCCTGACGATTGCCGGGTTTCTGAGCACCGGGAGGATGCGCAGCTGCTGCATCATCTCCTATCTGGGTGCACTTATTGAGGCGTCCGGGCTGGAGCACTGCTGCCTGCAGAGGCTGTTCCAGCGTACGCGGAGCTCCCAGCGTGGAGGGGGAAGAGAGGAGTCTGAGAGCCAGCAGCAGTGTTTTCTGAAGCCATCCCCCGCCTGGCATGGCGGCCCTGCAGGACATGGTGGAGAGACCGCATTCCGGGCTGATGAGGAAGGTCTTCTCCTGTCTATGAACCTGTGTGTCAGCACCATGTCAGAGGAGCTGCAGGCCTGAGGAGGACAGGGTGAGTAAGTACTCATCATACTCAACTCAGCCAGCCATAACCCCCATGACAACAAGCATGTAACCCCCATGGCAACAAGCATGTAACCCCCATGGCAACAAGAATGTAACCCCCATGGCAACAAGCATGTAACCCCCATGGCAACAAGCATGTAACCCCCATGGCAACAAGAATGTAACCCCCATGGCAACGAGCATGTAACCCCATGGAAATGAGCATGTAACCCCCATAGCAACACGCATGTAACCCCCATGGCAACGCGCATGTATCCCCCATGGTAATGAGCATTTAAACCCCATGCAAACAAGCATGTATGACAGTAAGTCCTACTAGAGGCATTCCTTTTAAGCAACACTAGTGGGGGCATTAGGCATTTACACCGCACTGCAGGGGGTATTATGCACGTAAGCATCACTAAAATTCCATGAAGGGGCCCAAAATTTATTATTGCACCACCCCTGGGAGAAAGTCAAAGCTGCCTTGCGAAGCACGTATTGTTTAGCGGTGTGCGAGTGTTTGATTGTGCGATTGTGGCTTTGATTTACCTAGCGCGTCTCCCCTGCAGCCCTTGTGAGGGTAGCAGAAGACTAATGGGGCATACACACGGGGCGAATTCAGCCCCTTTTCTAAACAATCTGACTCGTTTGCTTAGAAAAGGAGCATGGATTGCTCCGTGTGTATGCCCTGCAGCGATGGTGATGCGCGGTCCCACGCGTCATTATCGCCTGAAAGGTAAGCCAGTGTTTGCACTGGCTTTCCTACATCAAGCGGGGCTTGACCTATAAAAACAATAGGCAAAGCTCCACTCAGCACCAATCATCGTGGGTTTACTGCGATGTGTGCTGAGCGATCATGCTGAAGAATGTTGCACAGTGTGTTTGTGGCTTAACTGTTACCAGATGTTTACTGCACAGTGCATATACTTATATAGTGTGTGTGTATTACAACATCTAGTCCCAGCTGCCTGCTTGATAAACATGTGGTTGTCAGGCACTTATTATATGAAAACAGTTATCCCTCTATGGCAGGTATTCAATGCGGCCGGCGAGGGGGTTAAACAGCGAGGATTGCTGAAAACCAGCGATCCTCGCTGTTTAACCCCTGTGCCGACCGCTCGCTCCATTCAATGTTCTGGGGAAATCCTCGCTGTCACAGGACGGCGAGAATTCCCCCAAAACAGCGAGACCCGCGGCTAATGCAATAAACTCGCTGTATTTAGCCGTGAGTCTCGCTGGTTCAGGAGCCGCATACGCCAATTCCCCCTCGCTCAAAAAACGGAGCGAGGGGGAATTGGCGTATGAGGGGGCTGCGTTGAATACTGACAGGGTGAGTGGTGACAGCGAGCAGGAAGCTCTGCTCACTGTCGCCACTTGCCCACAGCATTGAATACCTGCCTATGACCGCAGCTCTCCACTAAATGCAGGATTTTTTTCAGGAGAAGATCGTGTTTCTATAATATCTGACATATCTGATATATAAATAACCAATTAAAATTCTCAGGCTAAATCATTTTTCAGATATATAGATTATAATATTGTGCCACAACCGGGTCATATATAAAATACCTGGACCACATGAATCCAATATATGGCTCCACAACACTATTATGTTCATCAGTTCCCACACAGTGGTGATACTGTTACCATTCTAATAAGATACAAACTATAAATCGAGCTGAGGTGAAATTTTATAACTAACAACTGCAACAAAGTTTCCTGTCATAAGCCTATGTAGTGCTCTATATGCACACCGCCTGTCTTTCTGTGAGACTTCTGACACATTAATAATAACTACTAATAATAAATAAAGTACAGTATATAACGTCATAGCAGTTTATATATAAAGACTCAAATACACAAAGTTAGATACGAATAAGATGAGTGTCAGCCTTTATTAGAATAAGTGCATAGACACCGATTACTGTGCACTGCCTGCTTGCCATCTATTTTTAATACAACTTATTTTTTTTTTTCGTTCTCTTAGTCACTATTGTTTCTTTTATTTACAGTACTTCTCAGTTTTATTATATCATAATAGGTGCACCATGTACATGACCGCTTTTCTTCTTCTATACTTTCTCTGTATAATTTTTTCTTATTGGTATCACACCTCCGCGTTACAATGGCCTTATAGGCATGTATAACAAATAGGGTGTCCTCTGTAACGACATATGATGTCTTGTGCAATTGGCACCACCCCTCTCTCTTTGCCAAGAAACCACTGGCAGCAAGTAATTCGAAGCCTTACTGTGGGGCATAATTAGCAAGGGTAATTTTTGTGTGTGGGACATAAAAAGGTGTCAGCAGCATAATGTGCAAATGGGCATTACGGTATGTGGTGTCATTGTCATTAAGATGTGTGGCATATTGTGTCATTGGCAGTACAGTGTGTGGCGTAATATGCAATGGGCATCAGTAACATGGTATAACATGTAATGGACATTATGGTGTGTGGCATAATGTGACTATGCCTCTATATTGTTATGTAGCCACTCCCCCAGTTGCGTGTGATGACACCCTCTCATGACACTTGACCACAACCATTTTTGGTACCACGTAAGAAAAAAAATCTGCTTGCACCACTGCTTACAAACCAGTGCCTCACCAGCCACTGACCTCACCGCATGTCACTGAAAGTTGGTCTGATGTGTGTTGCCAGCATTAGACCAGATGAGTAAATCAGCCATATAGAGACACTTTATTCCGTATCTGACATATTATACTAGTGATTCACATGTGATATTATTACAGATGATTCATCTATAAATCTAAGTGTATCCTAACTGCTGGCAAAGACCCCACACCAGAATACAGGCGCAGGCCTGGCGGGACATGGGGCTGTGGTATATACAGGGAGCGCTATATAATCACCACTATTAATTAGTGATGAGCGGGTCCGGATCTCCGAGATCCGGATCCGCACGGACGTCCTGAATCCGAATCCGGATCCAGGACGTCCGCGGACTCCCGCGCAGGCCCGGAGCCGAAATCGAGGCCCGACGTCACATTGGTGACGTCGGATTCTCGCGAGATCCGGATTACATAAAAGCCGGGACCCGCCGCCGCCATCTTCATTCTGTGGGGCGACGCAGAGCAGGCAGCAGTGCTGCCAGAGAGGGGGGTTTTATTTATTGCTCCGTGAGGGGGGTTTGCTGGAGCGTTGTGTGTGTCACTGTGCTGCTTGCTGCTAAAGAGCTGCAAGTACAGAGGGGGTTTAATCATTTTTATTGTGCTGCTGGAGAGTGATTTTTTTTTCTATATTGCTGTAGCCTGCTCATCTGTAATTTGTGTCACTGCTGCTGCTACAGAATACTACAGACAGAGGGGGGTTTATTGTACTGCCGCAGAGGGGGTTTTCTTTCTATATTGCTATAGCCTGCTCATCTCTAATTGTGTCACTGCTGCTGCTAGCCTGCTACAGAATACTACAGACAGAGGGGGGTTTAATAATTTTTATTGTGCTGCCAGAGAGGGTTTTTGTGCTGCCTGGCTACCTGTTATATGGTTGTAAACACCTACCAGGCAGTCACCTCTGTTGTTGCCAGTGCCACTACCTTGTACCTACCTCTCAGAGTATATAAAAAAAAATAAAAAAAAAATTAAAAATATATAAAAATATAAAAAAAAATAATTAAGTTGTTGTTGTTGCTGACACCACTGGCTGCCGTTAGATATCGCAGACTCAGTAATTAAATTTTTAACTGTGGTTTGCTGACGCCACTTGTTGTGTTACCTACCAGTGTATCCACTTTTGTATCTTGCTGCTGTTGTCACTGGCTAGTGACAACAACCAGCTGATATCTGGGTATCCAGTTTGCTGCCACCGCTGCCGTTACATATATCGCAGTAAATAACTCCGGTTTGCTGACGCCACTTGTTGTGTTACCTACCAGTGTATCCACAAAATAAATATTGTATCTTGCTGCTGTTGTCACTGGCTAGTGACAACCAGCTGATATCTGGGTATCCAGTTTGCTGCCACCGCTGCCGTTACATATATCGCAGTAAATAACTCCGGTTTGCTGACGCCACTTGTTGTGTTACCTACCAGTGTAACTATCCACAAAATAAATATTGTATCTTGCTGCTGTTGTCACTGGCTAGTGACAACCAGCTGATATCTGGGTATCCAGTTTGCTGCCACCGCTGCCGTTACATATATCGCAGTAAATAACTCCGGTTTGCTGACGCCACTTGTTGTGTTACCTACCAGTGTAACTATCCACAAAATAAATATTGTATCTTGCTGCTGTTGTCACTGGCTATATATAGTCCACTGGTGCTGCACTGCTGCCTGCACTGAATCTGCCAGTCTGGTGGTCTGTGGTCTGGGGCTCACAGCCTAATAAATAATAATGCCCTATATCTTATCTAGTTACCTGTGTGGTCTGGGGCTTACTGGCTAATAAATAATTAAATATTGCCTGCCTAATAAATAATTAAATACTGCCGTATATCTCTACCTTTGTGATCTGGGGCTCACTGGCTATACTGCCGTATATACCGTCTGGTCTGGGGCTCACTGGCTAATAAATAATTAAATACTGCCGTATATCTCTACCTTTGTGGTCTGGGGCTCACTGGCTATACTGCCGTATGTACCGTCTGGTCTGGGGCTCACTGCCTAATAAATAATTAAATACTGCCGTATATCTCTACCTTTGTGGTCTGGGGCTCACTGCCTAATACTGATGTATCTGTATAACTGCCTGCTGGTGCATACCCACTGACATATATTAATTGCACTCCAGTGGCGCTGTTCTGTGACATAACTCCGCTGCAGTGCCACTCTTACATGAGCCACGTGTTTGGGCCGCACACTTGTGTGGCTTAGCATAGTTATCCAGCTACCTCGGTGCAACCTTTTGTCCTAAAAACAATATTGTAAGGTGTGAGCTGTTCAGAATAGACTGTAAATGAGTGGAAATGAATGTTATTGAGGTTAATATAGCGTAGGAGCAAAAAAAACACCCAAATTCTGCGATTTTAGCAGTTTTTATGCTTTTTAACAAAAAAATCAGAACCCAAAACCCAAAAAATCCAAACACAAAACACTTAGGAGGTGTTTTGCCAAAACCCATTAGAACCCAAAACCTCAAGGTAATCAGAACCCAAAACCCAAAACCCAAAACCTGAAAAGTGGCCGGTGCACATCTCTACTATTAATATAACATATAATACAGTATAAATCTAAGTGTATCCTAACTGCCAGCAAAGACCCCACACCAGAATACAGGCGCAGGCCTGGTGGGACATGGGGCTGCGGTATATACAGGAAGCGCTATATAATCACCACTATTAATATAACATATAATACAGTATAAATCTAAGTGTATCCTAACTGCCGGCAAAGACCCCACACCAGAATACAGGGGCAGGCCTGGCGGGACATGGGGCTGTGTTATATACAGGGAGCGCTATATAATCACCACTATTAATATAACATATAATACAGTATAAATCTAAGTGTATCCTAGCTGCCAGCAAAGACCCCACACCAGAATACAGGCGCAGGCCTGGCGGGACATGAGGCTGCGGTATATACAGGGAGCGCTATATAATCACCACTATTAATATAACATATAATACAGTATAAATCTAAGTGTATCCTAACTGCCAGCAAAGACCCCACACCAGAATACAGGCGCAGGCCTGGTGGGACATGGGGCTGCGTTATATACAGGGAGCGCTATATAATCACCACTATTAATATAACATATAATACAGTATAAATCTAAGTGTATCCTAACTGCCGGCAAAGACCCCACACCAGAATACAGGGGCAGGCCTGGTGGGACATGGGGCTGCGGTATATACAGGGAGCGCTATATAATCACCACTATTAATATAACATATAATACAGTATAAATCTAAGTGTATCCTAACTGCCGGCAAAGACCCCACACCAGAATACAGGGGCAGGCCTGGCGGGACATGGGGCTGTGTTATATACAGGGAGCGCTATATAATCACCACTATTAATATAACATATAATACAGTATAAATCTAAGTGTATCCTAGCTGCCAGCAAAGACCCCACACCAGAATACAGGCGCAGGCCTGGCGGGACATGAGGCTGCGGTATATACAGGGAGTGCTATATAATCACCACTATTAATATAACATATAATACAGTATAAATCTAAGTGTATCCTAACTGCCAGCAAAGACCCCACACCAGAATACAGGCGCAGGCCTGGTGGGACATGGGGCTGCGTTATATACAGGGAGCGCTATATAATCACCACTATTAATATAACATATAATACAGTATAAATCTAAGTGTATCCTAACTGCCGGCAAAGACCCCACACCAGAATACAGGGGCAGGCCTGGTGGGACATGGGGCTGCGGTATATACAGGGAGCGCTATATAATCACCACTATTAATATAACATATAATACAGTATAAATCTAAGTGTATCCTAACTGCCGGCAAAGACCCCACACCAGAATACAGGCGCAGGCCTGGTGGGACATGGGGCTGCGGTATATACAGGGAGCGCTATATAATCACCACTATTAATATAACATATAATACAGTATAAATCTAAGTGTATCCTAACTGCCGGCAAAGACCCCACACCAGAATACAGGTGCAGGCCTGGCGGGACATGGGGCTGCGTTATATACAGGGAGCGCTATATAATCACCACTATTAATATAACATATAATACTGTATAAATCTAAGTGTATCCTAACTGCCGGCAAAGACCCCACACCAGAATACAGGCGCAGGCCTGGCGGGACATGGTGCTGTGTTATATACAGGGAGCGCTATATAATCACCACTATTAATATAACATATAATACAGTATAAATCTAAGTGTATCCTAACTGCCGGCAAAGACCCCACACCAGAATACAGGCGCAGGCCTGGCGGGACATGGGGCTGCGTTATATACAGGGAGCGCTATATAATCACCACTATTAATATAACATATAATACAGTATAAATCTAAGTGTATCCTAGCTGCCAGCAAAGACCCCACACCAGAATACAGGCGCAGGCCTGGTGGGACATGGGGCTGCAGTATATACAGGGAGCGCTATATAATCACCACTATTAATATAACATATAATACAGTATAAATCTAAGTGTATCCTAACTGCCAGCAAAGACCCCACACCAGAATACAGGCGCAGGCCTGGTGGGACATGGGGCTGCGTTATATACAGGGAGCGCTATATAATCACCACTATTAATATAACATATAATACAGTATAAATCTAAGTGTATCCTAACTGCCAGCAAAGACCCCACACCAGAATACAGGCGCAGGCCTGGCTGGACATGGGGCTGCGTTATATACAGGGAGCGCTATATAATCACCACTATTAATATAACATATAATACAGTATAAATCTAAGTGTATCCTAACTGCCGGCAAAGACCCCACACCAGAATACAGGCGCAGGCCTGGCAGGACATGGGGCTGCGGTATATACAGGGAGCGCTATATAATCACCACTATTAATATAACATATAATACAGTATAAATCTAAGTGTATCCTAACTGCCAGCAAAGACCCCACACCAGAATACAGGCGCATGCCTGGCGGGACATGGGGCTGTGTTATATACAGGGAGCGCTATATAATCACCACTATTAATATAACATATAATACAGTATAAATCTAAGTGTATCCTAACTGCCGGCAAAGACCCCACACCAGAATACAGGCGCACACCTGGCGGGACATGGGGCTGCGTTATATACAGGGAGCGCTATATAATCACCACTAATAATATAACATATAATACTGTATAAATCTAAGTGTATCCTAACTGCCGGCAAAGACCCCACACCAGAATACAGGCGCAGGCCTGGCGGGACATGGTGCTGTGTTATATACAGGGAGCGCTATATAATCACCACTATTAATATAACATATAATACAGTATAAATCTAAGTGTATCCTAACTGCCGGCAAAGACCCCACACCAGAATACAGGCGCAGGCCTGGCGGGACATGGGGCTGCGTTATATACAGGGAGCGCTATATAATCACCACTATTAATATAACATATAATACAGTATAAATCTAAGTGTATCCTAGCTGCCAGCAAAGACCCCACACCAGAATACAGGCGCAGGCCTGGTGGGACATGGGGCTGCAGTATATACAGGGAGCGCTATATAATCACCACTATTAATATAACATATAATACAGTATAAATCTAAGTGTATCCTAACTGACGGCAAAGACCCCACACCAGAATACAGGCGCACGCCTGGCGGGACATGGGGCTGCGGTATATACAGGGAGCGCTATATAATCACCACTATTAATATAACATATAATACAGTATAAATCTAAGTGTATCCTAACTGCCAGCAAAGACCCCACACCAGAATACAGGCGCAGGCCTGGTGGGACATGGGGCTGCGGTATATACAGGGAGCGCTATATAATCACCACTATTAATATAACATATAATACAGTATAAATCTAAGTGTATCCTAACTGCCAGCAAAGACCCCACACCAGAATACAGGCGCATGCCTGGCGGGACATGGGGCTGTGTTATATACAGGGAGCGCTATATAATCACCACTATTAATATAACATATAATACAGTATAAATCTAAGTGTATCCTAACTGCCGGCAAAGACCCCACACCAGAATACAGGCGCAGGCCTGGTGGGACATGGGGCTGCGGTATATACAGGGAGCGCTATATAATCACCACTATTAATATAACATATAATACAGTATAAATCTAAGTGTATCCTAACTGCCAGCAAAGACCCCACACCAGAATACAGGCGCAGGCCTGGTGGGACATGGGGCTGCGTTATATACAGGGAGCGCTATATAATCACCACTATTAATATAACATATAATACAGTATAAATCTAAGTGTATCCTAACTGCCAGCAAAGACCCCACACCAGAATACAGGCGCAGGCCTGGTGGGACATGGGGCTGCGGTATATACAGGGAGCGCTATATAATCACCACTATTAATATAACATATAATACAGTATAAATCTAAGTGTATCCTAACTGCCAGCAAAGACCCCACACCAGAATACAGGCGCAGGCCTGGTGGGACATGGGGCTGCGTTATATACAGGGAGCGCTATATAATCACCACTATTAATATAACATATAATACAGTATAAATCTAAGTGTATCCTAACTGCCAGCAAAGACCCCACACCAGAATACAGACGCAGGCCTGGTGGGACATGGGGCTGCGTTATATACAGGGAGCGCTATATAATCACCACTATTAATATAACATATAATACAGTAAAAATCTAAGTGTATCCTAACTGCCAGCAAAGACCCCACACCAGAATACAGGCGCAGGCCTGGCGGGACATGGGGCTGTGTTATATACAGGGAGCGCTATATAATCACCACTATTAATATAACATATAATACAGTAAAAATCTAAGTGTATCCTAACTGCCAGCAAAGACCCCACACCAGAATACAGACGCAGGCCTGGCGGGACATGGGGCTGCGGTACATACAGGGAGCGCTATATAATCACCACTATTAATATAACATATAATACAGTATAAATCTATGTGTATCCTAACTGCCAGCAAAGACCCCACACCAGAATACAGGCGCATGCCTGGCGGGACATGGGGCTGCGGTACATACAGGGAGCGCTATATAATCACCACTATTAATATAACATATAATACAGTATAAATCTAAGTGTATCCTAACTGCCAGCAAAGACCCCACACCAGAATACAGGCGCAGGCCTGGTGGGACATGGGGCTGCGGTATATACAGGGAGCGCTATATAATCACCACTATTAATATAACATATAATACAGTATAAATCTAAGTGTATCCTAACTGCCGGCAAAGACCCCACACCAGAATACAGGCGCATGCCTGGCGGGACATGGGGCTGCGGTACATACAGGGAGCGCTATATAATCACCACTATTAATATAACATATAATACAGTATAAATCTAAGTGTATCCTAACTGCCAGCAAAGACCCCACACCAGAATACAGGCGCAGGCCTGGTGGGACATGGGGCTGCGGTATATACAGGGAGCGCTATATAATCACCACTATTAATATAACATATAATACAGTATAAATCTAAGTGTATCCTAACTGCCGGCAAAGACCCCACACCAGAATACAGGCGCAGGCCTGGTGGGACATGGGGCTGCGGTATATACAGGGAGCGCTATATAATCACCAATATTAATATAACATATAATACAGTATAAATCTAAGTGTATCCTAACTGCCGGCAAAGACCCCACACCAGAATACAGGCGCAGGCCTGGTGGGACATGGGGCTGCGTTATATACAGGGAGCGTTATATAATCACAACTATTAACCCCTTCATGACAGAGCCAGTTTTTGCCTTCCTGACAGAGCCCTTTTTTTCAAATCTGGCATGTATCACTTAAGTGGGGATAACTTTTTTTTGCTTTTACTTATCCCAGTGATTTTGAGATTGTTTTCTCGTGACACATTGTACTTCAAGTTAGTGGTAAATTTTCGTCGATACAGTCTGTGTTTTTTTGTGAAAAATACCAAAATGTCGTAAAAAAATGGAAAATTTTGCGATTTGCAAAATGTTAAATTTTCTGCTTGTGAGACAAATAATCTTACCACTCAAAATAGTGAATAACTAACATAGACCATATGTCTACTTTATGTTGCCATCATTATTTCAACCTCATTTTCATTTTTTTGGACACTAGGAGGCTTAAAATATGAATAGCAAATTCTCAAATTTTCAAGAAAATTTCAAACTCTGATTTTTTTAGGGACCAGGTCAGTTATGATGTGACTTTGAGTGACTTGTATGTGAGACACCCCCATAAATGATGCCATTTCAAAAACTGCACCCCTCACAGTATTCAAAACAGCATTTTGGAAGTTTGTTAACCCTTTAGGTGTTTCACAGGAATTAAAAGAAAGTGTAGGTGAAATTTCAAAATTTCATTTTTTTTGCAGATTTGCAATTTTAATACATTTTTCTAAGGAACACAGTAGATTTTACTAGAGAAATGTGACTAAAAATTGATTCCCCCAATTCTTTGGTTTTCATAAATATCCTATATGTGGCCCTAGTGTGCACGGTGACCAAACCACAGGCTTCATAATAGAAGGAGCACCTACTTGATTTTGGAGCCTCCTTTTTATGAGATTATTTTTTAGGCACAATGTAGGTTTCTAGGCACCATAAGATGCTAAAAGTTAGGTACCCCCCCACAAGTGACCCCATTTTGCAAACTACACCCTTCAGGGAATTCATCTAGGGGTATAGTGTACATTTTAAACCCCCAGGGGTTTCACCAATTGTGGTACAACTGGGCAGTGAAAATGAAAAAAAATTAATTTTTCATTTTCACAGCTCAGTTGTATCAAAATTGGTGAAACCCCGGGGGGTTTGAAATGTACACTATACCCCTTGATGAATTCCCTGAAGGGTGTAGTTTGCAAAATGGGGTCACTTGTGGGGGGGTTCCACTGTATGGGTGTTTCGGGGGTCATTCAACCAGAATCTGTGCTGCAAAATCCAAAAATCACTCCTTCCCTTCTGAGTCCTGCCATGCACCCAACTGGTATTTTTTGGTCACACATGAGGCATTGCCGTACTCGGGAGAAATTGGGGCACAGATTTTGGGGTGCTTTGTCTCCTTCATTCCTTGTGAAAATGAAAAATTTTGAGCCAGATCTGCATTTTTGTGTAAAAAAATGTAATTTTTTACAGAAAAATGCAGTTCTGGCTCAAAATTTTTTATTTTCACAAGGAATGAAGGAGACAAAGCACCCCAAAATCTGTGCCCCAATTTCTCCCGAGTACGGCAATGCCTCACGTGTGACCAAAAAATACCAGTTGGGTGCATGGCAGGACTCAGAAGGGAAGGAGTGATTTTTGGTGGTGGAATGAATGGTGGGTGCTATGTCGCATTAGCAAGACCCCCGAAGCACCAATACAGTGGAACCCCCCCACAAGTGACCCCATTTTAGTCACCAGCTTTGGGAGGGGGGCTGGCGCTGCGGCTGGCGGGGGGGTGGGAGGGGTGCTGGTGCTGTGGCAGCCGGGTGGGTGGGAGGGAGGGGGGCTGCCGGGTGGGAGGGGGGGGGGGGGGGCTGGCGATCGGTGCGGTATATACACACACACACACACACACACACATATATATATATGTGTGTATATATATATATATATATATATATATATATACATATATATACACACACATATATATATATATATATATGTGTGTGTATATATATATATATATATATATATATATATAGTTTTTCAGTGCATATATTTTTTTTTTTTACTTTTTCTGCAGCTTGATGCTGCTGCTGCTGCTGCGGGGGGGAGGGGGGAGGAGGTCAGCGCTGCGTGCGCTTCAGACGCTCCGGGGGAGCCGGGGGAGCTGCTGCTGCTGCCGGGTGAGTGCCCGGCGGGTTGGAGGGGGGGCTGCACATCGGAGGTGATCGGTGCTGTACTTGACAGCACCGATCACCACCGATCCCTGTGTTACCGAGCGGCTTAGCCGCCGGTAACACAGGAAACGCTGTGAATGGCTGTTCAGATTTGAACAGCCAATCACAGCGATCGCCGACCGGGGGGGGCACCCCTGCCCCCCCTGGGCGGCGAGGGGGGATGTCTGCTGTCAGGGACAGCAGACATCACCTAACTGTCACTGCGTCTCTAGACGCAGTGACAGTTAGAAGTCATGACGTATATATACGTCATGTGTCGGGAAGTACTTCCCGACCATGACGTATATATACGTCAAATGTCGTGAAGGGGTTAATATAACATATAATACAGTATAAATCTAAGTGTATCCTAACTGCCGGCAAAGACCCCACACCAGAATACAGGCGCACGCCTGGCAGGACATGGGGCTGCGTTATATACAGGGAGCACTATATAATCACAACAATTAATATAACATATAATACAGTATAAATCTAAGTGTATTCTAACTGCCAGCAAAGACCCCACACCAGAATACAGGCGCAGGCCTGGCGGGACATGGGGCTGTGTTATATACAGGGAGCGTTATATAATCACCACTATTAATATAACATATAATACAGTATAAATCTAAGTGTATCCTAACTGCCAGCAAAGACCCCACACCAGAATACAGGCGCAGGCCTGGTGGGACATGGGGCTGCGGTATATACAGGGAGCGCTATATAATCACCACTATTAATATAACATATAATACAGTATAAATCTAAGTGTATCCTAACTGCCGGCAAAGACCCCACACCAGAATACAGGCACAGGCCCGGTGGGACATGGGGCTGCGGTATATACAGGGAGCGCTATATAATCACCACTATTAATATAACATATAATACAGTATAAATCTAAGTGTATCCTAACTGCCGGCAAAGACCCCACACCAGAATACAGGCGCAGGCCTGGTGGGACATGAGGCTGTGTAATATACAGGGAGCGCTATATAATCACCACTATTAATATAACATATAATACAGTATAAATCTAAGTGTATCCTAACTGCTGGCAAAGACCCCACACCAGAATACAGGCGCAGGCCTGGCGGGACATGGGGCTGCGTTATATACAGGGAGCGCTATATAATCACCACTATTAATATAACATATAATACAGTATAAATCTAAGTGTATCCTAACCTCCAGCAAAGACCCCACACCAGAATACAGGCGCATGCCTGGCGGGACATGGGGCTGTGTTATATACAGGGAGCGCTATATAATCACCACTATTAATATAACATATAATACAGTATAAATCTAAGTGTATCCTAACTGCCGGCAAAGACCCCACACCAGAATACAGGCGCAGGCCTGGCGGGACATGGGGCTGCGTTATATACAGGGAGCGCTGTATAATCACCACTATTAATATAACATATAATACAGTATAAATCTAAGTGTATCCTAGCTGCCAGCAAAGACCCCACACCAGAATACAGGCGCAGGCCTGGTGGGACATGGGGCTGCAGTATATACAGGGAGCGCTATATAATCACCACTATTAATATAACATATAATACAGTATAAATCTAAGTGTATCCTAACTGACGGCAAAGACCCCACACCAGAATACAGGCGCACGCCTGGCGGGACATGGGGCTGCGGTATATACAGGGAGCGCTATATAATCACCACTATTAATATAACATATAATACAGTATAAATCTAAGTGTATCCTAACTGCCAGCAAAGACCCCACACCAGAATACAGGCGCAGGCCTGGTGGGACATGGGGCTGTGGTATATACAGGGAGCGCTATATAATCACCACTATTAATATAACATATAATACAGTATAAATCTAAGTGTATCCTAACTGCCAGCAAAGACCCCACACCAGAATACAGGCGCAGGCCTGGCTGGACATGGGGCTGCGTTATATACAGGGAGCGCTATATAATCACCACTATTAATATAACATATAATACAGTATAAATCTAAGTGTATCCTAACTGCCGGCAAAGACCCCACACCAGAATACAGGCGCAGGCCTGGCAGGACATGGGGCTGTGTTATATACAGGGAGCGCTATATAATCACCACTATTAATATTACATATAATACAGTATAAATCTAAGTGTATCCTAACTGCCAGCAAAGACCCCACACCAGAATACAGGCGCATGCCTGGCGGGACATGGGGCTGTGTTATATACAGGGAGCGCTATATAATCACCACTATTAATATAACATATAATACAGTATAAATCTAAGTGTATCCTAACTGCCAGCAAAGACCCCACACCAGAATACAGGCGCATGCCTGGCGGGACATGGGGCTGCGGTATATACAGGGAGCGCTATATAATCACCACTATTAATATAACATATAATACAGTATAAATCTAAGTGTATCCTAACTGCCGGCAAAGACCCCACACCAGAATACAGGCGCAGGCCTGGTGGGACATGGGGCTGCGGTATATACAGGGAGCGCTATATAATCACCACTATTAATATAACATATAATACAGTATAAATCTAAGTGTATCCTAACTGCCAGCAAAGACCCCACACCAGAATACAGGCGCAGGCCTGGTGGGACATGGGGCTGCGGTATATACAGGGAGCGCTATATAATCACCACTATTAATATAACATATAATACAGTATAAATCTAAGTGTATCCTAACTGCCAGCAAAGACCCCACACCAGAATACAGGCGCAGGCCTGGTGGGACATGGGGCTGCGGTATATACAGGGAGCGCTATATAATCACCACTATTAATATAACATATAATACAGTATAAATCTAAGTGTATCCTAACTGCCAGCAAAGACCCCACACCAGAATACAGGCGCAGGCCTGGCGGGACATGGGGCTGCGTTATATACAGGGAGGGCTATATAATCACCACTAGATAAAGCGAGGGCTGCCTAAGCCAGAGCGTACTTAAGAGGATTACATTTTTTGGGTTGGCAGGAAAGAGTTAATGACTGCTAGTTGCCTAAAGTTAGTTTCAGTTTTGTGGTTAGACTATGGGAGAGCTTAGGGGCGTGAGCTTAGGAGAGGGGTATATAGGCAGGTCCTTACAGGAAATGCTTCCTCTTGGAAAAGTTCTTCAGCCCAGCAGCATGCATGCAGTCACAGCCCAGCAGCATGCAGTCACAGCCCAGCAGCATGCAGTCACAGCCCAGCAGCATGCAGTCACAGCCCAGCAGCATGCAGTCACAGCCCAGCAGCATGCAGTCACAGCCCAGCAGCTTCTCCTCAAAGCTAAGTGCCTGCCTGTGCAGCTGATATTTATCCCCGTGGCCAAGCAGTGCTGTTATCCAGCGTGTCCCATCCCCAGCACTCAGGCCCCCCTCCCTGCCTGTTTTCTGGATACCACCTTCCCTTCCAGGGATAGTGTGCCTCCTCCCCCCCCCCCCCCCCTCATTACAGCATGTCCCGTCTCCCCCCAAATCCGCACCCTTTCCGTAGCCCACAGCATGCTGTCCCCCCCCCCCTGCCGGATACTACCAGGGCCCGATCCGGGCACCCGGATCCGGCACAGCCACTGCTGCCTCGCGGCGGCGCCATCCCCCCGCCCCTTCCCTTGTGCCTCCCGCGGGCCCTCTCTTACCGCCCGCCACTTTCCTCCGTCCCCCTACTACATCCCCGCCGGGCGCCGGCATCCACGTGTGGCTAGCGCCTCTGTACAGCCGGTCAGCACTGGGCTATGACGCGGTGGGCGGCATTTCCGCCCGCGCGTCTATGCCCGACCCTGGCACCTCCGGGCGGGCGATCCAACCCCATCCCACTGCACTCCGCAAATCTCCCACCCGGTGCCAGGTCAGGGGGGGTGCAGCGTTTAATGCCGCCACGCAATATGGCGGCTCCCGGGTGCACGGTCACCCGCAGGTACCCCCGTTCCAGGCCCGCCCCCACCCCCATCTGCCGCCATAACATAAGGGGCCTCATTCAGCCCTGGTTGGGGCCGTGCCGGGCCTGCCGGGTCAGCCATCCAGCACCCCCTTTCACCCCAGCAGCGAATTCCCTGTGGTACAGGCCCCTCCTGGGCCTGGGGTCGGGTATCCTCACCCGTCCTTCCCACGAAGGGGACCGCTTATCTCACCGGTGCCTCCCCCTGCCTCGGCAGGGGTACGAGCACCGGTGACCGCTCCACCACTGCCCGCGGGGTCCAGGGGGTGGCGGACTTTTTGGCCCCCCTACCTCGCGCCCTGGCCCCCCGCCGGGCAACCGTGGTGCCAGCCCCCACTCCACGCCAGGCCCCAGCGGCTCTGGCTCCCGGATTGCTCAGGCTGGTGTCCGCCCAGCCCCAGTGCTTGCCAATTTTGCCACACCCCTGGGCCATACCCGGCCCAGGGATACGGGCAGGGGGACTGGTCCCAATCCAGCCCGTCCTCCTGGCGGCCTTACCCCTCCCAGCAGCATACGCTCCCGGTGGCCAGGACACCTATTTCGCCCGTCCAATTTCCCGCGCTTCCCCACTCCCACCCCCCTCCCCCTCCCCAGCCCACATGGACATTCAATTCCCACCTGTGACCATGCTATAAAAGGGCAGGGTAGGCCACCGTCGCCCTTGCCACCATTGGGGAAATGGCAACCGACCATCGATGGTGGATGACAGCCGATGGGTGTTACATATCGATGGTCGGCCATTGCCACGTAGACGGAATGCAGTGCGGGCTTCACAGGTGCCTGCTCGGAGCTTCCCTCCGCAGCCAAGGCAAAGGCCGGTACAAAAAACTATTTTATGCTTGACATCGATGGGGGGGAAGCCATCTGGCTCTTCCACATCGTGTCCAAACTAGTTGACATCGGCCATAAACCATCTATGTTTTTCCAAACTTCAAAGACCATCCATGTGGGGCCCCACCAGGCCTTGGCAACGCCCAAAATATTGGTGACAGCCCCATCGGCCGGCCTATACCTCTCTCCTGGAAATAGCTCAGATCGAGGGCGCGTTAGCTTAGCATGAGGGGGTAGCGGGGCCGGCGCTTGCATTTTCAATATTGGTATGGGTTGGTCCTCATGTCAGTGTATAGTGTTGTTGGCCAGCTGTGCCACGCATACATTACTGTGGCAACACCCCCCCCCCCCCTTCATTAGTCGCGCGCATCCCCCGTTTGTGGGAACCTTGTTCGTTACTTTAGCAGGGTTTAACATTTTCTTTTGTTTCCTCCGAGGTGTTACCCAGGATCCGGTGGAGTCTTCTGGATCCCTGCCGTCAGCCGGGTTGGATGCAGTCCCGACGCCCCCCCCCCACCACGTGCTGTCAAGAGAGAAACTGGTTTCCGTGCAGGCTTCACTCACGCATCGGCCAGGGGGAAGCGGAATTCCTCCCCTAGGTATTCAGACAGTACCAGCTTTTCGAAAAGGCCCTGGATATTATCCTGGGTTTTTGGTGCTGATCCACTTTTGGCGTCGCCGCCGCAAGCATTGCGGCGGCTGCAATATTTAGTGCTGAAACTGCCTGTGTGGGCAGCTACCTGCGCAGCGGCCAGCAGGCTTCCTGACTCTTCCGTTCAGGCAATGGGGACGATGGAAGTCCGCTGCAATTAGGATTTATTTAAGGTAGATAAGATTTGGATGTAGTGCGCCTGTGGCGCTGACCCAAAAACGCTGTTTACCCGCTGGTTTTGGAACAGCTAGTGTTCCGGAATCAGGGGTGTGAAGGACTTTCTTGCATTTTTTACCTCCGTGGGTCCTGATTAATTTCAATTTGGCCCACCTCCCCCTTCCGGGACACACGAGAGGTTTTTATCAAGTTTTCGACTTCACTTGGGTCCATTGTACTAACTTACCTTGTCATACTAATCAATGCAATGTATAATTTCTAACGGTTAGGAACTTTTTCTTTCAGGCTCCCCTTCAATAAGGATAGGGGGTTTTGTTGAGGTATAGTTCAGTTTTAGTTTAGGATAACGGACACTTAGGTAGGTCTTCGCGGGTGGCATGCGGCGGCTCTTAGAGCTCATCTAGTTAATCTCTTAAGAGCCTGGCGGTGGCGGTAGGGCGTCACGGTCCAGCGGTCACTTGTGGCATGAGAGGGCGCTGGGAGGCACTACCCCCGGGAAAGACGGCGGGGTGTCCTGCCTTTGCGGGGGGGCGCTGTGGGCACTTCGTCAGCGGAGTGTCCACACCAGCCAGAGAAGGGGTGGTGAGACTTCCCAGCGTTAGGTTGTGCCTTAGTCGGATGGGGCCGTCTCAGTCGTCCCCATGTTAATATCAGTCAGTTGGGGCGTTTAAGTCGCCGCCATTTTTGATGTGACTAGAGCTGGGCGCCGTGACGCCTTATTGCCAGCCCTTTACGAAGAAGGGTCATACCACATAATAAATATACTATGCCCTTTAAATCTAATTGCTTTGGTGTCCGTGTCTTTATTGTGTCAGTGTGAGTTATTCTTTAGTTAAGCTAGCTTAAAGTGTATGCTAAGGTTCAAGCCAAATAAATGTATAGACGCCTTAGATAAAGCGAGGGCTGCCTAAGCCAGAGCGTACTTAAGAGGATTACATTTTTTGGGTTGGCAGGAAAGAGTTAATGACTGCTAGTTGCCTAAAGTTAGTTTCAGTTTTGTGGTTAGACTATGGGAGAGCTTAGGGGCGTGAGCTTAGGAGAGGGGTATATAGGCAGGTCCTTACAGGAAATGCTTCCTCTTGGAAAAGTTCTTCAGCCCCACCCACCCTCCCTTGCCTTTGGCATTTCAAATTTATAGTCAATTCATTGGTACATTTACCATTATCAGAACAGGGGCGGTAGGGCGTCACGGTCCAGCGGTCACTTGTGGCATGAGAGGGCGCTGGGAGGCACTACCCCCGGGAAAGACGGCGGGGTGTCCTGCCTTTGCGGGGGGGCGCTGTGGGCACTTCGTCAGCGGAGTGTCCACACCAGCCAGAGAAGGGGTGGTGAGACTTCCCAGCGTTAGGTTGTGCCTTAGTCGGATGGGGCCGTCTCAGTCGTCCCCATGTTAATATCAGTCAGTTGGGGCGTTTAAGTCGCCGCCATTTTTGATGTGACTAGAGCTGGGCGCCGTGACGCCTTATTGCCAGCCCTTTACGAAGAAGGGTCATACCACATAATAAATATACTATGCCCTTTAAATCTAATTGCTTTGGTGTCCGTGTCTTTATTGTGTCAGTGTGAGTTATTCTTTAGTTAAGCTAGCTTAAAGTGTATGCTAAGGTTCAAGCCAAATAAATGTATAGACGCCTTATTAATATAACATATAATACAGTATAAATCTAAGTGTATCCTAACTGCCGGCAAAGACCCCACACCAGAATACAGGCGCAGGCCTGGTGGGACATGGGGCTGCGTTATATACAGGGAGGGCTATATAATCACCACTATTAATATAACATATAATACAGTATAAATCTAAGTATATCCTAACTGCCAGCAAAGACCCTACACCAGAATACAGGCGCAGGCCTGGTGGGACATGGGGCTGTGTTATATACAGGGAGCGCTATATAATCACCACTATTAATATATCATATAATACAGTATAAATCTAAGTGTATCCTAACTGCCGGCAAAGACCCCACACCAGAATACAGGCGCAGGCCTGGTGGGACATGGGGCTGCGGTATATACAGGGAGCGTTATATAATCACCACTATTAATATAACATATAATACAGTATAAATCTAAGTGTATCCTAACTGCCGGCAAAGACCCCACACCAGAATACAGGCGCAGGCCTGGTGGGACATGGGGCTGCGGTATATACAGGGAGCGCTATATAATCACCACTATTAATATAACATATAATACAGTATAAATCTAAGTGTATCCTAACTGCCGGCAAAGACCCCACACCAGAATACAGACGCAGGCCTGGTGGGACATGGGGCTGCGGTATATACAGGGAGCGCTATATAATCACCACTATTAATATAACATATAATACAGTATAAATCAGTGTTGCCGACCCTCCCGGAATTCCCGGGAGTCTCCCGAAAATCGGGTCCTCCTCCCGGCCCCCCGGAAGGGTGGGCAATCCTCCCGGAATCTGGGGGACCCCCCTGAGCCCCCCGAATCGCGGCATTTAAATGCCGCAATCCGCGGGTCTCAGAGGAGGGGGCGGGGCTAAAATGGCACAATCGCGTCATTTTAGCCCCGCCCCCTCCATAGAGATCAGTAATTTTTCCTGTTTCCCGTAATGGGGGCGGGGCTTAATGACGACACAGTCAAGCCCCGCCCCCCGATCGGGTAAGGAAAGTCTCCTCTCCGGGCTTCTCCCGGAGAGGAGCATTTATAAGTCGGCAACCCTGGTATAAATCTAAGTGTATCCTAACTGCCGGCAAAGACCCCACACCAGAATACAGACGCAGGCCTGCGGGACATGGGGCTGTGTTATATACAGGGAGCGCTATATAATCACCACTATTAATATAACATATAATACAGTAGAAATCTAAGTGTATCCTAACTGCCGGCAAAGACCCCACACCAGAATACAGACGCAGGACTGGTGGGACATGGGGCTGCGGTATATACAGGGAGCGCTATATAATCACCACTATTAATATAACATATAATACAGTATAAATCTAAGTGTATCCTAACTGCCGGCAAAGACCCCACACCACAATACAGGCGCAGGCCTGGTGGGACATGGGGCTGCGGTATATACAGGGAGCGCTATATAATCACCACTATTAATATAACATATAATACAGTATAAATCTAAATGTATCCTAACTGCCGGCAAAGACCCCACACCAGAATACAGACGCAGGCCTGGTGGGACATGGGGCTGCGGTATATACAGGGAGCGCTATATAATCACCACTATTAATATAACATATAATACAGTATAAATCTAAGTGTATCCTAACTGCCGGCAAAGACCCCACACCACAATACAGGCGCAGGCCTGGCGGGACATGGGGCTGCGTTATATACAGGGAGCGCTATATAATCACCACTATTAATATAACATATAATACAGTATAAATCTAAGTGTATCCTAACTGCCGGCAAAGACCCCACACCAGAATACAGGCACAGGCCTGGTGGGACATGGGGCTGCGTTATATACAGGGAGCGCTATATAATCACCACTATTAATATAACATATAATACAGTATAAATCTAAGTGTATCCTAACTGCCAGCAAAGACCCCACACCAGAATACAGGCGCAGGCCTGGCGGGACATGGGGCTGCGGTATATACAGGGAGCGCTATATAATCACCACTATTAATATAACATATAATACAGTATAAATCTAAGTGTATCCTAACTGCCGGCAAAGACCCCACACCAGAATACAGGCGCAGGCCTGGCGGGACATGGGGCTGTGTTATATACAGGGAGCGCTATATAATCACCACTATTAATATAACATATAATACAGTATAAATCTAAGTGTATCCTTACTGCCGGCAAAGACCCCACACCAGAATACAGGCGCAGGCCTGGCGGGACATGGGGCTGCGGTATATACAGGGAGCGCTATATAATCACCACTATTAATATAAAATATAATACAGTATAAATCTAAGTGTATCCTAACTGCCAGCAAAGACCCCACACCAGAATACAGGCGCACACCTGGCGGGACATGGGGCTGCGTTATATACAGGGAGCGCTATATAATCACCACTATTAATATAACATATAATACAGTATAAATCTAAGTGTATCCTAACTGCCAGCAAAGACCCCACACTAGAGTACAGGCGCAGGCCTGGCGGGACATGGGGCTGCGGTATATACAGGGAGCGCTATATAATCACCACTATTAATATAACATATAATACAGTATAAATCTAAGTGTATCCTTACTGCCGGCAAAGACCCCACACCAGAATACAGGCGCAGGCCTGGTGGGACATGGGGCTGTGTTATATACAGGGAGCGCTATATAATCACCACTATTAATATAACATATAATACAGTATAAATCTAAGTGTATCCTAACTGCCAGCAAAGACCCCACACCAGAATACAGGCACAGGCCTGGTGGGACATGGGGCTGTGTTATATACAGGGAGTGCTATATAATCACCACTATTAATATAACATATAATACAGTATAAATCTAAGTGTATCCTAACTACCGGCAAAGACCCCACACCAGAATACAGGCGCAGGCCTGGTGGGACATGGGGCTGCGTTATATACAGGGAGTGCTATATAATCACCACTATTAATATAACATATAATACAGTATAAATCTAAGTGTATCCTAACTGCCAGCAAAGACCCCACACCAGAATACAGGCGCAGGCCTGGTGGGACATGGGGCTGCGTTATATACAGGGAGCGCTATATAATCACCACTATTAATATAACATATAATACAGTATAAATCTAAGTGTATCCTAACTGCCAGCAAAGACCCCACACCAGAATACAGGCGCAGACCTGGCGGGACATGGGGCTGCGTTATATATAGGGAGCGCTATATAATCACCACTATTAATATAATATATAATACAGTATAAATCTAAGTGTATCCTAACTGCCAGCAAAGACCCCACACCAGAATACAGGTGCAGGCCTGGAGGGACATGGGGCTGCGTTATATACAGGGAGCGCTATATAATCGCCACTATTAATATAACATATAATACAGTATAAATCTAAGTGTATCCTAACTGCCGGCAAAGACCCCACACCAGAATACAGGCGCACACCTGGCGGGACATGGGGCTGCGTTATATACAGGGAGCGCTATATAATCACCACTATTAATATAACATATAATACAGTATAAATCTAAGTGTATCCTAACTGCCAGCAAAGACCCCACACTAGAGTACAGGCGCACACCTGGCGGGACATGGGGCTGCGGTATATACAGGGAGCGCTATATAATCACCACTATTAATATAAAATATAATACAGTATAAATCTAAGTGTATCCTAACTGCCAGCAAAGACCCCACACCAGAATACAGGCGCAGGCCTGGTGGGACATGGGGCTGCGTTATATACAGGGAGCGCTATATAATCACCACTATTAATATAACATATAATACAGTATAAATCTAAGTGTATCCTAACTGCCGGCAAAGATCCCACACCAGAATAAAGGCGCACACCTGGCGGGACATGGGGCTGCGGTATATACAGGGAGCGCTATATAATCACCACTATTAATATAACATATAATACAGTATAAATCTAAGTGTATCCTAACTTCCAGCAAAGACCCCACACCAGAATACAGGCGCAGGTCTGGTGGGACATGGGGCTGCGTTATATACAGGGAGCGCTATATAATCACCACTATTAATATAACATATAATACAGTATAAATCTAATGCTGTGTACACACAGGCTGATATGGCTTCCGATGTTGCCGATATAGTGAACATCGGAAGCCATATCGGATGCATATCCCATACTGATTGTATGGTTTTATAGGGCTTGCGAGCCCGATGCGCGCTCCCGTGTGAGTTAAAATCGGTGGTGAGATAGTGAGGGGAGCCAAGACTATGTAGTGTGAATCTCATGCTCACCTTCCGATTTTCCGGGACCTGTCATTCATCCTGCCGTCGCCCACTTCTATGCAGTCCCGGGCGGCAAAAGAAGAAGCAGCAAGACGGGGAGCAGCTCGCAGGGGCGGAACTACCGGGGCCCAAGAGGATAAAGAGGTCTGCCCGGCATGATTTTTTTTTCATGTGCGCTGTCTGTAAGCGGGCTGTTGTCCTGCCCGCCGTGTATCTGGATAGCGCCCACAGGTAGGCACGCTGGATGGTGGCGGCCACAGCACCTTAAACCCCCCCTCCCCCGTGTAGCCGGATAGCGGCGGCCGTGGGTAGAAGCCCCCGCCCCGTGCAGCTGGATAGTGGAGCGGCCGGCGGGTAGCACCCCCACCCTCCCTTGGAGCTTAACCCTCCCCACCTCCCACTTGCAGCTGGATTGGATTGATAGTGCAGCTCGCTGGTAGCACCCCCCCCCGCCACCCCGGCGCTCACACAAGCCTGCCAGCTTCTCCCCCAGCAGGAATAGGATTTGCTGAGCCTGTCCCCAGCAGCGGCCGGCATCCTGGGTGGGGGGATCCAGACATTGTTCCCCATCACCCGGGAGCTTCCCCAGTACCACCTCCCACACCCCAGGCACCCTCCCCCCCCCTCCTGCATCATGCATCCCCAGACATCCCTGTGCGATCCCCCCTGCGTCTGCATCATCCACCCAGTACATCATCACCAGTCACCCTGCACAATCCCCTGGCAGCATCATCACCGGTCCCCACCCCCCCCCCCCCCCCCAGCATTATCCATCCCCAGTCGTCAAACCCCCCTCCCCCCCAGGACCGAGGGCTACCTACGGGCACAAGATAGGTAAGTATCAGTATGTATGCGCTCCGTGTGTATTAAAGTTTTATTTTTCTTATGTGTCAGTGTGCTTTTATTTAACTATTGGTTTTGTTGTGGAACTAAGAGTCCCAGCAAGCCCATTAATCGGCCGCATGCTGGAACTTGTGGTTCTACAAGTCCCAGTTAGCGTTCCAGGCTTGCTGGGACTCATAGTTCCACAACAAAACCCAATGGTTTAATCTATTTTTTTACACTTTATCAGCCCGGTGGCCACCACACAGGGCCACCGGGGACAGCATCAGGCTTCAGCCTGGCCAGGTAAGTCCTGGAGGGGGGGGGGGGGGCCTTTATTGGGGGGTCCCTACTCCCCCAGGGCCCCTGGCCAGGCTGACCGGTCACAGGGATGAATGCTTTGGCCAGGGGGGACTTGTATTATAAAGTCTCCCCCCCCCCGGCTGCGGCATTACCCTGCTGGTTGGTTTGGCCTGGGGCTGGTTCTTAAAATATGGGGGACCCCTAGTCATTTTGTCCCCTGTATTTTGGGAACCAGCCCTGGAGCCTGGGGCTGGTTTTAAAAAATACAGCGGAGCACTGTGCAAATTGTTCCCTGATTTTTTAATACCAGCCCCGGCTCTTTCAGCCTGGTGCTGGTTACGGCCGTGGGGGGGACCCCACGCCATTTTTTTTCATTTATTTATTTATTTTTCTATATTTACACTGAAGCCTGCACGGATCTGACTGATCCGTGCAGGCTGAAGCCAAATACAACAGGAAAATGAAGTGTATTTTTCTGGCGTATTTGGCCGGCAATTAGCGGGCGTATCGCACTAATTGCCGATAATTACCGGCCGTATTGAAATTAGCTAGAAATAGACACACCCCCTCTGCAAGTAAAAAACACCCTTTATTCAAATATACAGATAAGACAAAATCACATAGTTAAAATCTCATAGCACATCTCAAGCACAAAAGTGTAACTCTTAAGCTGATCTCACATGAGTAGAGAAAAAAAGGGAAAAGCAAAAATCGGATGAAACATCGAATCAAACATCGGCTTATGCAAATTAAGCTGCGCCCTCATTTTGGCCGCGAATAGACGCTGTGCGCACGCGCACAGCGTCTATTCTGTGATATTGGTGAGGACTCCCAACTGCCCCCCCCCCCCCCCCGCAGCGGGACACTGCCGACCGCGGGAGGGACGCGGGCACGTTCCCAAATATCGGGACGTTCTCGCATTTAGCGTGACTGTTGGGAGATATGATCTAGCACACCAATACTGGAACAACTCCAGGCACATTGGTCACCTGGTCACACAGGGGGAGGGGCTAAGCCATAAGCCATGTGCTGAATGTTCCCCCAATCAGATTCCCCTTCCTGTGATGTCACCAGTCTCTGGGTAGATTTCCTATGGTAATGTCTCCCAGCTCCTGACTCCCCCACATATAGTTACACACCCATCCCATACATATAATGCAGCATGGAGGGGCTCAGTGATGGTGGTGGTGTAGGTGTGTAAGTGTCTGATGGGGTCACACAGAGAATAAAAGGACATCTGTCCTGCCTCATAATCCAGGTATATCCTCACTCTGTCACAGGGGATATTACCAGGTACCCGGATCTCTGTACTGTCATGTGTCACTGAGTACAGACTGTTATACCTACACAGACACCAGGACTTGTTATTATTGCCAATGACTGACTGCAGCTCTCTCCTGTCTATACTGGGATAACACATCCCCACCCTCCATACCACTGACTTACTGACATCCACCTCCCAGTAATGTCGCCCTGAGGAGAATCCCCTGGTGCTGATTACCTGACAATACTCAAATCTCTCTGGTGTTACTGGGCGATTCTGGCTTCTACGTGACCATGATGCAGATTTCCTGTCACCTGATATCTGTATATAATCACCAGCTGTGGCTACATCCAGTAATAGGTCTGTAGGTTCCGGCACATAGATCCCTGTATTTATCCCTGTTATTATATCAGATAATGTGTGTAATGTCCGGGAGATGAGCCCCACACCCAGACCTCCTGCACCACGGACCTGGTTATCATGTCTCTCTGTGACCTCAGTGTCACACAAGTCCCCTGTGTCCGGTTCCTGTAAGACAGTCACTGGGTCAGACATGTTACACAGCTCCTCAATGTGACGCATCTTCCCGGACAGCTCGTCCTTCTTTATTTCCAGCTGCTGGATCAGATCAGAGACTGAGAGTGAAACGCGCTGTTCCTGCCTGGAGATCTCACTCAGGACTCTCTTCTCCAGGTCTTCCAGCTGTCTCCTGATGTCTCTAAACAGGGCAGTGACTGTCTCTGTGACACCCGCTGCTTTTCTCTGATCTTCTCTCCTGCGCTTCTGCAGTCTCTGCACTCTATTCTCAGTCTCCACTCTCTTCCTGGTCAGTTTCTGCAGAACATCTCTCAGCTTCTCCTTCTTCTTCTCTGAGGCCTCATCCAATGACTCCACCTGATGTCCTCTGTGCTCCCCGATCAGGCAGCAGGACACACAGATACAGGCAGCGTCCTCAGTGCAGTAATACTCCAGGACCTTCTTATGGACGGAGCATTTCCTGTTCCCCAGGGCAGTGGTGGGGTCACATAAGACGTGTTCTGCTGACTTGCTGTGTACTCGCAGGTGATTATCACACAGATGAGCCTCACACAGCAGACAGGACTTAGCAGCAGGTACAGGAGCATGAATACAGTAAGTGCAGCAGATCCCAGTCTCCTCCTGATCTGGCCGAGCAGACAGGAACCTCCCCACTATGTTACACAGAGGAATGTTCCGTATCAGTGCAGGACGCTCCTGACACACTGCTCTGCACTCAGGACAGCTATAAACTCCAGCCCCCTCCTGTGTATCCAGCACATGATCAATACAGACCCGGCAGAAGTTGTGGCCACATCTCAGGGTTACAGGATCTGTATAAATGCTCAGGCAGATGGAACAGTCCAGCTCCTGTCTCAGATCAGCAGACGCCATCGCTGGCAGCAGAAGAGGGAAATGAAAGTGAAAGTCTCTGACACTCAGAAACCAGTGAGGTCACATTCTGCACACAGGGCGAGGCTGAGCTGTCACTCATATACCAGTGGGGTCACATTCTGTACACAGGGCGAGGCTGAGCTGTCACTCAGATTATAGCTACAGGCTCAGTTACACTTATACCAAGTTTACACCAGAATCCCGGGTAGGACCCAGGAAATTGAACACAGGAAATTGCCAGGGCGTGCCCTGCCTCAGACCCCATTTACACTGCAATTAAATCTGGATTATTCCTGGGTAATGCCCTTTTACACTGAAAAGGGATCCGCCCTGCCTTTCCTTGCTACTGTCATTAAAAATGGCGTTTTTGGGCTGTTTGAGATGAGATCACAAGAAAGGGAACAGGGAGGGGGTGGGGTCTGCTTCCAACATTGCTGCAAAGTTGGCAGACTGTTGCTGTAGTGTGGGATACAGCAGGGCATACCTCCCAACTTTCCTTGCGCCGGACCCGGGACACAGCTGATGCGCGCCGAAATTTTCGGGGGGGGGGGGAGGGGGGGTCATGCCCCCATTTTGCCGCTATGGGGGCATGACCCAGAGGCTCTGTTTATTTCCCGCTGCTTAGCAGCCGACAGCGGGGACTCCCAACAGCCCCCCCTCACCGCGGGACACTGCCGACCGCGAGAGGGACAGCGGGACAGGCCCGGAAAATCGGGACTGTCCCGCTGTAATCGGGACTGTTGGGAGGTATGCAGCAGGGTTGCCTACCCTCCCAGAATGGCCGGGAGTCTCCCGAACATTGTGTCCCCCTCCCAGCCCCCCGGAAGGGTGGGCAACCCTCCCGGATTCCGACTTACATTGGCACGCCCACGTCTGCAAGCCACCCCCGCTTACCTACGAGGGACCCCACTGAGACCCACAGACCTTGCATCCAAATCTGTCTGGTAACAAATAGGGCCATGCGCAGCACAAAGAATAAACATCACCGTTTGCATTATTATCCGCATAGCGAGCGCTTCTGAATTAGCCCCACTGACTGGACCCCAGTAACATAGGCCCTTATTCTGATTGATGCGGACTTTACCGCGTACTTACGGATCGCGTCTTTATGACGTCTGCGCATGCGTGGAGAACGCTACGCGCATGTGCCACGCCTTGACTCGGTACCAGTTCGGCCAAATCCCGTCCAAAACTGTTCACCGCTATCAGTCGGGAAATAGGGGCGTATTATGGGCGTAATGCGGAATGACACATGGGCGTAGTTTCAAAGTGGGCAAAACGGGGCGGAAACATGGGCGGACACGGGGGAGTACACTTATGTTGGGGGGCGTACATTCGGAAACCACTCCGAATGCACGCGATGAAAAAAGGGCAGAAATGTGCGGTGTCCACAAGTGTACTATTGCTTTGCGGACACCACTCGTTCATGCGGTAGGCGAACGTACGCCTAATGACTACAACCATTAACACCTGAACCCAATAGAATCTACTCCTTTACTCATTACTCACTAATAGGACGCTTGTCAGTGCTTTAATTGAAACCATTGCTGCTTCAAGGAACCCGTACTAAACACCCACATATGCTGTACTTGTCAGACACTTTCAAACTGCTAACAATGGACATGACAGAATATTAATACTAGCAATACACATGTGTATTTGACATGTACTCATGAAACCACACATTTTGGGTAAAGTAAACACATTTATTTATATTCATGTCACAGTCAAGTTTATGAGGATAGGTAATTGAATAAGTGGGTCATGTGATGTATTGCAGAAGACTACTTCATAGTGGGTTGTTTGGCGGAAATCCTCCGCTTACGTGCGGTAGCACCGCTTGGCTCCCGTTCGGATGCGGTATTCCCGAGCATACTCTGTAATACTCTGTAATACCGTGCCGAATCGGAGTGTTTCTCCCGCACACGCATGATTTGTATGTCGTCCGTAAACACGCCCTGTTCTTAAAGAGTGAGTCCGTCCGAATGCGGAGGACACGTGGGCGTTTCTACGGACGATGGCCGCATGCGGAAAAACACCGTGGCGTGCGGACCGCTCCGTAAGAATGCGGGAATTTCCGCACAGATCAGAATAAGGGCCATAGTTCTGCAACTCTGACAGACGTTCCTATTGTGTTATAGAACTGCTGTATGGAGACAGGGGAACTGTGACCAGGGCCGCCATCAGGGGGGTGCTATGGGGACAACTGTCCTGGGCCCGGCTGCTCTGACAGTTACCAGACAGACGTTCCTGTTGTGTTATAGAACTGCTGTATGGAGACAGGGGAACTGTGACCAGGGCTGTCATCAGGGGGTGCTATGGGGACAACTGTCCAGGCCCGGCTGCTCTGACAGTTACTAGACAGACGTTCCTGTTGTGTTATAGAACTGCTGTGTATGGAGAAAGGGGCACGGTGACCAGATCCGCCATCAGGGGGGAGCTATGGGGACAACTGTCCTGGGCTCGGCTGCTCTGACAGTTACTAGACAGACGTTCCTGTTGTGTTATAGAACTGCTGTGTATGGAGAAAGGGGCACGGTGACCAGATCCGCCATCAGGGGGGAGCTATGGGGACAACTGTCCTGGGCTCGGCTGCTCTGACAGTTACTAGACAGACGTTCCTGTTGTGTTATAGAACTGCTGTGTATGGAGAAAGGGGCACGGTGACCAGATCCGCCATCAGGGGGGAGCTATGGGGACAACTGTCCCGGGCCCGGCTGCTCTGACAGTTACCAGACAGACGTTCCTGTTGTGTTATAGAACTGCTGTATGGGGACAGGGGAACTGTGACCAGGGCCGCCTTCAGGGGGGTGCTATGGGGACAACTGTCCTGGGCCCCGCTGCTCTGACAGTTACTAGACAGACGTTCCTGTTGTGTTATAGAACTGCTGTATGGAGACAGGGAACTGTGACCAGGGCTGTCATCAGGGGGGTGCTATGGGGACAACTGTCCCAGGCCCGGCTGCTCTGACAGTTACTAGACAGACATTCCTGTTGTGTTATAGAACTGCTGTATGGAGACAGGGAACAGTGACCAGGGCTGTCATCAGGGGGTGCTATGGGGACAACTGTCCCGGGCCCGGCTGCTCTGACAGTTACTAGACAGACGTTTATGTTGTGTTATAGAACTGCTGTATGGAGACAGGAGAACTGTGACCAGGGCCGTCATCAGGGGGGTGCTATGGGGACAACTGTCCTGGGCCCTGTTAATCTGACAGTTACTAGACAGACGTTCCTGTTGTGTTATAGAACTGCTGTATGGAGACAGGGGAAATGTGACCAGGCCACCATCAGGGGGGTGCTATGGGGACAACTGTCCCGGGCCCTGTTGCTCTGACAGTTACTAGACAGACGTTCCTATTGTGTTATAGAACTGCTGTATGGAGACAGGGGAACTGTGACCAGGCCGCCATCAGGGGGGTGCTATGGGGACAACTGTCCCAGGCCCAACCGCTCTGACAGTTACTAGACAGACATTCCTGTTGTGTTATAGAACTGCTGTATGGAGACAGGGGAACTGTGACCAGGGCTGTCATCAGGGGGGTGCTATGGGGACAACTGTCCCAGGCCCGGCTGCTCTGACAGTTACTAGACAGACGTTCCTGTTGTGTTATAGAAATGCTGTGTATGGAGACAGGAGAACTGTGACCAGGGCCGCCATCAGGGGGTGCTATGGGGACAACTGTCCCGGGCCCTGTTGCTCTGACAGTTACTAGACAGACGTTCCTGTTGTGTTATATAAATGCTGTGTATGGAGACAGGGGAACTGTGACCAGGGCTGTCATCAGGGGGTGCTATGGGGACAACTGTCCCGGGCCCGGCCTCTCTGACAGTTACTAGACAGACGTTCCTGTTGTGTTATCGAACTGCTGTATGGAGACAGGGGAACTGTGACCAGGGCCGTCATCAGGGGGGTGCTATGGGGACAACTGTCCCAGGCCCGGCTGCTCTGACAGTTACTAGACAGACGTTCCTGTTGTGTTATCGAACTGCTGTATGGAGACAGGGGAACTGTGACCAGGGCCGTCATCAGGGGGTAGCTATGGGGACAACTGTCCCAGGCCCGGCTGCTCTGACAGTTACTAGACAGACGTTCCTGTTGTGTTATAGAACTGCTGTATGGAGACAGGGAACTGTGACCAGGGCCGCCATCAGGGGGGTGCTATGGGGACAACTGTCCTGGGCCCTGTTGCTCTGACAGTTACTAGACAGACGTTCCTGTTGTGTTATAGAACTGCTGTATGGAGACAGGGGAACTGTGACCAGGGCCGCCATCAGGGGGGAGCTATGAGGACAACTGTCCCGGGTCCGGCTGTGATGACAGTTACCAGACAGACGTTTATGTTGTGTTATAGAACTGCTGTATGGAGACAGGGGAACTGTGACCAGGGCCGCCATCAGGGGGGTGCTATGGGGACAACTGTCCCGGGCCCGGGCGCTCTGACAGTTACTAGACAGACGTTCCTGTTGTGTTATAGAACTGCTGTATGGAGACAGGGAACTGTGACCAGGGCCGCCATCAGGGGGGTGCTATGGGGACAACTGTCCTGGGCCCTGTTGCTCTGACAGTTACTAGACAGACGTTCCTGTTGTGTTATAGAACTGCTGTATGGAGACAGGGGAACTGTGACCAGGGCCGTCATAAGGGGGGTGCTATGGGGACAACTGTCCCGGGCCCGGCTGCTCTGACAGTTACTAGACAGACGTTTATGTTGTGTTATAGAACTGCTGTATGGAGACAGGAGAACTGTGACCAGGGCCGTCATCAGGGGGGTGCTATGGGGACAACTGTCCTGGGCCCTGTTAATCTGACAGTTACTAGACAGACGTTCCTGTTGTGTTATAGAACTGCTGTATGGAGACAGGGGAAATGTGACCAGGGCCACCATCAGGGGGGTGCTATGGGGACAACTGTCCCGGGCCCTGTTGCTCTGACAGTTACTAGACAGACGTTCCTGTTGTGTTATAGAACTGCTGTATGGAGACAGGGGAACTGTGACCAGGGCCGCCATCAGGGGGGTGCTATGGGGACAACTGTCCCAGGCCCAACCGCTCTGACAGTTACTAGACAGACATTCCTGTTGTGTTATAGAACTGCTGTATGGAGACAGGGGAACTGTGACCAGGGCTGTCATCAGGGGGGTGCTATGGGGACAACTGTCCCAGGCCCGGCTGCTCTGACAGTTACTAGACAGACGTTCCTGTTGTGTTATAGAAATGCTGTGTATGGAGACAGGAGAACTTTGACCAGGGCCGCCATCAGGGGGGTGCTATGGGGACAACTGTCCCGGGCCCTGTTGCTCTGACAATTACTAGACAGACGTTTATGTTGTGTTATAGAAATGCTGTATGGAGACAGGGGAACTGTGACCAGGGCCGCCATCAGGGGGGTGCTATGGGGAACACTGTCCCGGGCCCGGCTGCTCTGACAGTTACTAGACAGAGGTTTATGTTGTGTTATAGAACTGCTGTATGGAGACAGGGGAACTGTGACCAGGGCCGTCATCAGGGGGGTGCTATGGGGACAACTGTCCCGGGCCCTGTTGCTCTGACAGTTACTAGACAGACGTTCCTGTTGTGTTATAGAACTGCTGTATGGAGACAGGAGAACTGTGACCAGGGCCGCCTTCAGGGGGGTGCTATGGGGACAACTGTCCTGGGCCCGGCTGCTCTGACAGTTACTAGACAGACATTCCTGTTGTGTTATAGAACTGCTGTATGGAGACAGGAGAACTGTGACCGGGGCCGCCATCAGGGGGGTGCTATGGGGACAACTGTCCCGGGCCCGGCTGCTCTGACAATTACTAGAAAGACTTTATGTTTATGTTGTGTTATAGAACTGCTGTATGGAGACAGGGGAACTGTGACACCTAGATGCTGACTTTCTGGAGCCAGGAGGGGGCAGCCTGGTTTGTCCATCAAGAGGCAGTGCAGAGGGCAGCATATTGGAAGTGAGGGGTGGCATAGAAGTTGGTACAGGTACATGTGGCCTGATTCATGCTAGGCTGCATATACTCCCCCCCCCCACTCGCTAGCATGTGGTTGCCTGGACGAATAACCATTCGAAACAATTATTTTGTTCCGTTCGTGGATAAAAGATTGCCACAATTGCGTCTCTACCCCTATTTGTTATTACTGGTGCAGAGGGGGGCATGGAGATAATGATGCTGGGTCAGTGAGCAGCTGGGTGCAAGGGGCGAATTTAGGGGTCAGGCCGCCCCTAGGCACAACATTTTTGGCCGCCCCTTAGATACCCCGCGCCAGCTAGAGTCCCTTAGACACACTGCACCATTACACATTGTGCTATACACCATAATGCCCATTACACATTGTGCCCTACACCGTAAAGCCCATTAAGCATTGTGCCACACATCGTAATGCCCATTACATGTTGTGTCAAATACGATAAATCCCATTACATATTATATATTATACCACATAAGTGCGATTGGATTAAGGCTCTGAGGGTCCCGGGGTACTAAAAACAAGGGGGCACAGGTTAGGTTTAGGCTGGGGGGTAGGTTTAAGCACATAGAAGGGCGGTTTAGATATATATATACCACACGTTTGGCCGGCACTCCTTGGCCACAACACGTTACTTGCCCGGTGCCTTCCACACAATCCCCGTCAGGACGGCGGGTACTTAGTATGCATGAGGTGATGGCGGCACTCACGGACGAATAAATACAAACAACCAGACTGTCTGTATGTCCAACGTTTCAGTGCTGTGCGCACTTTTACACTGTTCTTGATAAAAGTGCGCACAGCACTGAAACGTTGGACATACAGACAGTCTGGTTGTTTGTATTTATTCATCCGAGAGTGTCGCCATCACTGTATATATATATATATATATATATATATATATATATATATATACATACATATATATATATATATATAGAGGATGGACATGTATAAATATATACACACTAGGTGATTCATCGCGCCCTCCGGGCGCTCTTCACACCGTCGTGAGGGGCTACGCCCCATTAGAAGTAGAAATATATGTGAGTGTGAGATCTAGTGTAATTGAGATAGAGATCGCAGAGAGAGATAGAAAGGGATCGCAGAGAGAGAGAGAGAGAGGGATCGCAGAGAGAGAGAGGGATCGCAGAGAGAGAGAGGGGTCGCAGAGAGAGATAGATCGCAGAGAGAGAGAATCCCTTTCGTGGGCACCCCTCCCCCCACCCGAGACCCCCCCTTCCGAAATTTGCGGGCACCCTTCCCCCCACCTGCACCCCTCCCCCACACCCCCCCAATTCACGGGCACCCCTCCCCCTACCCGTGACCCCCCCTCCTGAAATTCGCAGACCCCCCCAATTCACGGGCACCCCTCCCCCACCCCCCCTTCCGAAATTTGCGGGCACCCCTCCCCCCACCCGTGACCCCCCCCCCCAATTTGCGGGCACCCCTCCCCCCACCGCGACACCCCCCCTCAATTCGCGGACACCCCTCCTGAAATTTGTGGGCACCCCTCCCCCCACCCGTGACACACACAACCCCCCGATTCGCGGGCACCCCTCCCCCCACCCGTGACCCCCCCTCCCGAAATTAGCGGGCACCCCTCCCCCCACCCGCGCCCCCCCCCTCCTGAAATCCGCGGGCACCCCTCCCCCCACCCGCGACAACCCCTCCCGAAAATCGCGGGCACTCCTCCCGAAAATCGCGGGCACCCCACCCGCGACCCCCCCCTCCCAAAATTTGCGGGCACCCCTCCCCCCACCCGCGCCCCCCCCCTCCTGAAATCCGCGGGCACCCCTCCCCCCACCCGCGACAACCCCTCCCGAAAATCGCGGGCACTCCTCCCGAAAATCGCGGGCACCCCACCCGCGACCCCCCCCTCCCAAAAATCGCGGGCACCCCCCCATGTGGGGGGTGCCATGACAGCTTCAGCAGGGGCTCTACGCTGAGTACTGAAGTACTCACTGTGGATGTCTGGCCAGGGAGGAAGGAGCTGGCAGGAGGAGAGAGTACAGATGAGCCACTGCAGCCTGGTTGCCAAAGTGCACGCTGTCCTCCTGTGTACGGAGCTCCTGGGTCACAGTCAGTGTGCTCGGGTGGAAGGGGTGGTGTTCAGCCGTGGGGCGGGGTTTGGGTGGTATTTGGCCAGACATGGGGAGTGGTGGGAGAGTAAGGGGCAGGAGCTTTGTGTAGGACATAGGGGGTGACATTCTATGGACTGCGATTTCCGTTTTTTGGCGTTATTTAGACCACAAAATGGCGATATCGCATTTTTCCTTAAAATCGCCAATTTAATGTGATGCGTTAAGGGAGTGAAATCGCATATTATGTGCGTTAAGGTATGCGGACCAAAAGCGCGAGATTAATTCGCACTTTTATCGCATCCAGATGTTTTCCAATACAAAAGTATACAAATCGCTTATTTAATGCAATGCGCATTCGCAATTCGCACTTTTTAGGTGTCTAATTATCGCACTTATTTCAGACCTGGTTCTGTTTGGCGAATTTGCACAGAACTCATTTTGGTCAAGTGCACACATGGTTAATTTCAACACAGGTGCCCTCATTTTCACTCACAAACACCCCTACATAAACCCCAACATCAGTAAGGACACCTGTGAGGGTTTAAATCATGTAGATTTTGATGACTATTTTGAAGTTGCTTATCTGTAAAGTGTCCCATTTGGAGGAGCTAAGCAGGAGGGAGGAAGCTGCGCAACAGATCTTGGTAGCCACCCCACTACTGGGTACCCCACGTATGTATGGTGCTCGCCTGTACCTGGACTACCTGTCGGATCAACAGGTTGTGGGGATGGTTACGCTGAACCCCATTACCCTGTTGGAGTTATATGAGCAGGTGAGAGATGATTTTTAGCATTTTGTGGGAGACAACTATGCAGTGTCTGGGCAGGCGAAATTAATGTGTGCCCTCTACTATTTGTCCACAGCCTCCACTCAGTTTGTGACCTCATGGGCCTTGGTGGTATCACAGGCCACTTTGTCTAAGCATTTAACTCAACTGTTACTTGCTATAAAGAAGTTGTTGCGGACATACATCAGCAGCCGTAAGTTTTCTGCTAAGCACATGTGCCCTGTACTCCAAAATGTACCAGTGTTGGAAGTGTACTCATAAACAAATTATTGACCAATACCATCTGTTTCCACCCACATTTAACCTAACACCAGTCCCCAACGGATGCACATGGTGGTGCTGACCTATCCCTTGCTGCTATGTAGCTTCTAAGTACTTTTGATACATGTATGAATGAAGTTTGCAGTCAAACATGGCTCACTGCTGTTGTGGAACTACATGTGCCAGCATGGCCAGACACACTACAACCATTACAGTCCAAACCATGAGTGTCAGAGCCTGCTGGAATATGTAGATCCACAACCTTTGCCAGCCAAGGAGTTATACCACACTACTTTAGTGCAATCCCATTGTCATATACCATTACAACATGTTAGAATTCACACATTAATTTATATTGAGAAAAAGACACAAACACAATGGTATGCGGTTAGCAATTTTTACTTTTTTTTTTGTGAAGCATTCTGCATTTTGACATGTGGTAAATAACAACTGTGGGGCCATGTAAAAAGATGATTGGCATTTGACTAACTGAACAAACATATGTAGGAGCTACCTTCTCCCAGCATCAGGCAGCCCTACACCACTTCTAGACCCTGCACTAAGCCCACCACGGGTCCTCACACTCCGACGGGGTGGGGAAGTGGGGGAGCCACTTATTGGGGTGCTGGATACACTGCTGAGGGTTGATGCAGTGCCACCTCCCACATTGCCTTCCTGCTGCTGTATTTGTGCCTGCATAGCTAGTAAGGCATTGGTCTGCGCTGTGCATGTTTGGGTTAGTGCTGTGATACTTTGCGCCAGGCTTCCAATATGCCTATTCTGCTCACGTATTGCAGCAGTTAGTTCTGCAAAACGGGTGTCAATGCTGTTGGCAATGCGCACATGAGTGCCTACACCTACCCGTACACTACGTGCAATTTTGCGTAACTGAAGGAAGGTGTCACGCATGTACCCCTGTATATTACCTATTTGGAGGCTTTGGGAGGCCATGAATTCTAACTGTTTGTCCTTGAAATTAACCAAGGAGTTAGCTACTTGGGAAGCAGTAGCTGCTGTATGGGGTGGGTGGGTGGTTGGGGGTGGGTTGGGAGACACCCCGCTTGGGGGAAGATCACTCTGTGACGAGGTCTGCATTTCTTCCTCTGCCGCAAAGGTGTCAACCGGATCAAGAATGATGTCCATTTCGTCTAGCACCAGTATTGATGAATCTGTTTGGTTTGTCCCTAGTTGTATAGCACCTGTGGATACAGATGAAGAGGTAAGTACTGATGCATATATAGGCCAGACTGTCGTCTATACTGTTTTACATAGGGCTATAGATGGCTGACGCACATACCTGGGGGTGTTATGAACTTACACATGTACCCCGATACAGCATGCAACATTGACATGAATAATATATCACATGCCTAGCTCAGATTACATTCATTTCCGTTGCAATGTAGCAGCAGGAGCTGAATGTAGTGTGAGATATTGTTGATGCATACCTCCCAACTTTGCTACCTCCGTCGGCGGGACGCTGCTTCTGCGCGCCGAAATTTTCGGGGGCGTGGCCTAATTTAGGGGGCGTGGCCTATACGCGCGGCTCCCCGCGAGGCCACGCCCCCATTTTGCCGCTATGGGGGCATGACCCAGAGGCTCTGTGAGCCTCTAGCCATGCCCCCAGCCCCCTGGCTGCGGGAATAAGCGCTGTGCGCATGCGCACAGCATTTATTCCCCGCTGTTTAGCAGCTGACGGGGGGACTCCCAACAGCCCCCCCACACCGCGGGACACTGCCGCCCGCGGGTGGGACATCGGGACAGGCCCTGACAATCGGGACTGTCCCGATAAAATCGGGACTGTTGGGAGGTATGTTGATGTGACATGGGTGTGTGTACTGTATGTGTAATGGGGTGTTGTTTGTTCATTTACCTGCTTCCGCAGACTCTGCAGCAACGGGCCTTCTGGTCTTGGATGCGTGAGCACTTCGGGACGGACAATCTGTACAAGGAAAGATGGCCAGGCATTATGGACCTTGCAATGGATAAGCATTTTCTGAAAACATGCATTGAATTCACAATAATGGACAATACCCAATGGATAAGGGCTGCATTATATCTTGGCCACCTTTTTTTTGGTTTATAGTCAAATATTTTATTTAAAGCTTAGTAGTAAACTAGTGTACACATGACAACTATAGGATATTCGGTGGTATGTAGGCATGGCAGCTAAACCACCAGTACACCTCAGGGTTTTTGTACACATACATGTTAGGCTGCTAGAAAGAATGTTACAGTGTTAATCAATATGAGCAGTTGTGGAACTACAGGGCCCAGCATTATCAGCAATTTCAAAGTAGGAGCAGCCATTTTCTTGTGCATGACCTTGCTGGGCTATGTAGTTCCACAGCAGCACTTTACAAAGCATAACAATACAAGTGCACATTACAGGTATAATACATTGGCATGTATGTTAAAGTTTGCATGGGGTCACACTTACCAGCTCGCGGTGGCGTTTCTGGCCTGTCGGAATCTGCCACATGCATCCCAGGCAGGACCTCAGGGGGGATGATGCGCTTCAGCTTCACCTCATACGCATTGTAGCTGACAGTGGTGGGGCTTCCTCCAGTCTTGGTGGCCTCCTCCATCTCCAGGGCCATTTTATGTTTCAACTGCCGTTTGATGTCGTTAAACCTTTTTTTGACATTGCGGACCAGGCGCTTGTGCTGACTCACAGCGTTCACCGCCTGGGTGATGTCCTTCCACATAGCCCTTTTGCGCTGTGCAGTGGTCTTGTAGTTTGATTTTCCTAGCAAACGCTCAAACACTGGCATGATAGCCCGGACAAGTGCTACATTTTCTTCATACGAAAATCTCACCATCCGGCCACTTTTGGTGCGACCAGCTACCACCTCCTCCTCCTCCTCATTTTCACCACCAGCCATGTCGCCCTCCTCCTCCATGCCAGTGTCTTCCTCCTCCTCACCAGCATCTTACTCCACCTCTGACATGTGGCCCTCCTGCAGCTGGTGTGGGGTATGGTCTAGGGCTTGGCTGTAGGATGGGGATGCCAGCGGATCCTCAACCTCCTCCTGCTGGGGCTGGACGGCCAGGGTCTGGGCTGAGGCTGGCCTTGCTGTGGCTATGCTGCCTGCCACACTGCTGGCTCTCCCACTTGGCTGGCTGCTGCCACTGCTCCCTCTGCCACTGCTCCCTCTGCCACTGGTTCCTCTGCCACTCCTCACTCTGCCACCAACACCTCTTCCTGAACTAAAACTTCCACTGCTCCTATCCATGCTCATTACTTCCTATCAAAGAGTAAAATGGCGCCAATGCCCCTTTATATAGGGGGTGTGATGCATAATGGAGGGGACACAGGTGGGCCAATAGGTTGTGGGGTTCTTAGTGATGCGGAGACAGTTTTGTAAATCGCACTCCGGTTGGTCCAAAACTCGCACATGACCGGCGGAAGAAATCGCACTTTTTTGTTACTAAAAATCGCAACACTTCGCCGCAAATCGCACCTCTTCGCACTTTTCAGCCTCCAATGCGCATCACATTAAATAAGCGAATTTTGACTGAAAAGTGCGATTTTGAAAAAGGCGATTTGCGGCGATGTGGTGCGCGAAAAAAACATGCGCATTTAGCGCAAAGCATAGAATGTCACCCAGGATGTGTAGAACTTGTAATGCAGGTTCTGCATTGTGGATAACGGTGGATGGGCCTGTCAATCACCCGTGGAACCCCGCCCACCATTACCTACACTGCTTTTGAGTGACGGATCTGGCTAAATATATAAGAGATACACATACACACATATATATATATATATATATATATAAGGAAGGATGGAAGCGGCACTCAGCAGACTGCAATTAAAATGTCCTTTATTCCAACGGTTTCGGGGTTACCCCCCGTCGTCAGGGATGGACACAGCACACACAAGATCATAAAACAAATGGCAATATATACACAAAAACACACCCCATCCCACCCCTCCCCCCACCCCAATCAAGCAAGCCCTGCACTCACCTGCCGGAACTGGGAGCGGCCCACAATGCCAGGTAACCTGTAAAGGTACTCATGGCTGTGGGTGTCCCTCGGGTCCAGCTGACAGTAATAGAAGCGTCTAACACATCCCTTAGCTTACTGAGACAGCGGGTGTGCTGCGTGCAGGCAGCCGGAAGTGACAGCCTCGCAGCTGCGCTTCCGCCAACCACTGACACGCGCACCACCCGCCAATCATAAGATGGCCGCCGGGAGTGTGACGTTCCATATGACTGCCGGAGGGCAGAGCATTGCTATGCAACAAAGAACAACAATAACGGTAAACAAACAATGTGTCATCATTGTTAAAATGATGAATGGCAAAAACGCCAGTTATTGATGAATAAAGATACATAAAACCACAATAATATATACAGCGGAGAAACTGACAGAACATATATCCCAATGCAAATAAAACGGCAAGTGCAAAACATTATGGCATAAAACATGTAATATTGATGTGGCAAACAGCGGGGTCGACTCAACATGTCAACTCAAATCGATCCCACTGTGCACCACATCAGGCAGACACCACCACATCTGGCTATAGCATGGAATAATTAGAACAAAGAAAGCACCGTAGCATGCACATGTTGGGACATTTATCCAGACAAATGAACCAATCATAATATCGATACCATACAGTTTCACAAAAAACACTGGAGCCCCAGTGTCTCATTAAGGCCTCCCGGGGCCAACGTGCCCAAATTGAAAATCCACCTGCTCTCGCATTGAAGTAACTGCTTATTTCTGTTACCCCCCCTGAGATTTTTGGGGATCTGGTCAATTATAAGAGATTTTATCTGATTGACTGAATGCTTATGCGAGAGGCAGTGACGGGCCAAAGGTTGGTCACTATGCCCAGTCTGTAGGGCTTGATTAATGGCTGTCCTATGTAGGGCCATGCGCTCCTTGAATTGGCGCTGGGTTTTCCCCACATAGGACAAGCCACATGGACACGTGAGTAGGTATATAACATACGTGGAACTGCATGTCAAAGGGAACCCAATTTGAAACACCCTCTGGGTATGAGGATGCTTGAAATTGGACCCAATGGTCATGGTACGACATGTGATGCAACCTAAACATCTGAAGCAACCATTTTTCCTAGTTAAAAAGTGAGATGGCACCTTTTTATCCCAACCCGTAATGTCCAACTTCACCAGGCGATCCTTGAAATTGGACTGTCTGGAGTAGCTGGGCATAAGACGGGTATTTCGCAAAAGCGGCAGGTCTGGGTCAGAAGATACCACAGGCCACCACTTCTTGGCCTGGGCCGTAGTGGTGTTACTGTCCCAGGAAAAACGATTGACCCATGGGATCCTACCAACTGTGTCAGTTGTGGGTTTAGATTTAACCACTAAGGTATCGTTTCTGGGGGTGGCCAAAACTTTGTCCCTGATAGGTATCAGGGAGGAGCGTGGATAGCCCCGCTGGACGAATTTGTCCACCATATCATCCAATGCCTGAGGTACCTGGCTTTCTTCAGATGTAATGCGCCTAACACGCAAGAGTTGCGAATACGGCAACCCCTTGCGGAGGGGCAAAGGATGAGAACTATTGTGTCTCAACAAGGTGTTCCTATCAGTGCTTTTTCTATAGAGGGCTGTATGTAATTGCCCCTCACTCAGAAAAATATCGGTGTCCAAAAATTGGACATTAGTAGCATCAATGTGAGATGTGAGCTGGATGACACTGCCACTGTCATTGTGTGAAGAAAGTATGATTTCCAACTCGACAGGATCTTTAGACCAAAAAATCAAAAGATCATCGATATAACGATAATACAATGATATACCATCACGGAGACTGTTGCCCTGAAAGAACAACCCTTGCTCAATTCTGTACATAAAGGTGTTGGCGTAGGCTGGGGCCACCGCCGACCCCATAGCCACGCCCAGCTGTTGAATAAAAAATTGACCGTTATACAGGAAATAGTTCCTGGTAAGAACCAGGGACAGCAATGTGATAAACAGGTCTATAGAAGGACCACTGTATAAAGGGTTGTCTGTGAGCAAACATCTCACTGCCTCCACACCTGCATCATGTGGGATACAGGTGTAGAGGCTGGATACATCAGCAGTACAAAGACACGTCAGGGCAGATAAATCACAGGTAAGGTGTAAGTCCCTTAGAATCACCAATAGGGATGTGGTGTCCTTAAGGTAAGCTGGAAGAGCCTGGACACAGGGATTCAAATAACAATCCAAAAACACTGAAATGGGGTGATACAAGGACCCCCTGGCCGATACTATGGGGCGACCAGGGGGATCCTTGAGGCCCTTATGTATCTTAGGAATTGAGTAGAACAGAGGAGTCACTGGGAAGTCCACTGTTACAGCATTCTTTAGATCTTGTGTAATGTCACCATCCCTCACTGCTTTACTCAAGATGGAGTCAAGTTCGACCTTAAAACCCCAGGTGGGGTCTTTGTCTAAGCGACCATAGGTGTCAGTGTCGCTTAGCAACCGATCACATTCCTTCTGGTAGTCCTCAAGGGCCAGGACCACCACAGCCCCGCCCTTGTCGGCACTGCGAATGATGATATCCTTGCGGGCCGACAGGGAGTCCAATGCATCTTTCTCAGCCCTCGTCAAATTATGATGCATGGAGGGGGCAGGAGATTGTAGCAACTCAATTTGTTGATCCATCAGGCGTGTGAAGGTTTTTATTGTGGGGTTACTTGAAATAGGATCGAACTTTGATCTTGGTGCCATTTTCTTGAGTTTGGGAGGTATAATAGAAGTGGAGTCAACTGGATTGGCGTTTAGTGGTTGTCTGCCAAAATAATCTTTCAACCGGAGGGCCCTATTCAATTTAAAGGTGTCAACTTTCCACTGGAAAGGATCCCCTCTACGGGTAGGGATGAATGACAGTCCTTTCGCCAATACCTGAGTTTCCACCTCAGTGAGAATGGATGATGAAAAATTGAAGACTAGGGTTTTTTGCTCTTCTGAGAGCCTTTTCCTCTCTTCCCTGAGGTTTTGGCCTGAGCGTCTAGTCCTCCTTCCAGTTCTGCCAAAGGATCCCTGGAATACATGGCACGGGTTTGGGTCCCTAAAGGGAATCTCTCCCGGCTTGCATTGGAGGGACCTGATTCTGCTCCACTCGTGGAATCACTCGTATTACCCGGCTGTCTGTTGCCTGTGGCCCTTGCACTGCGCTTTTGGTAAGGTCGGGGTCTGCCTTGTGGCCTGTTAGGATTAAGCCAGTCGTAAACCCGTTTCTGGTCATAGTCGATTTGGACCTTTTTCAGCTTGTCCTGTTTAAAAGCAATAAGATTTGCTCTGTAAGTGTCCATCTCCGCTTGTAGTTTATCAAGCCATTTGTTGCTGGTATCAGACGACAGACGGGGAGTATGAATTTTCTCAAATTGCTCAATTTTCTGTTGATAAGCCTGCTCCTCTCGTGTAGACTCCTCTATCACCAAAAGGAGGAGGTCCATGGAGCACTTATTCAACACCGATATCCATCGGCGACAAAAGGTGGCATTATGTCGACCGATGGTCGGTGTATTTTTAACCCGGAACCCCCGGGGAATCATTTTGCTCCTATAGTAATCGGACAGGCTTATTGCATGGTATTGAAAATCACACTCCCTTTGCTTTAAGCGAAGAAGTTGTTTAAACAGCGCTTCAGGCACTTCAGGAATGGCATTATCCTTCATACTTCTTTTAGAAAGTATGGCCTCTGCATCGGAGTCAGAGAGACTGAGACTGTCCATAACCTCCATCTGCAGGAATTCCACTGCCATATCAAGCTCTTGGCTTGCTGAAGTCATATTTGCAAAGCCTGTAAGCAAGTCGTCAGAAACAGGGGTAGGAGATGGTGCACAGGTGGATGCAACGGTATGCAGGTGTAAATACTGCTTGTAGATTAAAAGTTAGGTGCCTTGATAGGAATTCACAGCTTGAACCACTGAAAAGACCACACATATGGGAGGGATCCGGCACTCAATATACGTAATGCTGTTTGAAAAGTACCTTTAAAAGGATAAATGCTGCGGTGCCTTCAATAGTAAGTCCATATCCATAGGAGAGGGCAAACAGATGTAAGGAAGGATGGAAGCGGCACTCAGCAGACTGCAATTAAAATGTCCTTTATTCCAACGGTTTCGGGGTTACCCCCCGTCGTCAGGGATGGACACAGCACACACAAGATCATAAAACAAATGGCAATATATACACAAAAACACACCCCATCCCACCCCTCCCCCCACCCCAATCAAGCAAGCCCTGCACTCACCTGCCGGAACTGGGAGCGGCCCACAATGCCAGGTAACCTGTAAAGGTACTCATGGCTGTGGGTGTCCCTCGGGTCCAGCTGACAGTAATAGAAGCGTCTAACACATCCCTTAGCTTACTGAGACAGCGGGTGTGCTGCGTGCAGGCAGCCGGAAGTGACAGCCTCGCAGCTGCGCTTCCGCCAACCACTGACACGCGCACCACCCGCCAATCATAAGATGGCCGCCGGGAGTGTGACGTTCCATATGACTGCCGGAGGGCAGAGCATTGCTATGCAACAAAGAACAACAATAACGGTAAACAAACAATGTGTCATCATTGTTAAAATGATGAATGGCAAAAACGCCAGTTATTGATGAATAAAGATACATAAAACCACAATAATATATACAGCGGAGAAACTGACAGAACATATATCCCAAGCAGTTACTTCAATGCGAGAGCAGGTGGATTTTCAATTTGGGCACGTTGGCCCCGGGAGGCCTTAATGAGACACTGGGGCTCCAGTGTTTTTTGTGAAACTGTATGGTATCGATATTATGATTGGTTCATTTGTCTGGATAAATGTCCCAACATGTGCATGCTACGGTGCTTTCTTTGTTCTAATTATTCCATGCTATAGCCAGATGTGGTGGTGTCTGCCTGATGTGGTGCACAGTGGGATCGATTTGAGTTGACATGTTGAGTCGACCCCGCTGTTTGCCACATCAATATTACATGTTTTATGCCATAATGTTTTGCACTTGCCGTTTTATTTGCATTGGGATATATGTTCTGTCAGTTTCTCCGCTGTATATATTATTGTGGTTTTATGTATCTTTATTCATCAATAACTGGCGTTTTTGCCATTCATCATTTTAACAATGATGACACATTGTTTGTTTACCGTTATTGTTGTTCTTTGTTGCATAGCAATGCTCTGCCCTCCGGCAGTCATATGGAACGTCACACTCCCGGCGGCCATCTTATGATTGGCGGGTGGTGCGCGTGTCAGTGGTTGGCGGAAGCGCAGCTGCGAGGCTGTCACTTCCGGCTGCCTGCACGCAGCACACCCGCTGTCTCAGTAAGCTAAGGGATGTGTTAGACGCTTCTATTACTGTCAGCTGGACCCGAGGGACACCCACAGCCATGAGTACCTTTACAGGTTACCTGGCATTGTGGGCCGCTCCCAGTTCCGGCAGGTGAGTGCAGGGCTTGCTTGATTGGGGTGGGGGGAGGGGTGGGATGGGGTGTGTTTTTGTGTATATATTGCCATTTGTTTTATGATCTTGTGTGTGCTGTGTCCATCCCTGACGACGGGGGGTAACCCCGAAACCGTTGGAATAAAGGACATTTTAATTGCAGTCTGCTGAGTGCCGCTTCCATCCTTCCTTACATCTGTTTGCCCTCTCCTATGGATATGGACTTACTATTGAAGGCACCGCAGCATTTATCCTTTTAAAGGTACTTTTCAAACAGCATTACGTATATTGAGTGCCGGATCCCTCCCATATGTGTGGTCTTTTCAGTGGTTCAAGCTGTGAATTCCTATCAAGGCACCTAACTTTTAATCTACAAGCAGTATTTACACCTGCATACCGTTGCATCCACCTGTGCACCATCTCCTACCCCTGTTTCTGACGACTTGCTTACAGGCTTTGCAAATATGACTTCAGCAAGCCAAGAGCTTGATATGGCAGTGGAATTCCTGCAGATGGAGGTTATGGACAGTCTCAGTCTCTCTGACTCCGATGCAGAGGCCATACTTTCTAAAAGAAGTATGAAGGATAATGCCATTCCTGAAGTGCCTGAAGCGCTGTTTAAACAACTTCTTCGCTTAAAGCAAAGGGAGTGTGATTTTCAATACCATGCAATAAGCCTGTCCGATTACTATAGGAGCAAAATGATTCCCCGGGGGTTCCGGGTTAAAAATACACCGACCATCGGTCGACATAATGCCACCTTTTGTCGCCGATGGATATCGGTGTTGAATAAGTGCTCCATGGACCTCCTCCTTTTGGTGATAGAGGAGTCTACACGAGAGGAGCAGGCTTATCAACAGAAAATTGAGCAATTTGAGAAAATTCATACTCCCCGTCTGTCGTCTGATACCAGCAACAAATGGCTTGATAAACTACAAGCGGAGATGGACACTTACAGAGCAAATCTTATTGCTTTTAAACAGGACAAGCTGAAAAAGGTCCAAATCGACTATGACCAGAAACGGGTTTACGACTGGCTTAATCCTAACAGGCCACAAGGCAGACCCCGACCTTACCAAAAGCGCAGTGCAAGGGCCACAGGCAACAGACAGCCGGGTAATACGAGTGATTCCACGAGTGGAGCAGAATCAGGTCCCTCCAATGCAAGCCGGGAGAGATTCCCTTTAGGGACCCAAACCCGTGCCATGTATTCCAGGGATCCTTTGGCAGAACTGGAAGGAGGACTAGACGCTCAGGCCAAAACCTCAGGGAAGAGAGGAAAAGGCTCTCAGAAGAGCAAAAAACCCTAGTCTTCAATTTTTCATCATCCATTCTCACTGAGGTGGAAACTCAGGTATTGGCGAAAGGACTGTCATTCATCCCTACCCGTAGAGGGGATCCTTTCCAGTGGAAAGTTGACACCTTTAAATTGAATAGGGCCCTCCGGTTGAAAGATTATTTTGGCAGACAACCACTAAACGCCAATCCAGTTGACTCCACTTCTATTATACCTCCCAAACTCAAGAAAATGGCACCAAGATCAAAGTTCGATCCTATTTCAAGTAACCCCACAATAAAAACCTTCACACGCCTGATGGATCAACAAATTGAGTTGCTACAATCTCCTGCCCCCTCCATGCATCATAATTTGACGAGGGCTGAGAAAGATGCATTGGACTCCCTGTCGGCCCGCAAGGATATCATCATTCGCAGTGCCGACAAGGGCGGGGCTGTGGTGGTCCTGGCCCTTGAGGACTACCAGAAGGAATGTGATCGGTTGCTAAGCGACACTGACACCTATGGTCGCTTAGACAAAGACCCCACCTGGGGTTTTAAGGTCGAACTTGACTCCATCTTGAGTAAAGCAGTGAGGGATGGTGACATTACACAAGATCTAAAGAATGCTGTAACAGTGGACTTCCCAGTGACTCCTCTGTTCTACTCAATTCCTAAGATACATAAGGGCCTCAAGGATCCCCCTGGTCGCCCCATAGTATCGGCCAGGGGGTCCTTGTATCACCCCATTTCAGTGTTTTTGGATTGTTATTTGAATCCCTGTGTCCAGGCTCTTCCAGCTTACCTTAAGGACACCACATCCCTATTGGTGATTCTAAGGGACTTACACCTTACCTGTGATTTATCTGCCCTGACGTGTCTTTGTACTGCTGATGTATCCAGCCTCTACACCTGTATCCCACATGATGCAGGTGTGGAGGCAGTGAGATGTTTGCTCACAGACAACCCTTTATACAGTGGTCCTTCTATAGACCTGTTTATCACATTGCTGTCCCTGGTTCTTACCAGGAACTATTTCCTGTATAACGGTCAATTTTTTATTCAACAGCTGGGCGTGGCTATGGGGTCGGCGGTGGCCCCAGCCTACGCCAACACCTTTATGTACAGAATTGAGCAAGGGTTGTTCTTTCAGGGCAACAGTCTCCGTGATGGTATATCATTGTATTATCGTTATATCGATGATCTTTTGATTTTTTGGTCTAAAGATCCTGTCGAGTTGGAAATCATACTTTCTTCACACAATGACAGTGGCAGTGTCATCCAGCTCACATCTCACATTGATGCTACTAATGTCCAATTTTTGGACACCGATATTTTTCTGAGTGAGGGGCAATTACATACAGCCCTCTATAGAAAAAGCACTGATAGGAACACCTTGTTGAGACACAATAGTTCTCATCCTTTGCCCCTCCGCAAGGGGTTGCCGTATTCGCAACTCTTGCGTGTTAGGCGCATTACATCTGAAGAAAGCCAGGTACCTCAGGCATTGGATGATATGGTGGACAAATTCGTCCAGCGGGGCTATCCACGCTCCTCCCTGATACCTATCAGGGACAAAGTTTTGGCCACCCCCAGAAACGATACCTTAGTGGTTAAATCTAAACCCACAACTGACACAGTTGGTAGGATCCCATGGGTCAATCGTTTTTCCTGGGACAGTAACACCACTACGGCCCAGGCCAAGAAGTGGTGGCCTGTGGTATCTTCTGACCCAGACCTGCCGCTTTTGCGAAATACCCGTCTTATGCCCAGCTACTCCAGACAGTCCAATTTCAAGGATCGCCTGGTGAAGTTGGACATTACGGGTTGGGATAAAAAGGTGCCATCTCACTTTTTAACTAGGAAAAATGGTTGCTTCAGATGTTTAGGTTGCATCACATGTCGTACCATGACCATTGGGTCCAATTTCAAGCATCCTCATACCCAGAGGGTGTTTCAAATTGGGTTCCCTTTGACATGCAGTTCCACGTATGTTATATACCTACTCACGTGTCCATGTGGCTTGTCCTATGTGGGGAAAACCCAGCGCCAATTCAAGGAGCGCATGGCCCTACATAGGACAGCCATTAATCAAGCCCTACAGACTGGGCATAGTGACCAACCTTTGGCCCGTCACTGCCTCTCGCATAAGCATTCAGTCAATCAGATAAAATCTCTTATAATTGACCAGATCCCCAAAAATCTCAGGGGGGGTAACAGAAATAAGCAGTTACTTCAATGCGAGAGCAGGTGGATTTTCAATTTGGGCACGTTGGCCCCGGGAGGCCTTAATGAGACACTGGGGCTCCAGTGTTTTTTGTGAAACTGTATGGTATCGATATTATGATTGGTTCATTTGTCTGGATAAATGTCCCAACATGTGCATGCTACGGTGCTTTCTTTGTTCTAATTATTCCATGCTATAGCCAGATGTGGTGGTGTCTGCCTGATGTGGTGCACAGTGGGATCGATTTGAGTTGACATGTTGAGTCGACCCCGCTGTTTGCCACATCAATATTACATGTTTTATGCCATAATGTTTTGCACTTGCCGTTTTATTTGCATTGGGATATATGTTCTGTCAGTTTCTCCGCTGTATATATTATTGTGGTTTTATGTATCTTTATTCATCAATAACTGGCGTTTTTGCCATTCATCATTTTAACAATGATGACACATTGTTTGTTTACCGTTATTGTTGTTCTTTGTTGCATAGCAATGCTCTGCCCTCCGGCAGTCATATGGAACGTCACACTCCCGGCGGCCATCTTATGATTGGCGGGTGGTGCGCGTGTCAGTGGTTGGCGGAAGCGCAGCTGCGAGGCTGTCACTTCCGGCTGCCTGCACGCAGCACACCCGCTGTCTCAGTAAGCTAAGGGATGTGTTAGACGCTTCTATTACTGTCAGCTGGACCCGAGGGACACCCACAGCCATGAGTACCTTTACAGGTTACCTGGCATTGTGGGCCGCTCCCAGTTCCGGCAGGTGAGTGCAGGGCTTGCTTGATTGGGGTGGGGGGAGGGGTGGGATGGGGTGTGTTTTTGTGTATATATTGCCATTTGTTTTATGATCTTGTGTGTGCTGTGTCCATCCCTGACGACGGGGGGTAACCCCGAAACCGTTGGAATAAAGGACATTTTAATTGCAGTCTGCTGAGTGCCGCTTCCATCCTTCCTTACATCTGTTTGCCCTCTCCTATGGATATGGACTTACTATTGAAGGCACCGCAGCATTTATCCTTTTAAAGGTACTTTTCAAACAGCATTACGTATATTGAGTGCCGGATCCCTCCCATATATATATATATATATATATATATATATATATATATATATATATATATATATATAACCCAAAGCCTGCCTAAAATTATAATAGCTGTAAGAGCTGACTGCCTTACTCATCTTGAAGTTGCAGTCAGCCCAGCAGAACTTGAAGAACTACAGCAGACGCTGACTGCCCAGATCCCGCCTCTTTCAACAGCCTTCTTCCGCGCCCAGCAGCCACTCAGTGACATAGGCGCAGGCTGCTTACATTGTGTGACAGCTGAGCCGTCGCTCGGCTGCCCTGTACTGCTACAGGGCGCCGGCAGCTCAGCTGTCAATCAGCGCAGCGGGGAGGGACTCGAGGGAGCAGAGCGCGGTGCTGCAGATCGGAACTCGGAAGAAAGATCCGATCTGTGCTTAAGGTGCGAACCTGCTCTGAGGACAGCCGGGCAGCCCACAGCTCACTGCCCGGCTGTCACTTCTGACTGTCTGGCGTCGGCTGATGGTCGCAGCCTGCCGCCCATGACAGGTGCCGCCCCTAGGCCCGTGCCTCACGGGCCTAGTGATAAATCCGGCCCTGGCTGGGTGGCGGACAGCAGGTGCCTTCAGGAGACTACCCACTCCTCAGGGCAGCCTGGAGCGCCATGCGATTTTCAGCACCCCCCGGGCCGTCCCAGGAGTGTAGGCAGGTATGATGTGAGACAGATGGGGGTTATCAGTCACCACTTTGTTGGTTTTCAGTTAGGATTTTGATAATGATAATTTTACCTGGGAAGGAACAGTTACATATTGCGTTTGCTAGTGCTCGGCCTCTCAGTGTTATTATATAACAATCATAAGTAACATTATATCCCACTCCTAGTGTCGCCTTCCAGCTTCTCTATATATCAGGGACTGACTGAAGAAATGACATTCTGGGCACAGAACCGGTGACCCTGTGGGCACACATACAACAGGCCCTTTCTCTGGCTGCACAGAAATGTGTCAGTGAGTAATGAGTACACCTGTGCACCTGCCGGGTGACCTGGGAAATGTGTCAGTGAGTAATGAGCACACCTGTGCAGCTGCTGGGTGACCTGGGAAATGTGTCAGTGAGTAATGAGTACACCTGTGCAGCTGCCGGGTGACCTGGGAAATGTGTCAGTGAGTAATGAGCACACCTGTGCAGCTGCTGGGTGACCTGGGAAATGTATCTGAGTAATGAGTGCACCTGTGCACCTGCTGGGTGACCTGGGAAATGTGTCCGTGAGTAATTAGTACACCTGTGTACCTGCCGAGTGACTTGGGGAATGTGTCAGTGAGTTATGAGTACACCTGTGCTCCTGCTGGGTGACCTGGGAAATGTGTCAGTGAGTAATGAGTACACCTGTGCATCTGCCGGGTGACCTGGGAAATGTATCTGAGTAATGAGTGCACCTGTGCACCTGCTGGGTGACCTGGGAAATGTGTCCGTGAGTAATGAGTACACCTGTGTACCTGCCGAGTGACTTGGGGAATGTGTCAGTGAGTTATGAGTACACCTGTGCACCTGCCGGGTGACCTGGGAAATGTGTCAGTGAGTAATGAGTGCACCTGTGCACCTGCCGGGTGACCTGGGAAATGTGTCAGTGAGTAATGAGTGCACCTGTGCTCCTGCCGGGTGACCTGGGAAATGTGTCAGTGAGTAATGAGTGCACCTGTGCACTTGCCGGGTGACCTGGGAAATGTGTCAGTGAGTAATGAGTGCACCTGTGCTCCTGCTGGGTGACCTGGGAAATGAGTCAGTGAGTAATGAGTGCACCTGTGCTCCTGCCGGGTGACCTGGGAAATGTGTCAGTGAGTACTGAGTACACCTGTGCACCTGCTGGATGACCTGGGAAATGTGTCAGTGAGTAATGAGTGCACCTGTATACCTGCCGGGTGACCTGGGAAATGTGTCAGTGAGTAATGAGTGCACCTGTGCATCTGCCGGGTGACCTGGGAAATGTTTCAGTGAGTAATGAGTGCACCTGTGCTCCTGCCGGGTGACCCGGGAAATGTGTCAGTGAGTAATGAGTACACCTGTGCAGCTGTCGGATGACCTGGGAAATGTGTCCGTGAGTAATGAGTATATCTGTGCACCTGCCGAGTGACCTGGGAAATGTTTCAGTGAGTAATGAGTGCACCTGTGCTCCTGCCGGGTGACCCGGGAAATGTGTCAGTGAGTAATGAGTACACCTGTGCACCTGCTGGGTGACCCGGGAAATGTTTCAGTGAGTAATGAGTGCACCTGTGCTCCTGCCGGGTGACCCGGGAAATGTGTCAGCGAGTACTGAGTACACCTGTGCACCTGCTGGATGACCTGGGAAATGTGTCAGTGAGTAATGAGTGCACCTGTATACCTGCCGGGTGACCTGGGAAATGTGTCAGTGAGTACTGAGTACACCTGTGCACCTGCTGGATGACCTGGGAAATGTGTCAGTGAGTAATGAGTGCACCTGTATACCTGCCGGGTGACCTGGGAAATGTGTCAGTGAGTAATGAGTGCACCTGTGCATCTGCCGGGTGACCTGGGAAATGTTTCAGTGAGTAATGAGTGCACCTGTGCTCCTGCCGGGTGACCCGGGAAATGTGTCAGTGAGTAATGAGTACACCTGTGCACCTGCTGAGTGACCCGGGAAATGTTTCAGTGAGTAATGAGTGCACCTGTGCTCCTGCCGGGTGACCCGGGAAATGTGTCAGTGAGTAATGAGTACACCTGTGCACCTGCTGGGTGACCCGGGAAATGTTTCAGTGAGTAATGAGTGCACCTGTGCTCCTGCCGGGTGACCCGGGAAATGTGTCAGTGAGTACTGAGTACACCTGTGCACCTGCTGGATGACCTGGGAAATGTGTCAGTGAGTAATGAGTGCACCTGTATACCTGCCGGGTGACCTGGGAAATGTGTCAGTGAGTAATGAGTGCACCTGTGCATCTGCCGGGTGACCTGGGAAATGTTTCAGTGAGTAATGAGTGCACCTGTGCTCCTGCCGGGTGACCTGGGAAATGTGTCAGTGAGTAATGAGTGCACCTGTGCACCTGCCGGGTGACCTGGGAAATGTGTCAGTGAGTAATGAGTGCACCTGTACACCTGCCGGGTGACCTGGGAAATGTGTCAGTGAGTAATGAGTACACCTGTGCACCTGCTGGGTGATCTGGGAAATGTGTCAGTGAGTAATGAGTACACCTGTGCAACTGCTGGGTGACCTGGGAAATGTGTCAGTGAGTAATGAGTGCACCTGTGCACCTGCCGGGTGACCTGGGAAATGTATCAGTCAGTAATGAGTACACCTGCACACCTGCTGGGTGACCTGGGGAATGTGTCAGTGAGTAATGAGTGCACCTGTGCAGCTGCTGGGTGACCTGGGAAATGTATCAGTCAGTAATGAATGCACCTGTGCACCTGCCGGGTGACCTGGGAATTGTGTCAGTGAGTAATGAGTACATCTGTGCACCTGCCGAGTGACCTGGAAAACGAGAACTGTGTGGGGTATTCTTGCCTAATTTTGAAATGTAGATGAGCCCCAAAGCAGTTAGAAAAGACACTGATACGTGTCAGGACTTGTTCATGTGTTGTGTTTTACACATGCATACCTCCCAACTTTGTGAGCGCCGGACCCGGTACGCTGCTGATGCAAATTTCCGGGGGCGTGGCCTAATTTCGGGGGCGTGTCCTATACTTGCAGCTCTCCTGCGAGGCCACGGCCCCATTTGCCGCTATGGGGCATGACCCAGAGGCTCTGTGAGCCTCTAGCCATGCCCCCAGCCCACTGGCTGTGGGAATAGACGCTGTGCGCATGCTTAGCAGCTGACAGGGGGGACTCCCAACAGCCCCCCCTCACCGCGGGACACTGCCGCCCGCGGGTGGGACAGCGGGACAGGCCCTAATAATCGGGACTGTCCCGCTAAAAAAGGGACTGTTGGGAGGTATGCACATGGATAAGTGGCCATGTAGCCATAGGGATCATTGTTCCTTATAACCAATGCAGGGTAATGTCACTGGTGATCCCATGTGCATCTATTCACCTCAAACATCTTTTTTTCCCTAAAAAATGTAACAGCTGCACATGCCCCGTGGGAGCAGCTTCTTCTACCAAGTTTGCTGTGTGTGTGGAATCGGATCTCAGCCAGTGCACTGGACCAGAGAGCAGCTGCCAGTAAGAAGAGACAGGAAGGAGCCTTACCATGAGATGGGAGAGTGGGGCAGATGTATCAACCAGCGTTAAGTGCAAAAATGCACTTAACGCTGGTTAACTGGGGGGGGGGGATTACGATTTTGCTTATGTATTACTAGCGCACCTAACGTGCGCTAGTGACAGCCCACGAGTTACGCTCGGCGGGCTGTCCCTGCAATCCCCCCCAGGGATTAACGGCCAGGGAGATGTATTAACAGCCTTCAAGGTGTTAATTCGCCCCGGCCACTTCGCCAGCTCAGGGCTAGCGTTGTCCTATCCCCCACTGTGGGGACAACGCTAGCCCTGCGCCTGGCTTGGGCTGCGCTGGAGATCTCGCGGTTTTAGCGAGATCTCGCGCATGCCCAGAAAGCCGGCCGGGACGGGGACGGCTAGTGCGCATGTGCGGGGCGGCGTGGGAGCCGATAAGGAGAGCCGTTAACGCTGGGGATAACGGCTCTCATTATCGGCATGGGGGATGTTAATACATCTCCCCATAACGAGTGCCCGCTTCTCCTCGTTATGCAGGAGAAGCGGGACGTTATTTCAGAAGCGCAAAGGGGGGGGGTTTAGTACATCTGCCCATCTATTTCCTATACCTGCTGCTGGGTTAGATACGAGGTAGATATATGTTGCAATAGACAGAATAAAACCAGAGAGTCGGATACCAGAAAACTGGGCAAAACTCGAGAAGTATTATTATTATTATTATAATTTTATTTATAAGGCGCCACAAGTGTTTCGCAGCGCCGTACAAAGGAACAATACAGGGAGACAAAGCTTGGCATAACATTGAATAAATAACAAAAATACAGTACAAATAAAGAGCACCACAGATCAATACACATTACAGCTGAAATGTAAGTAGTAAGGACTCAATCAACATACAACTAGAGGCTTGAGGCCAATGATGGAGATGAGTATGAAGATGGTCACTGAGTGTTGGAGTATAGGAGAGCTGTGAGTGACATGTGAATGATGGAGATGAGTATGAAGATGGTCACTGAGTGTTGGAGTATAGGAGAGCTGTGAGTGACATGTGAAGAGAAGTGGGCTTTGACAACAGGAGGGAAGAGGGCCCTACTCGGAGGAGCTTACAATCTAGTAGGAAGGGGAGACAGACAGATTACAAGAGGTGCAAGCGAGGGGGTGGTGGTTAGATAGCAGGATGTAAACAGGCAAGGGGTCGGAGAACCATCTGGTTTATGCAGTGGAAGGGTACGCTTTGATGAATAGGTGAGTTTTCAGTGCCCGTTTGAAGCTTTGCAAGGTCGGGGAGAGTCTAATGGAGCGAGGGAGTGCGTTCCACTGAAGGGGTGCAGCACGGGCAAAGTCGGGTATGTGGTATTGAGCAAATCTCTGCAGTGCCAGGACTCTAACATTAACCCAGCAGTGTCCAGCGCATCCAATATCATTACCCAGAAGTGTCCAGCGCATCACATATCATTACCCAGCAGTGTCCAACACATCACATATCATTAACCTAGCAGTGTCCAGCGCATCACATATCATTACCCAGCAGTGTCCAGCACATCACATATGATTACCCAGCAGTGTCCAGCACATCACATATCATTACCCAGCAGTGTCCAGCACATCACATATCATTACCCAGCAGCGTCTAACACATCACATATCATTACCCAGCAGTATCCAGCACATCACATATCATTACCCAGCAGTGTCCAACACATCACATATCATTACCCAGCAGTGTCCAGCACATCACATATCATTTACCTAGCAGTGTCCAACGCATCACATATCATTACCCAGCAGCGTCTAACACATCACATATCATTACCCAGCAGTGTCCAGCACATCACATATCATTACCCAGCAGTGTCCAACACATCACATATCATTACCCAGCAGTGTCCAGCGCATCACATATCATTTACCTAGCAGTGTCCAGTGCATCACATATCATTACCCAGCAGTGTCCAGCACATCACATATCATTTACCTAGCAGTGTCCAGCGCATCACATATCATTTACCTAGCAGTGTCCAGTGCATCACATATCATTAACCCAGCAGTGTCCAGCGCATCACATATCATTACCCAGCAGTGTCCAGCACATCACATATCATTACCCAGCAGTGTCCAGCACATCACATATCATTACCCAGCAGTGTCCAGCACATCACATATCATTACCCAGCAGTGTCCAGCGCATCACAAATCATTAGCCCAGCAGTGTCCAGCACATCACGTATCATTACCCAGCAATGTTCAGCACATCACATATCATTACCCAGCAGTGTCCAGCACATCACATATCATTTACCTAGCAGTGTCCAGCGCATCACATATCATTTACCTAGCAGTGTCCAGTGCATCACATATCATTAACCCAGCAGTGTCCAGCGCATCACATATCATTACCCAGCAGTGTCCAGCACATCACATATCATTACCCAGCAGTGTCCAGCACATCACATATCATTACCCAGCAGTGTCCAGCACATCACATATCATTACCCAGCAGTGTCCAGCGCATCACAAATCATTAGCCCAGCAGTGTCCAGCACATCATGTATCATTACCCAGCAATGTTCAGCACATCACATATCATTACCCAGCAGTGTCCAGCACATCCCGTATCATTACCCAGCAGTGTCCAGTGCATCACATATCATTTACCTAGCAGTGTCCAGCGCATCACATATCATTACCCAGCAGCGTCTAACACATCACATATCATTACCCAGCAGTGTCCAGCACATCACATATCATTACCCAGCAGTGTCCAACACATCACATATCATTACCCAGCAGTGTCCAGCACATCACATATCATTTACCTAGCAGTGTCCAGCGCATCACATATCATTTACCTAGCAGTGTCCAGCGCATCACATATCATTAACCCAGCAGTGTCCAGCGCATCACATATCATTAACCCAGCAGTGTCCAGCGCATCACATATCATTACCCAGCAGTGTCCAGCGCATCACATATCATTACCCAGCAGTGTCCAGCGCATCACATATCATTACCCAGCAGTGTCCAGCGCATCACATATCATTACCCAGCAGTGTCCAGCGCATCACATATCATTACCCAGCAGTGTCCAGCGCATCACATATCATTACCCAGCAGTGTCCAGCGCATCACATATCATTACCCAGCAGTGTCCAGCGCATCACATATCATTACCCAGCAGTGTCCAGTGCATCACATATCATTACCCATCAGTGTCCAACACATCACATATCATTACCCAGCAGTGTCCAGCGCATCACATATCATTACCCAGCAGTGTCCAGCACATCACATATCATTACCCAGCAGGGTCCAGCACATCACATATCATTACCCAGCAGTGTCCAGCGCATACAATATCATTACCCAGCAGCATCTAACATATCACATATCATTACCCAGCAGTGTCCAGAGCATCCCATATCATTACCCAGCAGTGTCCAGCACATCACATATCATTACCCAGCAGTGTCCAGCACATCACATATCATTACCCAGCAGTGTCCAGCACATCACATATCATTACCCAGCAGTATTCAGCGCATCACAAATCATTAGCCCAGCAGTGTCCAGCACATCACATATCATTACCCAGCAATGTTCAGCACATCACATATCATTACCCAGCAGTGTCCAGCACATCCCGTATCATTACCCAGCAGTGTCCAGTGCATCACATATCAGCTAAGTACAATATGGGCCATTTCAGAAAGGGGCAATGAGGCTCTGTGGTAAGCTGGGACTTGTAGTTCTAGCTCCAGCGACACAACCTGCCTCTGTCTGTGGTACAATGATCTATGTATCACTACTGACCGATTACCTGCGCAGATCGTTCAGGCGGAGCGTCTCCTCATCCAGGTAAGTCCCCAGGTGCTGCATCAGGACCTGCTCGGTCTCCATCGCCTGCTGGACATTCAGCATTGAGCTGTACATGTCTGCTAAGGTGCGTTTTACCAACCCCAGGTACAGGAACCAAATCCACAACCTTTGTCCCCTGACATCCATCCCTAGAGCCGGAGCCCAGACCCCAGTTCCCATCATCCCCAGAACTGCAGCAGTGATGCCTTTTACTGGCCAATGCCCCAAGACACAGATGCCCCCCCCCCCCCCCTTGCCCGGTGGTCCCTGCTGGGCAGTGCCCCCACATATACAGGACAGATGCTCCCACTACAATGATGCATGTGCTGGGGGGGAAGCGATGCTGGCTCCCAGTCTGTGTGCTGGCAGCCAGGCTCTCTCTGTGGCTGGGATTTGCCTGCAGCAGCCTAATAATTGTGGGATAGCCCAGACCGGGGGAGGAGGAGGAGGATGAAGTATTCTCATTACAGACAAATAACCCTCAGTCACCCCTCCCGGAGGTCTCATTACCTTACTGCATAATGCAGATGGTCGGTATCTATCACACAGCGCTGACAAACGTCTGACAAACTTGTATTTTAGTTTTTTAAACTTTAAAACTGTTCAGTCTGACATTGGGGTATAATATGTACAATAGAGTCAGTCGGCCCTTTAATCCAAACCATATGTACATCATGGTGAACAGTGGTACCAAAGTGTGTGTGTGTGTGTGTGTGTGTGTGTGTGTGTGTGTGTGTGTGTGTGTGTGTGTGTGTGTGTGTGTGTGTGTGTGTGTGTGTGTGTGTGGGGGGGGTCATGGGTTCGATTTCCACCATGGCCCTAACTGTGCAGAGTTTGTACATTCTCCCCGTACTTAAGTGGGTTTCCTCTGGGTACTCCGGTTTCCTCTCAGAATCCAAAAATATACTGGTAGGCTAATTGGCTCCCAACAACTTAACCCTAGAATGTCTGTGTGCGTGTACATGTGGTAGGGAATATAGATTGTAAGCTCCACTGGGGCAGGGACTGATGTGAGTGTTCCAATGTATATTCTCTGTACAGCGCTGCGGAATATGTGTGCGCTATATAATAACTGGTAATAAATAAATAATACATGTATAGTATTGTAGTACTAATGCTGTGTACACACGGGGGCAATTATGTCTGAAATCGCTGGGAATATGGACGCAGGCGACCATATTGCCAGTGATGGGAGCGTGCCCGGTGATAAATAGCCAGGTGCGAGCTCCCGTTTTCAGCCCCATTATAATCGCAGAAGCTTGCTCCTGCGACCAGCTGATTACCCCTGCGGCACCTCCGGCAGAGGTTTCTTTTCATCAGCGACCATCTCTGGTCGACGTAGACCATGTTGTCCTATTATCTGGATACAGGAACCCAGCACCACACAGAGGTTCCTCTCTGTCCTCTGATACTGAATGTAAATAATCCCATCTGTCTGAGGGATGTGACCTGTGACCTAAAGGTGGAAATGTCATGTCATTATGTGGTCAGACTTCCCATAGAGAAGAAATCACTTGCACTATTCATCTTTCCATTATATTAACCGAGGACATGAGCGCCATCTACTGGAATAATTATAACATAGCAGGAAACACACATTACAGTAAGTGAGGACCTGAGCGCCATCTACTGGAATAATTATAACATAGCAGGAATCGCACATTACAGTAAGTGAGGACATTAGCGCCATCTACTGGAATAATTATAACATAGCAGGAATTGCACATTACTGTAAGTGAGGAGATGAGTGCCATCTACTGGAATAATTATAACATAGCAGGAATCACACATTACAGTAAGTGAGGACCTGAGCGCCATCTACTGGAATAATTATAACATAGCAGGAATCGTACATTACTGTAAGTGAGGACATGAGCGCCATCTACTGGAATAATTATAACATAGCAGGAAACACACATTACAGTAAGTAAGGACATGAGGGCCATCTGCTGGAATAATTATAACATAGCAAGAATCACCCATTACTGTAAGTTAGGACATGAGCGCCATCTACTGGAATAATTATAACATAACAGAAATCACACATTACACTAAGTGAGGACATGACCGCCTTCTACTGGAATAATTATAACACAGCAGGAATTGCACATTACTGTAAGTGAGGAGATGAGCGCCATCTACTGGAATAATTATAACATAACAAGAATCGCACATTACTGTAAGTGAGGACATGAGCGCCATCTACTGGAATTATTATAACATAACAGGAATCGCACATTACAGTAAGTGAGGACATGACCACCATCTACTGGAATAATTATAACATAGCAAGAATCACCCATTACTGTAAGTTAGGACATGAGCGCCATCTACTGGAATAATTATAACATAGCAAGAATCACCCATTACTGTAAGTTAAGACATGAGCGCCATCTACTGGAATAATTATAACATAACAGGAAACACACATTACTGTAAGTGAGGGGGAAACGGTCATCTGTCAGACCAGACTTAGGTAGACAGTCATTAGGTCGAACCCGGAAGGTCGACTGTTCCCAAGGTCGACAGGGTTAAAGGTCGACATGGCTCACGGTTGACATGACTTAATGTCGACATGGGCCAAGGTGGACATGGTTTTAGGTCGACAGTCATTAGGTCGACATGAGTTTTTCACTGGTTTTTGAGCCGACATGTGCCGACAGGCGGTATTTCATGCCCTAAAATCCACTAGGGCGTGGTGGGAGAATAAAATAGTGTGCCGAGCGCAGCGAGGCACCGTGCCCGAAGCATTACGAGCGAAGCGAGCGATGCGAGGGGCTGCGGTTTAACTCCAACTGTGTCCATGTCGACTGTGTCGACATTCGAAAAAAAACAGTGAAAAATTCATGTCGACCTAATGACTGTCAACCTAAAACCATGTCGATATTGGCCCATGTCGACAGTAAGTCATGTCGACCTTGAGACATGTCGACCTTTAACCCTGTCGACCTTGGGGACAGTCGACCTTCCGGGGTTGACCTAATGACTGTAGACCTAAGTCTGTTCTGACAGATGTACCGCTTCCGATTCCTGTTATGTTTTAATTATTCCAGTAGATGGCGCTCATGTCCTCACTTAATGGGAAGCGTGATTTCTGTTATATTATAATTATTCCAGTAGATAGCGCTCGTATCCTCACTTACTGTAATGTGTGATTCCAATTACATTATAATTATTCCAATAAATGGCACTCATGTCCTGACTTGGAAGCGGTACATCTGTCAGAACAGACTTAGGTCTACAGTCATTAGGTCGACCCCGGAAGGATAATTATAATATAACAGAAATCACACTTCACATTAAGTGAGGACATGAGCGCCATCTACTGGAATAATTAAAACATAACAGGAATCACACATTGCACTAAGGGGGTTATTTTGGTTCACTCTTTCTGACAAATTCCTTCTTAGATGGACAAAACCATGTGCACTGCAGGGGGGTAGATGTAACTTGTGCAGAGAGAATTAGATTTGGGCAGGGTTTTACTTCAATGTAAGATCTATATTGCAGTGTAAAAATAAAGCAGTCAGTATTTACCCTGCACAGAATCAAAATAACTCACCCAAATCGAATTCTATCTGCACATGTTATATCTGCCCCCCCTGCAGTGCACATGGTTTTGTCCATCTAAGAAGGATTTTGTCAGAAAGAGTGAACTAGAATAAGGCCCTAAGTGAGGACATGAGCGCCATCTACTGGAATAATTATAACATAACAGGAATCACACATTACAGTAAGGGCCTTATTTTGGTTCACTCCTTCTGGAAAATTCCTTCTTAGATGGACAAAACCATGTGCACTGCAGGTGGGGTAGATGTTACTTGTGCAGAGATATTTAGATTTTTGTGGGGTTTTACTTCAAAGTGAGATCTATATTGCAGTGTAAAAATAAAGCAGTCAGTATTTACCCTGCACAGAAACAAAATAAATCACCCAAATCTAATTCTCTCTGCACATTTTACATCTGCCTCCTGCACTGCACATGGTTTTGTTCATCTAAGAAGGAATTTGTCAGAAGGAGTGAATTAGAATAAGGCTCTAAGTGAGGACATGAGCGGCGCCATCTACTGGAATACTTATAACAAAACAGGAATCACACATTACAATAAGTGAGGACATGAGCGCCATCTACTGGAAAAATTACAACATAACAAGAATCGCACATTACAATTAGTGAGGACATGAGCGCCATCTACTGGAATAATTATAACATAACAAGAATAGCACATTACAATAAGTGAGGACATGAGCGCCATCTACTGGAATAATTATAACATAGCAGGAATCGCACATTACAGTAAGTGAGGACATGAGCGCCATCTACTGGAATAATTATAACATAGCAGGAATCACACATTACAGTAAGTGAGGACATGAGTGCCATCTACTAGATTAATTCTAACATAACAAGAATCGCACATTACAGTAAGTGAGGACATGACCGCCATCTACTGGAATAATTATAACATAACAAGAATCGCACATTACAGTAAGTGAGGACATGAGCGCCATCTACTGGAATAATTATAACATTACAGGAATCGCACATTACAGTAAGTGAGGACATGAGCGCCATCTACTGGAATAATTATAACATAACAAGAATCGCACATTACTGTAAGTGAGGACATGAGCGCCATCTACTGGAATTATTATAACATAACAGGAATCGCACATTACAGTAAGTGAGGACATGACCGCCATCTACTGGAATAATTATAACATAACAAGAATCGCACATTACAGTAAGTGAGGACATGAGCGCCATCTACTGGAATAATTATAACATAGCAGGAATCACACATTACAGTAAGTGAGGACATGAGTGCCATCTACTGGAATAATTATAACATAGCAGGAAACACACATTGCACTAAGTGAGGACATGAGCGCCATCTACTGGAATAATTATAACATAACAAGAGTAGCACATTACTGTAAGTGAGGACATGACCGCCATCTACTGGAATTATTATAACATAACAGGAATCGCACATTACAGTAAGTGAGGACATGAGCACCATCTACTGGAATAATTATAACATAACAAGAATCGCACATTACAGTAAGTGAGGACATGAGCGCCATCTACTGGAATAATTATAACATAACAAGAATCGCACATTACAGTAAGTGAGGACATGAGCGCCATCTACTGGAATAATTATAACATAACAGGAATCACACATTGCAGTGAAATGCTTCAGGAGCCATTGGACCAGACCCCCACCTTAACTATCACCACTTACAATCTACCCGAAACAGCCAGCCACCCTTTCCCCATCCGATTTTCCATTGCTGCTTATTATAATGTGCTTACATGCTACATGGTCTGAACCAAATACCTAAATTTCCCACTCACCCTTGGATTACAACTGTGCCCAGCCAGCCACCGCACCACATCGATTGAGGACAACTGCTGCAATGCTATCCGTCTGGATTACAAGCCTGTAGCGGTACTGGGTAACTACTGACCTCTGGTGGACATATATTACACGAATTGTATTGTGCCTCTTTTTGACTTCCATTGAAATCCCTTTGGCAACATAATAGGAATGGGACACTGATTGCAACATCTTCTGAACTTCTATGGTCTGAGTCCATGTTATCATACTTGGTTTTATCTTTATGATTACCCTAATTGTGATCATCATGATCATTCTAATTGTGTATTAAAAATATTGTTTTTCATCAACCAATCACCACTTCTTTGTTTGTAATTATCTTGTTTTTTATTGTGGGACTTTCTATCCCACCATTACGTGGCTGCTCCTGCTAACGCTACCTAGGTAGCTATTTATTTCCAAGAGTCCACACAAGTGCCTTCTACCCAACTTATTATAAAGTAACGGAATCACACTATACTGTACAGTAAGTGAGGACCTGATAATCTCTTATATATTTGGCTACATGTGTCAATCATCCTGAGAGTGTGTGTATAACCCTGGACAGGGTCACACATGAAACTCCACCCCCCCACCCAGCCTTATACACACACACCACACATAATACACACTCACATGTAGCCTAATATATAAGAGATAATACACACATATTGGCCCCTGCCTGCCTGCACTACACCCCCCGCAATACCACACACCTATAATACTTACAGACACTCTCAGCCAGCGTCCATGGGGGCGGAAGGGAGTGCAGTGAATAAATTAAGTCTGCGCAGCTGCAGATCTGTGGTGCTGACATAGCAGCCTCTGGCAGCCAGGGGGAGCAGCTCTGCCTCCTCTCAGGCTGACCTCGAGTCGCAGACAGAGTCACATGGTCACAGCCTGAGAGGAGAGAAGCATGATGCAGCTGTGACTCGGCAGAGCTGCCTCCTCCTTTATAGTAAAGCTCTGGGCTGGCTGTAGCTCTTCTCAGGCATTTCCAATCTGCCGCTGGCCGGGTGAAGCAAGACTGCCCTGTGAGTGTCAGGGGCCACAGGTATGTCACATGTGGGAGGGGGATGCCAGCAAGTCTGGGGAAGGAGGGGGAGAGGAGGAGGTTGTCTATAATAACATAGGGGGGGGTGCACAAGGCAGCAGCAACCCGCTCCCCCCCCCTGGCCTGCACACCCCACCGTCCTGCACACCCACCCCTGGCACACACACCCGCCTGCACACAGCAGCAAGGTCACCGGGCAGACACACGCAGGTGTACTTATTACTCACTGACACACTTCCCAGGTCACTGCGCAGACACACAGGTGTACTCATTACTCACTGACACACTTCCCAGGTCACCGCACAGACACACAGGTGTACTCATTACTCACTGACACACTTCCCAGGTCACCGCACAGACACACAGGTGTACTCATTACTCACTGACACTTCCCAGGTCACTGTGCAGACACACAGGTGTACTCATTACTCACTGACACTTCCCAGGTCACCACGCAGACACACAGGTGTACTCATTACTCACTGTCACTTCCCAGGTCACCGCGCAGACACACAGGTGTACTCATTACTCACTGACACACTTCCCAGGTCAACACGCAGACACACAGGTGTACTCATTACTCACTGACACACTTCCCAGGTCAACACGCAGACACACCACCAAAATCCCTAACCCAACACACCCCTTCCCGCCAACACCATCCGCCCCATTCAAAATGAAACACATTCATCCACAAATAACAAACATAATTCACATTAAAATATATTTATAATTTTAATGGGGCGTAGCCCCTTACGACGGTGTGAAGAGCGCCTGTAGGGCGCGATGAAACACCTAGTTATAACATAAAAGGAATCACATAACAGGAAATACACATTACAGTAAGTAGTGAGGACATGAGCGCCATCTACTGGGTTTATTACAACATAACATATATCAATCCTCTCTCACCAAACACAACTCTAATGTTCTTCACTCAGCCCTGATCTCCTACCTGGATGCACTCCTCTCATTTATCTCTTCCCCACCATGACCAGACTCCAACCTTACCTCTGATCAGATTACGCTGCTACAGCTGTTACTCTTGGCATCTGCTGGTGTAATGTTGTCAGACTGTGGCCCTTATTCAGATCTGATCGCAGTACAAATTTGTTCTCAAAATGGGCAAAACCATGTGCACTGCAGGGGGGGGGGATGGGGAGCAGATGTAACATGTACAGTATAGAGATAGTTCGATTTGGGGGGAGTAATTTTGTTTCTGTGCAGGGTAAATACTGGCTGCATTATTTTACACTGCAATTTAGATTTCAGTTTGAACACACCCCACCCAAATTTAACTCTTTCTGCACATGTTACATCTGCCCCACCTGCAGTGCACATGGTTTTACCCATTTTGAGAACAAATTTGTACTGCGATCAGATCTGAATAAGGGCCTGTGTGTATGGGTGTGACCGGTACCTGGAGCTCCTTTTCCTCTCTTGCTATCTTCAGCCTGCGACCTGCCTGCTTCACTCGCCTGAACTCGGAGGGCGGAGGAACAAAGAACCCCAAAAAGCAATACCCTAAACACAATACTGTCACCGCATGTGAGGACGGTGATAGGATATTTTACTATGCAGCAAGTAATCAGGGATCACCGCTAAAAGAAATATTGCGCAATGCAATAACAGTAACAATTGAGAATAGACGGCAAAAGAATACAGAATAATTAAAAATTTTGGTTTTGAATGATATTGTGCGCGATGGGGCCCTGTCATCGTGTGTAAGTGTCCTGAATTCAAACAAGTCCCTGAACGGTGCAGTTCACTACAGTGTAGGGTACCCTTTTGGCCTATGTGTACAATATTAGAAAATAATAATGGGATTTGTACTCCTGGACAGGTAGCTTGTAGCTTGCCTTGCCGATTTGGCATAAAGTTCGCTGCTAAGGGTGGCGTAGTAAGCAGAAGCTGATGAAGAAGAAGGCGGCTTGGCCTGTAGGGTGTGTTGTACGGCCCAAGGCTGGCAATAGTGAGGCACTTTGCAGAGAGGGTAAATAATGGCAGTGCAAAAGTGGCAGTCAGTGATCCTGCTCTCCTAATGACTGTAGGGTGTGGTAACCTATTTTAGCAGCCTCACTGGAAAATGTAAACTTCTGTGCAAAATGTAGGTTAGGCACACTGTGAGGCCTAACTGTCTCGCCTGAGAGTGTCTCCTAATGGGGTTGAAGTGTACTGGGGTATCTGCAGGAGACAGTTCTTTGGCCAAAACAGGGTCTCTGGGGCAGCAAAGCCAATGGGGTCAACAGGCCTTGGGGTGTGGATAGGTTATGGGTAAACTGCCAGAGAGGAGGAGGGTACCGGTTTGTCTCCCACAGTTGCTGGCTCCTGCCAGTCACGATTCCTTGCATTGCTCCAAGCTCTTTTTGCTGTGCAGGACTCCCTCTGCACAATGGCTGTGCGCCGTGAACCCCCGCGCTGAATGCTGTGCATCTCTCCCTGGTCTGCAGTCAGCTCACCGCCGGGCTGTGCAATGCACCACCGTCTCTTCATGCACTGCAGGTGCGCTCAGGTCACTGGTGCGCTGTCAGCCTCTGCTCTCCTGTGCTCCTCTCAGGTCAGTATGCACAGGTATCAAGCTGCAGCATCTCTCTCTAAGGCTGCACACTCTCTCCTCACCAGGGTCAACACTGCACACTTTACTCTGCGCACCCAGCACCAGCTCCTCCTCTCTGGTTTGGCGCCCACTGAACACCAATGAGAAGACACTCTTTCCTTACCGCTCTCCAGGCATCTACAGGAGTGTGCTGGGTCCTAGCACCCTTTGTGTTGGGAAGGCTGCTGCGGGGTGATTGCCTAGAAACCCCCCAAGGCCTGTGCTTCAGGCCACAATGAATTATAGAGGCAGCACTGGCTACCAGTGTAAAACTAGGGCACAGGGGCACAGAAAGGGGTACCCCGGTTGCAGGGTACCACATGTTCCTTGCTGGAAACTTGCCTGTCCTCAGGCAACATGTTGGCGGCAACAAAAGTCCAGACACAGTATCTCACTAAGAAACAAAGCATTTAAGGCAAACAGTATTTTATAGCGGTAAACATTTTGTAAAACAGTGTCAAATCACAGTTTACAATTGTACAATAAAGTATGATATAAGTGCACTTTACATGCTGTACCTCAAGGGTTGGACACCCTTGGTTTTACGCTCTGACCTACGGATCGGTACAACTGAAAGATCAACCTGGGGTCAAGGACTGGGTCAGGCTGGGGTTGGTCTATTACATGCCGGTCAGCTACTGGACAAGAGGGCGCAAATGTGGGAAAGGACACTGGTAATGGAGCACTCATAAAGACCAACAGGTCAATGGGATCGTGCCAAGGTATGCCTCCCCGTTTTCGGGGACATTTCCATGTCTCGCCCGTGGCCGCCAGTGTCCACGGCAGGGGGGGGGGGGCAGTTGGGAGTCCCCCCAGCCTGAAGAGAATATACGCTGTGCGCATGCGCACAGCTTCTATTCAGCGCTGCTGAGGGATGGAAAGCAGAGGCGTGGCCTTGGAAAGCATCATTGCATGAGGCCACCCCTGCTTTTCCATAGGCCACACCCCCCTTTTCATCATCATGTCACACGTTGGCACTTGTGTAAATCTGAATAAGCTAAAACATTAGGCTTATTGGACGCCTTAAAAAGAAACAAAAGTTCTGCAGCTTTGTCAGTACCCGGCGGAGTCTCAGTTTTAACTACACCAACCAAGGCCCTGATTCAGACTTGACCACTTATTAGAGAATTCGCAACTCAAGTGATTATTGAATGACTGTGCATTTGTAACATACGCATTGTGCATTCGTGAGGGGAAATAGCAACTTAAAATGCGCGTTGAAAGTAATTAGAATCCCTCCACAGTTTGACTGACAAGATGCTGGCATTTGGGGGCGGTAACCTAACATTTTTTGTGTGTGAAAAAACGCATGCGTGCCCAGATGGCAAACAATGAGTTTTCTCTTTCATTGCCGTCAAACAAGAGGTGGCATTACACAGGGTGGCTTCTGCTTGGAACATGACTAATGTTGGCAGTGATGCCCAGAGGGAGGGTGCGGGTACTTTTTACTATGTCCCACTCCCCCCTCCCCTATTGTAGGGAGCCGGGCAGTGGGGAGAGCGATGACAGGCAGCTGCCGCAGCACAGCCTCTCTCTCCAGCTCAGCACACGCTGCTCAGTGCTGTGTGCTGAGCTGGGGAAAGAGACAGCTGCAGCGGCAGCCTGTCATCTCTCTCTCCTTGTGCGAGTGTGTGATCACACCCACACCGGCACAAATGATGTACTTTTTCTTGCACGGGGGCATGGCCATGCCCCTTATGGTAGCCATGCCCCTCCATTTTACTGGAGCCTGGCCAACCTGTCAGCACCCCTGAGTGTTGGTAGAGGGGTAATTGAATGTGTATATTTATCTTTGGCAAACTTAAGAGCTTCTAACTTTTCTTCTGCAGTTAAACAAAGGGTAATTAAAAACAAAACAAAAAACGTGATTTAAATCAGCACACCCTGCCAACGCCCCTGGGTGTCTCTGGCACAGCCCACACTTTCCTCCAGCTCCTCTTCATGGGTGGTCTTCTCTCCGATCTAGTGTCAACCAGTGCCAGATTAAGCCTTCGGGGGTCACTTTAGAGGGGGGGGGGGCCCTCTCTCTCCTGTCATCACTGGCCACAAACTGCACAGGAGAATATTACACTGTCAGTAATGGCAGTATAAACTTAAGGCCACCATACACTGTGCGATTTGGGCCCGATTTCACCTGATTTGGATGGATCAGGCAGTGAAATCGTATGTGCGGGACCGCGCATCGGGTCGGGAGGTCGGACGGGCTGCACATAAAGGCCCCCATACACTAGGGCGACTTGTCCTTAGGACAAGTCGCCCCCGACTTCCCCCTGAGCTTCCCCCGGGGGAGCTTGATTAGATTGGCACTTGATGTGACATTTTTTACATGTGATAAATCGTCT